>NW_027223333.1:5834142-6208780 GCF_030449975.1 Polyergus mexicanus
TAAATTAACATTTAATTATGCCATATATTTGAATTTTTCGCGGTGGAGATGCTAAAAATTTTATAAAGATTTCGAAATACGTGCGATCACTACAATATTATCGTATATCTAATATTATCCGTTCGCTATTTAGGGATAGGCGATTGTCTAAATGTCTGTGATCTATCAGCTTTAAATTCTTATATCCCAAAATGATGTAAATTCAGTTATCATCGCAGAGACAAGCGATCAATTAATATCAAAAAATAAATTAATAAAATTATAACCTGCTCACCCTCATGATTGCTCCGCCTTGTCGCTCTCGATATCTCGTCTTATCTGCTTTTCCTTTATTTTTCCTTTTCTCGTGGCATTAACACGATACTCACTCGTGAAAACGACGTCAATTACGCACACCAAATCTACGCGATTTAACCTAACGCGCACTTTATTTTATATCGCGACGGAAGAACGCGAGAATTACGGTTATACGAAGTATGGAAATAGCTAGGGTTGCACGAGACCCAAGACAAGACAATATTCGCAAAAATATTGTATTGGTCCAGAAAATTTTAATCTTGTCTTGGTCTTGAGAGGATTTTTGTATCAAAGATCTCGTCTTGTCTTGTCTCGCCTTGATTTCTATTAACAGTTTTTATTTAACACTAAATTATTTGTCAGCTTGATAAAAAACAGAAAATAGTAAGTATATCTGATTTCTCTTCTGTTATCCGAAGCGCCGAGCACGATTTTCGTTTGTTCTTTACCGCGTATGCTCACGTCTCGATTGTGCAGACGCAGTTTAAAAACGAAAACCAAGTTCTTCCGCTAAACATGCAAACATTTCCGAAAGTGATAACGAAAGTTCGGAAGTAAGTGCGGTTAAACAATGCATATAGAAAACTTATTTTAAGTATAAAACAAGAAACAATGAGAAAATCGGCGTATGTTTATTATGTCAAAAAGAAAATGTGACTAAAGAAATAAAAATGAGAAATTGTAACACTACTGGATTAAAAAAAACATTTGGAGAAAGATCATAAAACAGCGTATGAAGATTTATTTGGATTAAAAGCAATGAAAAATAAAATATTGTCAGAAAAACAAAAAGCGATAGATATATTTTTAAACGTAAGTATTGAAATTAAACTTTATAAATTAAATAATATAAAGTAATTAATTTGCGCTATTTGCTAAATTTTTTAAAGTTTTTAAATTTATAAAATGTTTTTATTTCCTAACAATAAATAAAACTTTTTGTCTTTCTCGCCAATTTCCATATTAATTAAAATCTCCGTTCAGAGATCGGGAACAATTTGATAACTTTTTTTAAAAACCAAGACTTCTCGATAAGATTAGGAATCTTGATAATTTGTTTCGGTATTGTCTTGATAATTAATTTAAAATCTTGTCTCGATCTTGTCTTGATATTCAAGACAAGATCAAGACAAGACCAAAACTAGTCTTTGTATCTCGTGCAACCCTAGAGATGGCGGTTATACGAGGTTAGCCGTCCGTTTCGCGTTCAAAAATCACGCGACCAAACTCACACGATGTTCTTTCTCTGTTACTTACAATATATACATGCACGCATTTTATCCGACAGGTTTACTATTTCTTATTACACGTACTCAATTGTAAGAAATCATCGCACTTGATATTTTCTAGCACTCGTCGCTTTCGTATCTCGAGAGATAATACGTATCATATAACAGTAACACATATATATATATATACACGTACATTTTTTCGACGTACACATCGCGCTGTTGTTTACACTCGGTAGGCTCGTTGCCGGCGCGCGCTGCTGTTTATGTTTATACTCTGTAATCTTGTTGTCATTTTCGAAACGACGACTCGAAGGTACGTAAAAGACGCTAGGCGCTCTCTGTGTCCTTGTAGTATCTCGCGAACCACGCACGCGACAAGTACGACAAACTACGAAGCATAGACATATTATATGTAGACCGAGTATTGAGGAGTGAGGGCCAAGGTGCACGTAAAAAAAAAAGACGTACTCTGTTCCGTGCTCCTCGCGCTCTCTCTCTCACTCGCATGTAGCGTAGCGAAAGAGTGCGCGATGCTACGTACGAGCGAGAGAGAATGTATGTCCTTCTCTACGCGCATCTTTACCCCCACTCCTTAAATAAAAGCGAACGCACGGTATACTATACTAGATATACTCTACGTCTATGCTACGAAGCGTGACGATTCTCTACGATTGGTACTACTGTATCTCGACGGAAGAACGCGAACGTTACGATTATACGAAGTTAGCCGATATGTTCCGCGATGAAAAACAGAGAGAAGATATAATAGAGAGCGGGAGTCAGCTAAAAGAGTATCAGGCAATTAGAAAGAGACGAAGTCAAGTGACCTGGCTGTCCTTGTCTGTTAGCGCATGCGCAGAGTAGAGCATACAGAGTCCGGAGAGTAACATTAGCATAGTAAAAAATATTATAAAGTTATATTTTAAAGAAGAAATTAATACAGATTTTTATAAATCTAATAAATGTTTTGTTATGACAGAAAATCAGTTAAAATTTATTAAAAAACGTATTTCGCCATATATATATAAGTAGACAAAAATTAAACCATAAATAAATGTAATAATTATAATTTTAAGCGTTAATGAAGGTAAATTTTAATTTACACATTCACAAATTATTTTAAAAATAAATTACTATCTTAATGATCAAATTATCAATTTCCATATATTTTAATCTTTCAAAGAAATCAGAAAAATTTTGTTCGTATTTTACTGTACAAGTAAAATATATACAATTAAATTCAATAAACGATTTACATAGGATTTAAATAATAAAGTAACACGAAAGATATATTTCAGTTAAATTGTTATTGCAACAAATTTATTGCTATAAAACTGCTGATACTAGATATCAAAAACTGCGCATGCGCGAATAGACAATGACAGCCAGGTCACTTGATTCTCTATCTCTTTCTAATCGTCTAGACTAGATGTTTCCACTTACACGCGTACCTATGGCTCCTGCGACCAAATTCACACTGTATGCTCTCTCTATTACTCACGAATAGTAGGTGATGACGAATAGACGGGAAGGTACGTAAAAAGGCGAGACGCTCTCCGTGTGTCCTTGTATTATCTCTCTCGAATCACACGCGCTCGCGACGAGTATTAGAAACTACGAAGAGTTACGATTCTCTACGATTAATACGATTGCGATTAATTACGAGAAGTAGCGAAAGTTTCGCGATATAAAACGGCGTGCGTGTCGTTTCGTCGTCGGTGAACGTCGGGAGTGCTACGGAAAAATGTCGAACGATATATCCGATTGTATTCCGGTTATATTACTACGCGCGCGATCGTAATTAATACCTTGGAATATATATATACTATATAAGGCTGATTTTTTCGTTGTCCTCGACATGTATTTGTTTTGTCTGTCTCTGCTTACTGTGAAAAAAACGATTTTTGAAGAGAGATGATTTCATGTCGCTCGTTGCCTGTTTCGCGCGAGCCCAGATAATTTCGGACAGATAAAGATAGATAGATATTGGAGATAACTTCTGGTCACGACTTAGGGTTGCCATAATAAAATTTTCAAAATAAAAACTTATTATAGCCGAAAAACCCCGGACGTATATACAATATATAGAAAAATGCGAATAGGTTAACACAAGTTGGTTATAACAATAAATTAATAACTATTTTAGATTTCGTTTTCGTTAGTACGACTTGTGGCAACACTAGTCACGGCTCAGATCGCTTACATATATATGTTCTAAGATTTTCGCGAGTGAATGTGAATGCGCGTATCATGCAGCAACGAAGGACAGAGAGAGAGAAAGAGAGAGAGGAAAGGAGCAGATAAGGAGCGACATGGAGCAATCATGGAGGTGAGTACGTTACGATTTTGTTAATTTATTATTTATTATATCGAGAGTTTGTATTGCTCATTTTTACGATAGTATACTTAATTTATAATCTGATTTTGAGATAAAAAATATATATATATATATATATCAGGGCGCGATAAAATAATATTTAAATAAATGAATATAAAATGAATAAATAAATGAATATGAAAATAATATGAAATAAATAAATAATATTTAAATAAAAATTTTAAATCATTCACGTGATTTGATACACGCATATTTCTATTCTTTACATCTTTTTGAAATAACGTTTTTCTTTCTCCTCTTGGAAATTTATTTATGGCTAAAAAATAATCACACGATAATGCCACCATCTATCTAAATAGAAAATTATAATAATTGACTCTTGCATTTTCAAGCCTCATGTCGCGCATACTTAAAATTTTGTTGCGTATTATTTATGTATCGTCGCATTTGGCTCTTCTGCAATGACATAGAGAAAGAGTGAGAGAGAGAGAGAGAGAAAGACTTTCGAGACGTCGGACATCTCGTTGATGAACAAAAATCACAGTGCCGTAAATAATGTAAAGTTAATGCCGGGATGTTAAAGGACTATCATGCGACGAGCCGTGCAATTTAGGAAAAGCCCGAGCTTCGTAAGTCTCGGGATAGCGCGGGTCGCTTCCTGCCAAGTCGCTAAAAGCCCTGTAAATTATTGCTGAAAGTTTACAGCGTCCGTTGCAAACGCGCGCGCGACCCCCGGCCCACCATTCTGTGCGCGCATCCCTAATTGTAATAATTATTATCCCGTTGTCGCGTGAGAGGGGGAGAGCCGTAAAGTCGGTCGAGTTTCGTGATGTCGCGGCTACGTTTTACGGTCGACGGACACGGAACTGATACGAATACCGTTTGACGCGCGGGTGACAATTTCTCAATTGAAATTACGTGGCGAATCCTCGATACGCCCTCGTCGATCATTCTCGCAAATAATATCGAAGCTCTTAACAAAAGTTTTCTTGAAACAGTACGTTTCTTTTTTTCGCCACAGATAATAATAAATTAATTAATAAATTTATACAAGAGAGGCATTTTTTTTCATCCTATTAACGTGTAGAGTTAAAATTAAAAAAAAAAAAAAAGTCATAACAGTATAAAAGAAATTATAAAAACAAAATAAATAATTTAAAAAGAACATTATTTTAATTGAAATAGAAACTGGAAGATATCTACTTGTGCGATCTGTTGAATTTTCAAAATTTCGTATAGATGCAAAATTTCATAGAATAATGAAATCTGAACGTTCGACTCCGCGCGAATCAGTGCGTACTTTTGCGAGTGTGTATCCGGTATCTGTGTGGATACAGACGAATGAATATACATAGGTATATCGAAATGCCGGCAGGTGTGTGCAGCCAGAGAGCATTCGATAATACGGGGCCGAGCGAGGGTGGTCGTACGCCGAGGGCCGAACACGCCAGTCCGTGCTCAGACGTGACTCGCGACGCAACCCTCATTTTTTGATCGCCCCGTAAACCGTTTCTTCCTTTCGTTTGTTCCCTGTCCCGATACACCGACGGTTTTATTAACGGTGAGGTGCGTAAACTTATCGGGCGCTCGCGACATTGCTCTCCACGCTGGAGCGTCCCGATACGTCATTCCGATCAGCTGTCGACATGACAAAAACCAATAATAGTATTTGATCGGGTCGGAAAATGTCTTTCGCGCTAGTAAACGAAGAGACAAATGAGCCAAATTGGTACGTAATGTTTCATAATATATATTATCGAAATTATTGATTTTAAAAACGATTATATTATTTTCGAAGTGGAAAAATATCAGAGATTGGAATCAAAATTATTTCTACTTTAATTGCTTAATTCATCTCAGGATAGAATAGGAAAAATATTGCTATAAAATATCTTTCTCTGCGATCTTTTGTACAAATTTTAATTTAGATTATACAATACATTTAGCGATACAACACTTTACATCGTTAATACTGATATTAAAATATAAACCTTGTTTATATTAATAGAGAGAAAAAGGAAACATATGAATCGACATTTTGTAAAAAGAAGCAAAATTTATATTTTATTTTAGAAAAATTTCAACCCCGGGAACGTTTAATAAAACTGCAATATAACGTTCCTCGAATTAATTCTTTACGAGTAGAGATGATATGAATCCAGAGAGACATTAAATAAATTATCTTTATTCCGAATTCGAGAATTCCTTAATATGACATATACATTATAAATTAATATCAATAGTTCCGTGTTTCAATTATTAACTCCATTAATTACGATCATAAATTTGATGTCGATATCATATATAGTTTCGATGACGAGAATCATACGATTCTTGTTAATATTTATGAGATTTTGCCAGGTCATTTGTATATCGTGATGATCGCGTGGATACTACTATTTGAAAAACAAGAGCGAAACTGCTCTCTCTGTTGCGCGTTATAACTTTATCTGCATCGTGCAAGTCATCGATCTGCGCAACATAGTCTGCGTGATTGGCGATTTTTCGCGGCTATTTTTTTTTTTTTTTACACGTAGCCCAGTATGAAAAACGTCAAACCGTTCAACGTTATTGATGACTTCTACATTGTGTCAGCGGTACTGTTGACTACAATGAAAAAACGCGATTCTCGAAAACCGACTGCATAGGCGCGAGGTGCGCGAGTCCTATAATTATTAGGCGACAAAAACTGGCAAATTCGCGCGAGAAGCAAGAGGATATTGCTTTTTTTTTTTGCAGTGTCCTAAATGTGTTTATATTAAACTATTGTCCCGTTAAATGAGGAAACATGATATTCAACTGAGAGAGACCGGATCAACTTGACCGACCGACCCGATCGTATTCGCTGAAAGCGAGACGTTGTGGCATTGAGAATGTTTTAAGGAGGAGAATGCAGTTGCGAAATTATATGACAAGACTATTTATCTTTTTATTTATGTTCCATTTTCTCACAACATTGAGTTAACATATTCAAAGAGAATTTTTTTTTTTTATTTCATATATTTACATTTAAATTACATTTTCTTCGATGTTTTTTGCCGAGTTTGTTTTTTTATTAAATTTGCATAATTTTCATATATTTAATTTGGATATAGTGAATTTTTTTGACGACCGCTGATCGTTTTTAACTTTGTTATATGATTTTTTTAAACTGCACAAGTATAGATCGAATTATAAATTATTTATTTTTCTTTCTAAATAAAATAAAACAAATTATAACAAGATCAATATGTTTAGCGAATCATCTATTTTTGAATAAAAAAAAATTTGTATCATTTTAGTTATTTTCAAATACATTTTCTTTATTAATGCAATCCCTGCATTTACTAAAACGAAACATTTTAATCCCGCTAGAGTTTCGACAACAGATTAAGTATATATTTAGAATACACACGTTTCGTAAATTTAGCTGTTTGTTTCTCTCGAAAATGCAGACCTCGTTGCTCTTTACGTGATCGCAATCGAATCATTCGTAAGACTTTTCTCTTCTCGAAAGCACCGTCTCAGATTCCATCATTCGTTCGATTTTAAGAACTCGCAACGCGTTTCCCTGACGCATGTTTCCTTCCCGAAATTCGCAAATTCGTCGAAGCGAGGGACCACCGCGTATGAGATCGAAATAAATTAAAAATCAACGAAACACGTGTCGTGTCAGGACCAGCGGATCTTATCGATTTCTCAGATAGATATACGCAAAAACAGTAATTCTCATCAACTTCACTTTCTACTGAACTTTCGATTGATATTCCATTAATATTCCTAAACTCTAATAAAAGGATATGGTATATCGTCTCCATAACTATTTATACAATTAAATTTTACAGCAATAATACCACATTTTTAAATGGAAGAATTCCTCTGAATTTTTTTATCAGAAAAGATTGTGATTTATTGTTTAGATTTAACGAAAATCAAAATCAAAAGTTTTTTAAAGGATAAATCAAAGAAGAAATAAATTATTTATTAAATTATTTTCCCCCCCTCCCCTCTCTCTCTCTCTCTCTCTCTCTCTCTCTCTCTTTATCAATTTAATTATTTTTTAAGTATTATTTATTTATATAGAATATTAGATTTATATAATTTAGTTTTACTTTATTTTAAAGAATTTTCTACACACAGTTCGCAGGGTGTATCAAACTTTTTCCAATTCCTCTTTTTATTATAATAATATAATATATTTTTCACGTTATATCATATTGCACTGTTGTTTTATTCTTGCATCAGAGATCTATATTTTAATACATAGACTCGTTTTTCAACACATTGTATCTTGTATCTACAAACCTACACATCCAGTTTTATGAAATAGGCCGCGGCGGACGAAACAAAGGCGGCGGCGGGCGAGCATCGAATATCGGGACAAATCGCGTTGCGTAAGACGTCGGTCGCCGTCGTCTTTTTATTTCCCGGAAATCTCTCGACTGAATTTATACGTTGAACCTGCCGGGCAAAAGGATGACAGGAGCGATAGCGTCCGATGCGCGCGAGAGCGAGCGAGCGGGAGAGCGAGCGCGCTATCCTTGATATTTAGCGATTGATTGGCAGGATTGCCAATTTGGCCAATTACTGACGAGCTTCGCGGAATCAACGAATCGAAATTACATGGTCGGCGCGACGATCAAGTTTGCGCGAGAGCGAGACAGGAGCTCTAAAGCGCGTGTATATGCATTATATCGTTGTTTCTCTCTCTCCCTCCCCCCCCTCTCTCTCTCTCTCTCTCTCTCTCTCTTTCTCTTTCTCTCTTTCTCGCGACCGGCGATTGTGATTCTGGATCCGATCGATGCCCCTCGCCCCTCGGCCTCGGATCGAATAAATAAACCCGTGTTCGCGACAGATTCGGGAGCCACGGACGCGGAGATCTCGAGATTCCGGGATTCGTTCTCTCGTCGCGTTGAATATCGTTGCCAATAACGCTGGATGAGATCGATTAAGATAAAAGAATATATTATTAATAATGATGTGACATAAATCAATATGAAAAAAAAATCTCTTACACGCGTGTAGAATAATTTTGGGATAGATGAACCGTTGTTTAAAAAATTGTGAGACGGATGTGATAAAATATGAGTTTTGAAAAGAGACAGATAGCTTTGATTTGACGTTTTATATTGTATAATATTTTTTTCTTCAATTTTTTAATATTATTTCATTTAATAATTGAATTGATTCCGACATTAATTATTTATTGGGGACTAAACAAGCTGCGAGTACGCTTCTTATTTTTTATGAATTGTATACTATATTTATATATTATATATATATATATTTATTTTATTATCTTGATTAATTAATATCTTCAAATTATATAAATTAAATAGCTTATTTAATATAAATTTATTAGGGTTATATAATATAAATATACAATATTTATAAAGTATTATGTAAGTACGTTTTAAATACATTTAATCATTTAACACGACGTATTCTTCGAGCTTGCGTACAAGCGTTTTCATCTATCCTGCAATCTCAAAATAACCATCGCACACAGTAACTGTATTTTACATTTTATCTTTCTCATTTTACGGTAATAACGTAACGTTTACGTTTTCATTTAGTTATACATCCTTGTGCGTTCAACAGGATATATAAGTTGATTTTACTCTAAAATAATCATGCGCGAAGAGCGAGCTATGAAAAAGAAATAAATACTTTGAAACAATTTTTATTTTATATATATATATAGTTTTTATATAATATATATTTTTGTTTTATATATTATTTTATATATAAAACAGAATATGGAGAGAATCAAATGAAACACTTGAAAGTAAAATTACTCTTTGATACTCCTGAAAATAATTTGCTTTTTTTTTATCTTATAAAGAGATTTGAAGAAAACTTGGACATTTTTTTATGTAATGTTGAAATATTTATATATTATATTATCTCACATTATTATTTATTAAGATTTATATATTATATAATATATTTATATATAATCTTTTATTATTGAATAATAAATATTTTTTTGAAAATAAAACTTGAAATGGGAGATTAAAAATATTATTATACGAATAAATAAACATAATTTTCATATATAAATTCCAGTTCTCTTTCTCCATACACGAGAACTACTTTCGATATATATAGTTTTGACTTTTGACATTACATCTGATTTATATGTATCGTTATAATAGTATTTATTAGACGAGATATCTCATTGACAATAACAATATCGTTAAATTAAAAAAAGATATCCACACTGTTGAAATGTCTCTAAACTATCTTACAGAAGGTTAAACATATAATATGTACGTCAATACGTACAAGTACGTGTATGCTATTGCCGGATAAATTCAGGTGAACGTGAATCGCGTGATTTTTGTTCACCAATTGCCGTGACAGAATGTATGATGCGTGTACATGGCACGTCGCAACATTATTCGCTTTAACGTTTTTCGAGGGACCGACCAATGATGCCTCGGAGAGGCACGTAGTATCGCGATATTCCCGCGCGGCAGTTTTAACGCGGAGCCATTTCGGTTTTCCAATCTTTTCCAGCAGCCCCCTTACATCCTCGGCCGCTTCGCCGAAATGGAGGGCAGGAGTATCGCGTTGGTCGTGACTTTTCCGCGCAGAGAGTCGTAAAATCCTCGAGGGGAAGCCGCGGTGACTATCGATTTCACGTGTTTCCTTTCGGAAATTGCCTTGTTTTTTTTCCTCTCTCTCTCTCTCTCTCTCTCTCACTCTTTTCTCTCTTTCTCTCTTCCCTTCTTTGCGTCTCGCACCCTTGCGCTTCGGGTCACGGCGAAGATCGATACGATATCGCGGACCTCTCACGATCACCTGGGTGGTCCACCTCGCGCGGTCCACCCGGCTTCTGGGACTGATTTAATTTTGGCTACATGGACCGCCCGGTCGGCGAATTTATTCAACGTCCGTTCGCTCTCTTAATTCTCCCTTACACGGCGTGCGATACTGATTTTCGGATCGCAAACTGTTTGTTTTTTTTTCGCGTAAAACTGCGTAAAGATTTTCTCATCTTTCAAACGCGAAGAGTCTATAGCGTGGAATTACGAATTTCTATATATCCAAACACGTGCATCGATATATTCAAGAAAATCGCACACGGAATGTGCGGGACCGTTACAACCCGTAAAGCATGAAATCCCCGTTGAACTATCCATCAATCGATTACACCCACCCCCATCCCTCTCTCCGACTTTGACTTTTCAATGTGTTCTCTCTTAACAAATATCAATTTGACTGCCGTCTAGACCATTTCTTCGCGTGAACGGAAACGAGAAGGGGACGAGGGGACGAGGGAAGAGAAGAAAGAAAGAGGGGACGACGAGGGCGCTTTAAATCGCGAGGCTCGCCCGAGCCGTCCGGATAATCCAGACAGATGGGACTCGTTAATGGGACGCGAGTAATTTGCAAGAAATCTAATAACACCGCGGTCTCCCTCCCTCCCTTCTCCTCCCCCTTCCTCATAACTCGTAGCTCGACTTTCCACCTTGTAACCTCTCCTAATTCCTCCTCCATTTCTCTCTCTCTCTCTCTCTCTCTCTGTTTCCTCGTCTCTCATCCCATCTGAGGTACGAGGACCGTCTAATGACAATACACGGGCGCCGTGCTCGTGAAAATTAAAATTCGCCCGGGGGTCGTACAGCGCCGGTCACGCGTGTGAGCGAGTGCGTGTCCGGGTCCAGGTGGTCGTGCGAGATCGCGGATGTAGCGATACCCTCGCGAGATATCCTGCGATACAGTACTGTGCAAAAGTTTAATAGCGTATAATAGCGTATAATTTAAGACAGCGAAAAATTATTCTTTTATAATATTACATTATTCTACGTGTGGTTGATCTACAAGTTCATTTCATTTTCTTTCTATTCTTCTATCTTGTGGATTTTACTATGTTTTTGTAATTCTATTACGAATATGTTGGATTCGAGAATTTATTTTCGCTTCAAAAAATTCTCTCACAAGTTTGAAATAATACGATAAAATATATATATATGGTATGTATATATATATATATATATATATATATATATATATATATATAAAGAGAATTATAGAACATCTTCATTTTATTTTTAAATCCAATGTGCTAAAAATAATAAATATATCTTTGCATTCAAAGATCTATCTCTCCCGTTCCGCTGCTTGCTATAAATCTTTTCTAGTTAGAAGTTTGCAACTTTTATTCTAGATTTGCTCGAAAGAGAAGGTAAATATCGGCAAGACGAAACCTCCCCTCCTTCCATATCTCGGTGCACGAACGCGTGCATCTACATCGTAGATGAGAGAAAAGACGACGCGGGGGGAGCGTGGAACTCGTTAAGCAGTTTGCGGTTCGTCCCCCGTCCTTTTTTTCTTCCACCCGGGCGCGCCTTTAGAGCGTAAACATATTCCGCGAAGAGATCAACATCTTTGTCTTCCCGTGTACGTATGTACGCGCGGGCGGGGTATCACTTTTTCTTCTTCTTTATTTCTCCTACCGGCCGTGTCTCTCTTCTCTCTTCCCTCTCCCCCTGCACGCGTCTTTATTTCTTATTACGTGCCTGGTTTCTGGTGTTTGGATTCCACCCACGATTGAATTTCTCAGGATGTTAATTTAAGGAACGACACAGCGCGTAAGATGATTACATTTTTTTAAACCGCGAAATAAATAGAAATCTCTCTTCCTCTGTCCCTCTTGTCCCCTTGGGGAAAATTATTGCGAAATGAAATGTCCCGCGTCCGAGGATTGTTTCAGATCTCGCGACTGGAAAGACTCGTTCTATTTAGCCTTGCCAAATGCGCGGCCATTTGTTTCCGAATTTTATTTCGCCCGCAAATCGGGCGATTTCGGCTTCGCGAGAATCACGAGAATCGGATGGTCCTATTGTTAATTAACTGCACGATCGAAGAGGTGTGCAACGGGGAAGAAGGGGGTGGGATGTGTGTGGGGGGGGGGAGGGCGATCCGGTCAGAGAGAGAGAAAGAGAAAGAGAGAGAGAGAGAGAGATTAGGCACCGATTAAAATTCACGGCGTGTCCGGGCGGTATAATTTGATTTTGTAGGCGTCCGTACGCGGATCGAGTTACGCGAACCGAGGACTCGCGTGGGTATTCTTTTCTTTCTTTTTTTTTTTCCTTCTTCTCTCCTTTCCCTCGAATTTCGCGGCCGAGAGAGAAACGCGCTTGGCCCCCCCCCCCCCGCCTTCCTTTCTTTAATTCGGCGCGACCGGATAACAGACTTGCGACGACTATTAAAATTGAAACGCGCTCATTATCGATTCGCCACGCTAATCGAGCATGGCGGTGACGGACTTACGGATTCCGTGAGGATCGAGTTACTACGCGCGGCGCGGATCCGATTATTTTCATTCGATTAGACACGAGATCGCTACGGTGGCATTTTCTCGCGGGAACGACAATCTCAGGCTGTCACCCGCTCGTTTTGCACATAAATCGCGCGCCTCATAAATAACTCTCCGCGACACATTCCTTTATCTGGAGTGTGTCTCACATTGCGAGAGATTATCACGTTGGCAATAAAATAAAATAAAATATCTATTGTAAGATAATATCGCTATATAGTTTCCGAATCTTGAATTTTTTTTTAAGTTCTCTTAATATTTGAAAATATAAGAAGAAAGAGATAATATCATGATACGAGAAAATTATTAACATGAATATCTTAAACCAAAATATGCCTTTATTTCTCTTCAATTAAATGTCGTATTTTATCAGAGTTGATATAAACTTGGTTCGCTTAATCGGGTTACTTCAAGAGAAGTTTATAGTTCAGACATTCGTTGTTCGTTTATATGCTAAATATAATGTATAAAATAATATAATTTATTATTAAATTAATTAGTGTGTGTGTGTGTAAAGCAGCGTATAATTATATATGATTAATAAAAGAATTAGGGATTTTCTCTCAGAGATTTTACATCGATTCTTCGAGTAATTTTTCTCGCTACCGAAAACAGGCTCGAATCGATTGATTATTCGCGTTTGTCAATCGTATCTCCTGAGATTTGTGCCGTGCGATTCCGGGTAGTTTTGGATTAGCGGGTGGTCCAGCGTGTCGGTCGGAGACGGGTAGGTGGGGTGGTGATGCGGCACCCTCATCCTCCCCCCCCCCCCCTCTCCCCTATTCCTTCCATCCATCTCAGACTGGGATCGGGCCGCATTAAGAGTCGGACAGCATTAAAACGTTGCTTAGCAGGCTATTTTGAATTTTAATTCCCGCGGCTACGGCAACGTAACCGAGGTGTGGAATAGATTAGTTTTCGCTCACACACAACTGTCAGCTACTTGCCGCGGGGCCCCGGGGACTGATTGACCGACTGGAGCAGAAGGACAGATAAACTCTCCCTCTCTTCTCTCCTACTCGCCTACATATGCTTTCCTCTTCCGTTTCTCTCTCATTTCATTCCCTTTTGTTCCTTTCTTGAAATTCTCCATTATTTTATCCTCTTTCTTTTAATGATTTCTTATTTTAATCTCTATTAAGTTTTTGTGTTGCTTTTATGAAAAGTTTTAACAAATTAAATGGTATACAAATTTAAAGTAATAATCGAATCGAACGATTCACAGTTGACAATTGTCACTAAGTGTACAGTAAAAATATGATAAGAAAATAAAATAAAATAAAATTTTGAAAAATATAAAATTTCAAGCGATTTGAGAGATATAAATTTATTATAATTTTTATGTAATAGTATTTCTATACAAGAATAAAAAAAAATAAAAAAACTTGTAAATATATATATCATACGTTGAAAAATCAATTTTGGCATTTGTGGCTTGTATTTGACTGCTATATTTTAATTCTATTTGTTAGATTTTACTACATTAAATATAGATATCTTGCGATATACGTTATGTATATCCCATTAATCGCCAGATCGCCATTAATGCGATCTCTCGTCTCGATTCAGTCAGTCGATAATTTCCCGATTACTCGCAGGAGGAAACGGCAGTGACGAGCGTCGGAAACGACGAAGGATCAGATTCGCTCGATGAAGACGCTGCACGAGAGCTGCTCGAGAAAAGGAAGAAGAGAACCGCGGTTCAAGGTCGCTCGTCTGGAAATTCAAGTTCGGCTCTCTCGTTGTTAGCTCGCGCGGTAAAAAGAAGAGGGATGATCGATGGTGAGAGAATCGACCGGGCTAGTCACCGTGGCTTCGTACAGGAGAAGACATCGCGTTGCGGAGGAGGTGCCGGGACTCTACATTCGGCGCCTGACGCTCGAGGACCCGAAAAGGAGAGAACCATCCGGTTCAAGGTCGCAGTCCCCGGCGCGCCATATCTGTCATCCGCGTAGCAGCGGCGACGCGCGCTCGACGCGAGGATCCTCGAGGTGTCGAGAGAGGCGAATTCGATATATATATATATATATATACGATAAAAATTCGAGATGTCCCGTATCAAGCAAACTTAATTGTAGCGCGATGATTAACAAGTTAGATTTTTCTCCCCTCTCTTCTTCTCTCCTCTTCAGCGAGATCTTCTTATAATATCTTCTTATACGAACCGGCAATTATAAGCAGTCGAGAAACTGGTTTCCGAAGAATTTCCATGGGATCTATATTCTATATTTGGAACATTTTAACACGTTGTTTGTTTCATTGCGATAGGATAATTCCTTGGGTTTTTTTCTTTTTTTTTTTTTTTAATTGCTCGTTATATTTTTCTAGGAAGAGAGTCAAAATCACGTCTCCTTCTCTCTCTCTCTCTTAAATTTATATCCAATCCTCGCTTCTGTCAATATGTATTGTATTTTCTTATTGCGTGGCTCGAGTAAGTGAAACAAACTTGGTCGAGATATAAACCTCGAGAAGGATTAACCGATTATCCCGGTCTGTTTATCGAATGATTAACATCGTACATATCAACGTGGTTGCGCTAAAGAGACGAGCACCATCCCGTGGATCTCCTCTAGCGAGATATCGCGTCGTTCGGTCGACGAGGACGTCTTTCGCTCTATATAGGACCCCGTAATTAAACATACTAAAATTTAACGGTCGTACACAGACGATCGTCTCGCTGCGACTTAATAAAAGACTCATGGGGCCGAACCTCGGCACGGTAACGTTATTAAAGCGGCTCGCGCATTAAAATACGAGCAGCATCGGTACGTCATTATCATCGACATTTGATCTCGCACTCTCCCTCTATCGTTCTTCATATTTCTTTTCCTTTCTCGTACAAACTTTAAGGCGAACCTGACCTCTCGATATCCGGGCAAGGTTACCGAGTTTATGTACATATATCGCGACTTTGGAACGTTCCCCGTCAAGCGGCTGAATCTTTCCACGTTTCACTCGAATTCTCTTTGATCCGTGTGCCCTCTCCCCTTCTTTGCCTGAAAGTCCTTTCATGCACGAGGCTGAGCCTCGCTCTTTGCTTTCTTTCGACAATTATATCAATTGGGCGATCGAATAATGGAGGAGCAGTTCGTGAAGTGTCAAGTCTTTTGGATTCTTGTCGCGTTTGCTAAATAGAAGAAATAGAAACACGAGATAATATGCTTTTGATCATAAGAAATGTCAATAAAATATATTGTACATATCACATAATTTAAACATCTATAAATTTTACATGCACTATATTAAATGCTTAGCATTATTTTTACTTTTTTAAAGAAGTTGATATAATTTTTTTTTTTTTTTTTTTTTTTTTAATCAATTCTTCGTTTTACCGTTATTACTTCGAATACTATGCGTTACTCTTCATTCACTGCTTTTCCTTATTCCCGTTTATATCTTCCTAGCATTCGTGCTTTGACTTGACTTTTAATTTATCCCGAATATAATCTCGTAAATACTCGCAACTAAATTATACTTTCATTGTAGATTTTATTTATAGTCGCAATATTTATCTTTCGCGAAGGAATGCAAATGCACGATGTGGACTGATAAATTTACCGAATCATCTCCCGTCATGATTATTTCCAAGAGTGCGTCCAGGGTATTATTTTTCCCCTCGAGCTCTCTCTCCTCCCCGCGCGCTCTTCGTTCTCCACATCGCGCGAGCGCCAGCCTTTTTGCTCTCGCTATATTTTTTCATCCCCTCTTCTCGTTCAGCTTGCGGTTCAAGGTCGTAATCTTCTCGCGAGACCTCCTTTCTTTCAACCAGTTCTCCGCTTCGCATCCCTTTTAATCTTTTTCTTCGGCCTGTTCCTGCGCCTTCGTTTTCGAAGTTCAAGGCCTTCCTCCTCTTCTTGAATGTACTCTCCCGACACTTCTTCCTCGTGTACCTCGGCGTATATTTTTCGTCAATCCTTTATCCCCCCTCTCCTCGCGTTTTCCATCATTTACATCACATCTTTTATTTCTCTCCAAATCTTATCTTACAGATTCTTTCGTTGTTTTTCTTTTTTCTTTTATTCTTATCGTTCTCGGGTTGTACTTAACTTTCAAACTTTCTTGCTTCTCGGTTCGAGAACTTTATTCCAATTCACTCTTATCGGATTTTTTATTTATTTTCTCACCCCTTTTTTCTCTCTTCGTTATTTTTTATTCTTGACACTAGTTACATTCCTCCTCAAATATTTTTTCTTTGAATCTTGTTGTTCTAATATATCGCTATTTTTGTAATGCGATGACACTTTTTGTCAGTTTTTTTTCTTTCTCCTTTCATTCTGCTTTTGAATGTGGTAACTGATCTCCCTTTCGTATATCACTTTCGTTCGTTTCTTCCATCGAGATCTGCCTCATCTCCTCGCCGTCTCTTTCGTTTTCCTTCTTCTTATCGGCGTTTCCTCTTTGAAGCGTGATGCCCTCCAGGGCGCCCCACAATCACATCTAGTTATCCAGTTGTCTGAAGTTGAGAAAGGCGAATACTCTTTCCCATTGTCATTACGAGCCCTTTCTACGCCGTTCGCGTACAATCATTATGGCGAACGATCATTGCAAAATGAACGAGATGAAAAGTGTTGCTAACTTTGTCACGACACGAACCCCTTCAGCTCGAAAGATACATCGTTACTCATATTTATTTTTTTGCGAATATTACATTATACTTTGCCATATGTTCTGTCATGTCGAAACTTTACAATCTCAAAATTTACAAAACTTCTGATTTTTCATTCGAATTTGCATAAAAAATATTTCTCAAATATAGAAAGTACATTTATATTTTTAAAAAAGACGTGGTATAATTTAATTATTATCCAATTACATATACACGTTTTTAGAATTTTTATTTAAATCATATCTGTCGTCAGGTTTTTCTGAATATGTGTATTTGACCTGTATGTACCTAGCTACAGATCGTGGCTGGAAAGGATCCGGAAGGAGAGTCCGGCTTTCTTAACAATAGTATCCTTGGAGCTTCCGGAATCGCCGATTCCCTTGATAGAGTATCAAGCGAACGCGCGTTGGAGACGTAATGATTCTGATGAAGTCGCAAACGACAAGGATGACATCTTGGACGAGTTTCTGGAGAAAGTTACGGATGCCGGGAAGAATAGGGGAAAGGAAAGTCGCGCAGGGAGGAACAATGTGTTCCGGAGAAGTCGGCGGGTTAACAGGAAGGAGGGCGAATCTCTGGAATGTACGAAAATGCTAGCCACCCTCGAGGAATGCACGAGAAACATTATTGAAGGTTTGATTATATCCTATATATATATTCTTTTTTCACTGTGCGATAAAAGGAAATGATGAACGCGTGTGTGAAAATAGCCGGAGAATTATTTCGGTAACGCTGCCTCCGAATTAATTGGTTTGTAATGATTGAATTATCTGTGAAATTGACCGTGTTAAGATCATAAATATGTTGTCGCGAAAGACGTCAGAGAAAGTGTATATCTTCGTATTTATCTACATTTAATGTTCGTATTTATCGATTATTTTTCGAATTAATTTATCGGCGACAAAATGTTATCTTTTATCCATCTCTGCTCGACTCGCTCCAAACAAAGCACCTTTTCAAATATCTCGCTTCTAAAGATGAATTCGACGGAAATCTCAAGATCGGATTTCAAGGGCGAGAGGAATCGTCGTAAACGGACCTTGAAATCGCTCGTCGGTTCCTCTCTCGCGACTTCTTCTCTCGTGACGATTTATCGAAATTTTTCCGCCGGGCGGCTTCTTGGCTCGAAGAAGAGATCGAGCGCAGATCATGAAATTCTCGAACGGCAATATCGAATTTCAGGACCGGGCCGCGAGGGATCGAGCCGGCGGGATATCGGCGACGATTGCATATGCTCCGAGATACCGAGAGATCTCGGAATCGGCAGTTCGGAAATCGCGCGCACCACGAGTCCGGAAGTGACTCGCACGATTCGGATCGCGATGAAGTGTCATCGCGGCCAGTCGGTGCACGAAGAAGACGACGACGACGAAGGTCCCGAGGAGGCGGACGAGCGGCGAGCGGAAGAGGAGATGGAGGAGGGAGAAGGAGAGAGGATGAGGAATGACAGGAAGGATTTTCAAGGTCCGTCGAAGGCGAGGAAGGAGCCGGTGAAGCACGACGTTTCTCGCTGCATCGTCGCCGCAGGTGCAAACGCGACGTTGGACTTGACGCTAAATTGCAATAGCGTACGATTGACTTTTCGTGATACGAACCTGAAGGCAGCGACGCAAGGCGAGAGGTAAGAACGACCGGAAACGATCCAGAGTCAGAGTTCGAATCGCGTGAATTTCCTCTTGAAAATAGGTTTCGCTGCGCGACGGGATGCTGCCTCCGTAGCTTGAAATAAACGCGTAAAACATCACTAACTATTAGCAGCTATCTTCCTATCTGCCCTTTTCCCTCTGAGTTTTTTATTTTCTTTCTCCTTGAACAATTCTTTTTATTTGTATACGTTCGATAGTAAAATCGTGAATTTTTTTACAAGCATTTTTCACAAATTCTTTCATAAGCAAACGAATAAATAGAATACTTTAGAAATTATTTTTCAATTAAATTTCGATGTAAATTTGTTCAGTTTTAAATTAGAATGGAATAATATAAAAATAAAAAGGTCGCGCGCGCATAGCAGAATAAATTATCAGATTCATGATAATTGCTATAATTCCTCGAATCGAGAGTTTTTTTTCAATAAACTTAATGCGTGAGAACGAATTTTGATGGATGGCTCGAGTGTCGAATTAACGACACGATCAGCACGATAATTCGCATAAACAGGTAGATCATAATTCCAGGATTCATCTGAAATAAAAATTCCAAAAAACTGAAATAACATGGTGACAAAAAATATTTCTATATTTATCTGATATTTGAGATCTTTAGAGTTATCTATTTATTTACTTGCTTCACGAGAGATGAATTATTAAATGTGTGAAAAAAGATATAGAGATCTTTATATCATGGAAATTTAGACGAGCAAACATTGGTTTTATATATATATATATAGGATATATTTAGGATGTATTTGAATTTTTTAGTTATGAAATTATTTAAGTTTGAAATAATAAATAATTAATTAAAAATCTCATAAGAATATCTAAGAATATTTAAGAATTAAAATTTATTATTGTCAAATTGTATATAATTTTAAATACAGACATAGGATTTCAAACATAGGATCGTATAAAGGAATGGGATATCCGGTTCTCCAAAATCAGGTAAACGCAACTCGTATGAACCACTCGTCTCGCCGACAACAGTTCGTTCAACGCGGTCGCCACAAAACGGAATCTCAGTGACCGAATCACCGAGATTCTCGAGGGGCGGGGGGAGTTTCTAAATTTTGCTCTCGGAACCTCTCTGGGGCAAAAAGCCGCGCTCCTTTCCCGAAAGGAGAGCCGCGCCGAAAGCGAAGAGAGAGGAGAGACCGAGTTCGCGCCGGTCGGCGAAACCGCTCGACGGAATCGTGAATCTCGTCGGCGCGGCAATAAATCGCAATCGCCGCGATTCGATTTCTGCGAACACGCGCTAGAAGAGTGCGGGAGATACGTCGAGGCGGCCTATTAATTAGCTCGTCTAATAAATCGCGACCGGGCCTAAGACGGGAGGGGAGAGACAGTGGAGCGAGACGCTATCGCTCTCTCCTCTGCCATCCCGTCCTGGCCCCTCTCGCTCTCTCGATCATTCGGGAGGTAAGAAGAAGCCGGCGAGGATATAGAGAACGAGATGGAACGTGGAGAGAAAGAAGAAGTAGAGGGGAAAGAGGGGAGAGATAGTATGCCGATCGAGAAGGGAGCGGGAAGAGGAGGAAGCGGAGAAACAAAAAAAGAGAGACCGTCGAGTACACACGAGTTTTCGTGGTGGACCGGCGCGAGATGAGAATCGCGCGCGTCTAGGCTGGGGTCCGTGCAAGGAGTTGGACCCCGAACCGGGTGAGAGAAGTTGGTCGCGTCCCCCCCCCCCTCGTCCCTCTGTTTCGTCCTCCTCCTCCTCCTCCTCCTCCTTCTTTTCTCCTCCGCGTCTTCCTCCCACTCTCGCGGGGCGGCAGCATCGCGTTTTTATTTTGTCTGTGCTGTGCCGCGCCGCTCTCCCTCTCCCTCTCCTCCTTTCTCCCTTTCCCCCCTTTCTCTCTTTCTCTGTCTTTCGTAGAGCGAAAATGGTTCATGGCCGTTCCCCGAGCGCCGATTTCGCCGCGGATCCTGCGCGGAGGATCGACCTCTAACTTCTTTATCCCTGCGCCCGTGCTTGGCCTGGTCCCGCCGCTTTATTCGCCACGCTACTTCGCTCCGGCCCCGAAGTCTCGCAGTCGCGTCGCGGTTTTTCACCGCGGTATTACCGTCTCCCTTCTTTATGCACGCGATCGCGTCGTTCGCCTTTTTTAACGCGCCGTAATGGAATTTCTGTTTTCTGCCGGCTAGATTATACACCAGTCGCGTCCTCCTCTCTCTCCGACGTTTCATTTTCTTTCTCTTTCTCTATCTCTCTTTCTCTCCCTTGCAGTCGCTCGTCGGAGTTTCGTTACTTTATAATGGACGGTATTGTGTGTTCGGTGATGTATTGGCCGAACAATATACGGCTGCCGTTTATTACGCGAAAAGTCGTAAATCAATTTTCGAAACATAATAAACGAGTAATGAGCGGGAATATATTCTTGCGATACTCTTGCGAAAAACGAGCATTTCTTTAAATGAACGATTCTCGTATAAATTATCAGCCGAGATAGATCAATACGACTTAAAATAGTTTCGAAATTAATGACTCGTATAAGATCATTGTCTCTCGCGCGCGGGACAAAAAAGTCTCGCAACATCTATATGTAAATTATTCTGTCGAGGTAAATTGGTTTTTTTTTTTTTTTTTTTTTTTGCAACATGTGTATTCTTTCGTAAGTTATATATCATTCTAATCTCTTTGCGTTATTTCTTTCCTTTATATTATTACTTGATATTTTTTTTGGTATTCGAACCGCGTTTTTTCTGGCTCCGAGATTGAAAAACTTGTTGTGAAATAATGCTCGTGTAAATTTTAGGCAGAATCTATCTTTCTTTCTGCGAAAAAGATCCTCTCTTGTTTGCAAAATCACGTATCTCTTCTATAGTCTTCTTAGAATGCGCATTATCCGCGTTATTATCATAACTGACCTAAAGAGGAGCTCATTAACTCTGCGATTACCGCCTAATTAAACTTGCTCATTCGACGAGCCGGGAGACGCGACAATCGATATTTCTTCTTCCGTAAATAGCTATCCTTTGCGTGCGTGTATCGTCGTCAAGGGAGAATCAAGAAAGACGGAGGGATCCGCCGTGAAATAACGCGAGTGCGCGTAAGTTTCTAATTCGCAAAGAGTCCTTTTTTTTTCCCTCGGATCAAATTACCATAAATAATGATCCCTTTGCAATATTTATAGCGACCGCGTACCCTACGAACGTCTTTACGACCGGCCACCCTCTGCCGTTCTTCTCCCCCTTTCTCCCCCCTTCGCCACCCCCTCGTCATTTCTTCGACTTTCTCTCGTCTCATTTTAACTTTTCACCCCGCCGCGGTGTCCTGCTTCTTTCATCCTCCGGTTCTCGCTCGATCGAGTCAAGTTTTCCGCCGCCTTTCTTCTTTCGCCTATTTCTCGCCCTCTGTCCTCTCTACGTCTCTTTCACTCCCCATCCTCCTCGGTATCGATTAACGCGTTTACCCCGATTCCCAGCAGGAGGATGCAAAAAGGCGCGAACAACCGCGCTGTCGACCGCAATCGACGTTTGCGGAAGATCGCGGAATCGGAAAACAAAGGGGACTTTGTGCCCCGTTGATGAGACTGAGATGTCCCTCTCTCTCTCTCTCTCTCTCTCTCTTCCTCACCGCGTTTTTCTTCCTTTCTGTCGGATATAACGAGGCGAGAGGAGGAGAAGTGGCAGATGGGGAATTGGTATGTTGATTGTGCGTGCTAGACGAGAGAGAAGGGATATTTCTTGTGTTATCTCTTTCTTCGAAGGGCAATTGCATATTTTTATCAAGTTGTCGCAATTTTATGATAAGTAAATCTAATATAATAAATATCAAATTTCTAGAGAGATGTTATAAATTATTTCAGAGATTTTATTGATGCTTGATCTTGAAAATTGATCTTAAGAGCGAATCATGTAAATTCGCTGTTAATGCATTCTACTTGAACGCGAGCGACGACGACGACGGGAGTTCGAAGTTAAGATATTGGACAGATTCTTCCCTTAAATGGATTTCTCACTTAAGGATCTCGGCCGAGAATGAAGCCTCGTTTAGCTCGGTTAATTATGTCGATAATTCTCGATTAATTCTGTCGATCCTTTGAATTGATTATTGTGTGCTGTGAACAAACTTTCACTACAGTTTAGGAAATAATCTTTCGATTGGCTATATTATGAAAACGATAAATTACTTAAAAATTGAAATTTTTTAATATTTAATTTTTTTTTTTTAATTATTTTTAATATTTATATCGAGCTGTCTTTGAAATATTTCACCTTTAAGACAATATGATATGCTTATTATTTTCACAATAGAAAAAGTCTGAAAACGAATCTAATTAATTATATAATCAATTTATGGATTCCTTTATATAGATGGTATAAAAAAAAAAAAAAAAAAAAAAACAGAGTAAATTAGTGAATTCTATAAAATATACATAAATTAAACACGTCAACGAATTTTGCTAACAGACGACAAAATGACAAAGAAAACAGTGCTTCAAAATATTTATCGCATTGAAAAATCTAGCAGACGGCGGTTGAGAAGGGAGAAGGGAGAAGAATTGGGAAGAGATAAAAGAAGTAGTAGATACATCCTTGATGAGCGATCGTTATCACGATGAAAATGCAGTCTCGAATCGATTCGTGGCAGTCGATTCCTCTTGGCTCCTTTTATTAGATTGCCAATTTCGTGGCGTCTTCTACGGAATTCTATCTTCTTTCTTTCTTTTTTTATTTTTTGGTTCTCCCCGATACGAAATCCCGCTGACTCGAGAGAGAGAGAGAGAGAGAGAGAGAGAGAGAGAGAACGCGCCGACAAGAATTCCTCCTCTAATCTCGATGTGCCCTCGCGACACTTATCTCGAAACGACGTGACGTCACGCACGGCGGCGCATATGTTTAACTCGTAAGAAGAATAATTCGATTATGCCGACGCCGGCCACGCTTCTTTCACAGTGGTCTCCTTGTTTTATCCCGATTTTTTTTCCCTCCCGCTCGTAGTTTTTTCGCTTTGTTTCCGGCGTCGACGCCTTTTTCTCTCTCGCGGGATCGCATTAATCTTCGCCTCGACTACGCAGCAGACGCGAAGTAATTATTCCCAATTAAATCTCTCACATGCGCTCTCTCAATCGGCATTGATTTTGCATTCAAGCTTCGCAGCAAAGTTTTCGGAAATTAATTTTCTTTTTTACCAAGAATATAATATTATCGGAAGTTATCGGTAACATGTGTAATCGGTCGAAACGAGATGTGAAATCCTTCCCTCCATCTTCGATCATCATCCAGTCGAGTAATGTTTTTCTTTTTCGAATTTTCGTTTCATTTATTTCAATCGATCTGCTTGGAAGCATTCCCACGGTATTGCGCTGCTATATATCCCTTACGGAGAAATGGCGATTAAAGAGGAGGGAGAATTTCAATTTCCCCGTCACTAACCTCGCTTCCATCAATCTCCAGAAGCGCGCTAGCCGAGTGGAAAATGAACCCGATGACTTCTCGCCTACGAAGGTGGACTCGGCGTTTTGTCGAAACTTCAAAGGCTAGTCGATACAATATTTTTGATGCTGATGGATAATATTATATAATGTCCATCTATCATATATTGAATGACAAATATTTATTCACGCGATTAATTATGCAAAGGATCTCGATACTTTTCCTTTCGTTTATGTTCGATTATTAATTGTGTTTGGATATTGTCGAAATTATTCGAAATTCATCCTGCGAAATCTGCGAGATAATTTTATCATAATTAGATCGACAAGACGATTCGACAAGAGATTTATATGGTCAAATGAAGACACCCCGAAAGCGTCGTATGTACCTTGTATATCTCCAGAAGCAATTTTCCGTCATCCCGATGAGTTTTCTTCTTCAAGATAGAACCGGGTTAATGAGAATATAATTTTAGATGTGCGTGGTCTCCACTCGTTTCAGGAGACGACGTTCCCGCCATTTCGCGTTTCACGTCTTCTACATCTCCTTCCTCCCATTCCCTCTGCGTTGTATCCGGTCCTTCCTTCCGGCAATTATTCTCGTCTCGACGTCGCACGGGATAGAGAGAAAGAACTTATTGTTAACGCATTTATTCTGAATTTTCATATTTTTGTAAGCTAATAAATTTAAGTTTTTTGCATTAAACAAATTAAAATATTTCTGAAAATATTCAATGATTCGAAATAATCAATTATCAATCTCTACAGTTTGTATATATTAAATTATTTTCTGGATATGCAAAGTCAATACATGCAAAAAAAAAAGAGAATTTATTTTTTACAAAGCACACAAACACAGTATGAATAAAATATAAAAATATATAATATTTGTATATAGAGAGATCGTAAATTTTTTTTTCTTTCAACATTCTATATATTTTGCAAGGGAGATAAATTTTATTATAAGAAATATCTTATATATGTATATAAATATTAAAGATGTTTATAAAAAAAAAACTTACGTCTCTGTATGCAAGTCATTTAACTCAACGACCGTCGTCAAATCTCTCTTGAAATAAACTTGAGCGTTTGAAATACCGATTGTTCGTGTGTTTCGGCATCAGTGAAATTTCAGCGTCCCCGTCAATTGGCACGCAATTCGAGAATGACGTTGGCCGATTATTAAATGGTGCATCGCGGTCCGCACAATGGCCCGGCACCGACCGCACAGGAAGACTTCTATCACCGTTGATTTAGATTCATTAGGAATTTTATTATTAATTTCGCTAATTGCCGGGTTTGCCGAATTAATTGGGCGCGTCTCGCACCAATTGTTACGTTCTTAAGGACCGATGCACCGTGAAAAATAAAAATTGGGATTGCGTAGAACATACAAGATATTGATAAATAACAGAGTTATAGTAAATGATAAATGTTACATCGACGTGCGACATAGAAGATGAAGGGAAAAGGTATCGGGGGAAAAAAAATTGATATATTTTGTAGACATAAATACATTTTGAGACATATATGAAACGCATGATTATTAAAACAATTAATTATTAATTATAATTAATATATGAATTAATTAAAACAAAAATGTAGGATATAAATTAAATATAATAAATTACATAAATATTATTATGTGTTTGCCTTTGTAAAATTAATACTGGAAGAATTTGATTAAAATTAAGATTAATATTAATATCAAATTGAAATTAATTGACATTGGCCCGGCTATGTTTGAGAAGTAATTTTAATTACTGATTAAAGATTGAACAATCGTAGCAAAGTACAGAATCTCTCATCGAGTAACGAAGATTATTTGATGAAAATATATCGTATCTATCATCTTTCTTTCGTCAAAAATGAAGGCGATAATTACGAAACGAATCTTACAGAATAGCCTAAACGGCCATTGTCGCGAGAAGTAATCCCTCGACTAATCTTGCGGAAGTGTTACGGAAAAAACGCGGCGGTCAGGGACACGATAATTCGATTTGCGAATTGTGCGACCGACGAAGATGGCGCGTGGATATTCTCGATGAGCCCCCGACGCCTCAACAAGTTGTATACATATAATCTGACCCAGATCCCAGGGTCTAAGTGAGGTCTAACACGAGGGAGAAAAGGGGAATCAGGAGGAAGAGGAATACTGAGCGGGAGGGGGCGAAGAAGGAGGTCCGGAGGGTTTCTCAGGAGAGCAGGCAAACAAAATATAACAGCGCGAGTTACAAGGAAAGATCTCTCTCTCTCTCTCTCTCTCTCTCTCTCTCTCTCTCTCTCTCTCTCTCTCTCTCTCTCTCTCTCTCTCTCTCTCTCTCTCTCTCTCTCTCCCTCCCTCTCTCCCTCTCTCCCTCTCTCCCTCTCTCTCCTTTCTTCTCCTCCTCTCGTTCCTCTTGTTCTCTGTCGCTCTCCTTCGCCTCTTCCTCTCTAGAAAGTTGAAGAGGCGGGAGGGAGTATGAACCCTCTTGAAGCATGAATGGATTACGAAGAGCCGTGTTCATTCATTCGCTCCTTGGCGGCCTAGAAACCCACAAAAAGTGTATCTCTCGGTCAGGACCATCGCCATAGTCTATGGTCGCGGACGCGATTTGTACGCCTATCCTTCCCTTCTTCTGCGGATTACGCTCGCGTGCGCTGAGCCTCACGGATTTATTCCCGGAGAACTGATGGAAGAGAAAGAAATAAGGATTAATCCTTCTTTTTGACATATAAGAAAATTTGTGGGCCATTATACCGTAATCGAGTGAAAAATGTTAATTTAAAGGAAACTAAAGATTACTATTTGACAAACACATAGATAATTAAGAACATGATTTTGGAAAGTGACGCATTAAAATGCATTGCTATGATGATAAATCGTTGTGCCGAATTCACGTTTACATAAACTCATATGTACAAAATCATTTACATACAATATTAATTTGTTGAGAAGACCATTTATAATATAAAGACGACAAAGTAGCACCGTCAACGACAACATTGTTGACAACGAGATGAAAGCGGAAGATGAGCACAAGCGCGAGACCTCTCGTCTGACCTTTCTAAAAGTTTCAGATCCCTCGAACGAGAGAGAGAGAGAGAGAGAGAGAGAGAGAGAGAGAGAGAGAGAGAGACGAGGGACTATTTAATGGAGATGGAAAAAGGGAGAACAAGACGCCGGATTCGCGGAGAGTCGTAGCTTTTTGCCTGTCTGAGATGTCGCAGCCGAATGTGCGAAAGGAAGCTCTCTCCCATCATTTCGCGCCTAATTAAAAACGACAGTGACCCACTTATGCCACCTATGCCGATTCTTTTTGCTTACTATTTAATCAGAGCGAGTCGACGTTTGTCGAAAGATACCCGTTGCACGTAAATAGTGACAATCGCAATGAACGATTAAATTTATCGATTTCTTGGAAAAATTTAAATTAAAAAATTTAATTAATTTCATTCATTCTACTCAACTTTACTCGTTGCTACTTTCGAGATTGAGGACAAAATTTTCCAATACTGTACAAAAGAAAATTTAAAGATTGCCGAAAAAAATCAGAATCTTGCTAAAGAAGTTATAAATAGGCATTCGGTAATAGATGTATTTGAGGCTCAAGCCAAATAACGTATCCTTAAAGGGTTAAATACGTCGACTGACCGATGCCGATTACGTTGACCCTGAAAATACCGAAGAGAAGCGTAGTGAAGGAACACTTTTGCGAATCATAGAGATCTTTCGTGATTTTTTTCCACGATGAAAACGATGTAGATATTCCTACATACACATCCCGCGGGAGGTAATTATTATCGGCTGGAAATAGCGAAAGAGAGAGAGAGAGAGAGAGAGGACCACACAGCGCACGGGATCACTGCTGACTTATTATTTCTTAGTGATTTTCTGAATTGCACCGGGCACGAACGCGCGAGCCGATGTCTTCGTGACGTAAACGAGATAATGGGCCCAGCTCGCGTACCCACGATGTAGATATAATGACGACGGTCTTAGGATTATAGTTTGTCCAGTAACTCGCGTCCCTCTGCCCTCGCCGATCCCACCCTACGAACGGGTTAATTGACAATAATAAGAGACAAAACGGGAGTGGAAAAAGCTCGGGGATAATAACGGTGAATTCTCGTAGAGTGATATATACGATACGTAAATCACGATGCGGATTTGAGATGTGGATTATAGAGACGAAATGCGTAGCTAAAGGTAAATGAAAATTTATATCCACAGATATTTACTAGAGATTGCGCGCTCCATACAAAATTATATTACAATTCTGATAATATTTCAAATTGTTGAATAATTTTTTTAAAGCGAGGGTACTTTTTTATATATTTTCTTTTTTATCTACTAAAAAATACAGAAACACAATAAAAGTGACAGAGGAGATGAAAATAAAAACAAGTAAGATTTTTCAAAAATCTACAAGCAACATATAATAGAATGCATCGTGATATTATCGAGAAGAGGGGATGCTCCGCTATTTAAATTGTGTAATCCGTCAATGAGAATTGGAAAGTAAAAAAATTTCGAATTTTAAGAATCCTCGATGCGAACTGGTTTAGCGTAATGATAGCGGCATTATCGGCATAAGCATACAGAATCCCTGGACCACTGGAGAGTATCCCCTTTGTGACATGAAATCGTAACGTTGTGACGATGTCGTTAACGCGCGGGTCCCGGAGTCTCGGGGAACAATCGTCGGTGTCGCGTTTGGAACGGCGGCGACGGGAAGACACACGAAGCTGGGAAAAAGATAAGTACCTGCTGGAAAGGAGCAGGGCTTTTCTCTTTCGTCCGCCATTAGAGCAATTTGAACGTCTTCTCTGTTTCGGGGCGGCAAAAAATGCCGGTGAGTCGTTGCGCTAGACTGAAGAATGATCGGAGAGGCGCCGAACCTGATTCGACTGCTCTTGCTCTCTCTCTCTCTCTCTCTCTCTTTCCCCTCTCCTCCTGCTCGTCTCATCATCCTCAGGCTTTCTCAGGCGATCCACCGTTGTCGCGTCATCCCTCTCCTACTCGCGACGACGCCGTCGTTTCTTCCTGCACCGACATTCGAAAATAGAAACCCATCCCCCATCCCCTCCCCCCGCCTCTCTCTCTCTCTCTCTCTTCGTCTCTCCAACGTCTCTCCCTGGCGCTTCTTCTTTTTCTATGGTTCTTTTTTTTTCTCGACGTTCAACTCGCTCCTCCAGGACTCGTTAGATTCACTCGGGGATTATGTTTCGTGCTATTATAGCTCTCGTGGAAAACACCCGCGCGTCCCCTCACCACCCTACGCTTCTAGTGTTCCTTCCGCGCTGTCGATGTTACTCCTCTTCTTCGGCTATCGATTTATCGATCTCTTCTCTTGAGGATCTCTTCGGCGCGAGATAAGACATCTGGCATGTCCACAGCTCTCTTTTACAAAGACAAAGTATCCTCGTGAAAGCGACACATGAATATTTATTAAATGCGCACCAATTAAATTTGTCTTAATAAAATTATAGAACAGACGTATTAACGCAAAAAAATATAAAGCGATCCACAAGAACAATTTTTTTTTCCAGATGAAAATTAAAAACGATTACATATGTGTGTTGCAATACTCAATTTAAACAAACAATGACAATTAAAATATTTTATTTATTTCTAAATATATTTAAAAAATAATAGCAATATTGAATCGATGCTTTTTGAAAAAAAAAAAAAAAAAAAAAAAAAAAAAAAAAAAAGATACATAAAGATCAAAGGATATGATTTTACAGAAGAGCATTTAAAATATTTCTTCTTTATTCTTCTTTTATACGTTCAACATCTTTCTTTAGAAATTTAGATGTACTCAAAAATCATTTTATATAACTGGAAATATTTAGAAAATTGTCTATTTCTTTAAAAAAAATAAAAAAAATAGATATTTTGATCATTTTCAAATGTACTCGTCTGCTTAAAAAAAATAATTAGCTCGTCTTTTAATACAATAATCTGTTTTATTTATCTCATTTACTATAAAAAAAAAAAAGAAACTAGATATTAATAGTCGCTTGTGTATCTTTCTCGAATATCTAAATAAATACCTAAATAAATTGCGTTTGCGGATAATACGGCGATATACGCGCGTTGTTCGCGTCGAAAGCGTTAATACGGTATCAAAATCCGCATACCTCGAATTATTTCGTGGTAGGGGGAAACTGAGGAGCGAGGGGGCACGAGAGCATTAATTTCGGAGATGTGCAACGGCACGGCGCAAAAAGGAAATCGCGAGACGCGCCGCAGCGCGTCGGATCCTCTACGTGGGATCAGGTATATCCTTGGTACGGGAGCTATCCGTCTCGGTCTCTCCGCTGAATGTTAGAAGATATATTACGCTCCCTCGAAGAGGGTGGTAACACTTGTTTGATTCAATTCCAGGAACACGCACGAAGCCGACCGCTCAATTTTTCTTCCGCCCGGGGAAGTTGCGATGCAACTACTTATCACGTGGTCCGCGAATATGTGTGTATATATATATATATAGAAGTGTTTGTATGTGTGTGTGTGTATGTGTGTGTACACATACGTCAGCGCTTTACGAATCCGGAGTTGTTACCGAAGCTTGATGAGCGCGCATTTAAGAATTATCCATGAGAATTTCCGCAATATAATGATCGTTTCACTCGGAAGAATAATCTACCGTAAAAACTTAATCGCGTAAAGATATGCAGGATTCGTTTTAAATTTCGTTGGCGATTATGAAAAAGAAGCTGCGATAAATCCTGCGGTTGAATCGAAATCTTGAATTCTTGTTGTCTTGAAACGGTCTTCGAACACGAACACTTGTCCGCTTGATTTTTATGACAATTTGAAAAATTTCTTTTACACCTCGTATAATTTCTCCGATATTATTATTCTGTTAAAATTTTTCTTAAATATTCATAATTAAAATTATTTAAAATTATTTGTGTAAGATTTTTCCGCATTTTACTTTATATTTTTGTATATTTTATACAATTATATTTCTTTATACTATAATAAATGTCTATCTCTCTCGTTTCTCGTAGAGTTATGTAAATCATTCACGGATAGTCCTTATACCGTATTCACAAAGCGAGAAGTACAGCCTGAGGTAAACAAGATGTCGTAGCTCCGATCGAAGAAACTATCCGCTACTCTGTAACTTTGACGCGATGCGCACAGGCGGATGCAATAGGCCATCGAACCAACGATGCACCTAACCTGTTGCAATAAAATTCCCCGTCTACCTGGCCAAGGGAGAGAAACGGGGTTAGATAAGGTAAGTGGCGGTCTCTCACCAGGGCGTTTGTATTTCATTTCATAATGAGGACGCTAGGCGAGGACTACCTGCGAGATCCGTGCAGTAAAGCAAAGCCGATGGAATGCGGAAGGAATAGAAGATTGCACTTTGAATGTGGGAAAATGTTTTTTTATCAAAAATATATTTTATTAGAAGTGTATGACTTTTTATATCAAGTCTGAGTTCTCGTAGATTGTATTTTTACAGTGAAATTTTTCGGTCGGAAGTTATAAATTTTATTTGAACGATAAAGTGCGAAGATAGATAGTTTAATTTCTTTAATCAAATTCCTTTGGACCAAACGAATGAGCATAAACGAATGTCAGTATAAACGAGTGAGAAATGGTTACTTATTTATTTTCCAAAAAAAAAAAAAAAAAAAAATTCTTTTAGATAATTTTTTTATAAAATCATTGAGTAACGTTCTTTTTCACTGATATATTTGATTACGGATCGATATTCACTGATTCGCGTAAAAAGAGAAAGCAAAGGGAAGAAAGAAAGATTTAGGGATGACAGACAAAGACGTGCGGGCATCTATAAGAAAGTGAGGCAAAAGTTGTCGCGGTTTAAGGTCCGCACGCGCGTTAGTCCCGATTATGTGTTCCGAAAAAAGGACCTTTAGGAAAGAAGAACGAGGTAGAGGCAGGTAGGGAGGGAGGGAGGGGGTGGAAGGATCCCAGGAAGGAAAGAAAACGGAACGTGGCGGCCGAAAGAAGGAAGGAAGCCCCGGCTTTAATTCCTGCTATTATTGAAATACGCAACCGCCACGTGCCGAGGGACGACGGGGTTCTTCTTCCTCTGCCCCCGTTCGATAACCCTCCCCCTTCCCTTCTTTAACCATGAACAACCGGAACGTCCCTTTCGGCGCATCTCACGCGAAAAAGTAAAATGCAGCCGACGGGTCGGACGCGAGACCTGCCGCAACAGAAATTTGTGAGTCGATCGTATGAGGGGTAAGCTCGTATCGTGTCTTATCACCATTCCTAGAGGGGTGAGACGAAAAGCGAAATAAGAATCGATAAGAGAATGAAATCAAAAATTATTTCTTCTCTTCAACGTTATTTGTTTCTCCCAAGCAAGAAATACAATCTTTACAATAGAAAAGATCATATTTTACCAGAGTATCTTCTTTCTTCTACTCTTGGTTGTGTATTTGACGGAATAATTTCTTCGGAATTTTTTCTTTATATTCTATCGGTAGAAACTGATAATGACACCGCGTTTTATCAACGTAAACAAAATATTTTATCAACAACGCTAGACAATAGATTAGAATTGATTTACAAGACGCATCATTTATCAGAGTTGGAAGATATATTCGTGTCTCGCTTCAAGTTACAAACAGTCAGATCCGACAAGTCAGTAAACAATAAGACAAATCGTGTATCTATATAAGCAGTTTACTTAAATTTGAGAGTATCTTACATAAAAAGATGCTATTCTGCCAATTAAGAGATAACATCTTTGATAGCCATAATAAAAAAAAATATTAATATCTATACCTATTTATATACCTATATTAAATGATTTAAATATTTAAAATTTAATGCACACGATAAAGTTTTTTTACATTAATTTTGCGATTCTCTTTTATCTTTACATAATCATATAATATATGAAGAAAGATTTATATATAAAATATATTAAATATACAATACAAATATATTAGATGCATATCTTGCAAAAAAGTTTAATAAAAGTTTATAACATCGAAACTACACCTTTGGATCAATAAACACGCGTGTATCCTCGATGTCGCGCGTCTCACTCCCCAAGACAGTAATTAGCATAAATATATTAATGACAGTCTTTAGAGTCGCTCACTGACGGTTCGCGAAACCGCTAATGACAGCGCTCGGCGGTCGGCCAAGTGTTAAAGATGCAGATCTCCTTGGTGTGTGCGGCGCACGTTTTATATCTAAATCCTCCGCTCACGCACGGGGTACGAACACACATACCCCGCGTTACAACAGCGGGATGCAAAACAAATTGGCGAGATCATGGCGATTGCGACGAAATTATATGTACCGATCGCCGACTTGAGTGCCCGTGTACACACTCTCGTATACGCGGCATGCAAATGCGACAGATCGTATACAGTAAAATCGGGTGATGGTGGTGGTGGTGGCCCGGTGGCTCGTAATATCGCGGTTATTATCGCGACGACGGTGTCGTCGTCGTCGTCGTCTCTTTCCCTCCGGGCTCGAAAGCCGCGAACTCACCTTGCGCAAACACCTGCGACGTCGATCGTTTTATACGCGTGATTTATAATCACGCCCTTCACCCCCTCCCAGCGGGAAATACTGCACCGTAATCTTCATTCATGAACGTCATCGTGCGTACATGTACGCGCGTGCGACTTCCGAAGTTAAGGGGACGTTAAAATCGTTCGCGAAAATTAATATACGAGACAGAACAAACTCGAGAAAGAGGGAAAAGAAAACCTGTCGCATTACAGGTGATTGCTTTCAGTCACAGGGTAATTTCAATATTTTTTAAATTACGTAATTAACAGACAGAGCGAGTACGATTGATGATGTTTGATTGTTTTGATTTGATTTTGCAATTGAAAACAGAGAGGGAAAATACAGACGAGCAATATTTAAAGCAAATAAAACGCGCTGAATTTTATTAATTATGTCATAATTGACAATCTTAACGCAAATAAGATGATAGTTTTTTAAATATATGTATATGTATCTATCATATGCATCCTTCTCTCTCTCTCTCTCTCTCTCTTTCTTTCTACGAAAAATGTAAAATGCAAGAAACGATTCTCTATCTCTCGTGAGAGGAGAGGATGTTTAATTTACCTTTCGCGGATAATCTCATACGAGATCTCGGCGAATATTTTCGCGTGGCATCCTCTTCAGGTTTTTATTCGTGTCGCTATTATTCCCGTAATTAAACATTATAAGCCAATTAATAATCGAACGCGAAACGCGCGCCAGAGAGTCTGGATGTAATTACAGAGGATGAATTATTCCACGTCGAACGAATTACTCGATGCATAATTCCCGGCGCGCTTCATAAATTCGATTAAAATCCGGCCGTAAAGCACCCAGGTACGTCCTTCGCGTGTTGGTGCTGCTGCGTCTGATGGATGTCGCGGCCCCTTCCCACGATGGGAGCGAGGGATGTTTTCTAGAATCGCTAAAGTTACAGAATAGAGCGTTTTACGAACGACAATCTACACTCCTGACGACTTCTCGGCGACCTATGCAAGCTTCGAATGCATATCAAGTTATCTCCGTGTTTAAACTAATCTTCGCAAGTAAGTAAGTAAGCAACAGTTAGTTTAACGCTACAAATGTGTATAAGTAAATGATATACAAGAAGGGTATTAAAAGAATTGATATGGATCTCGTAAACCGACTCGTGTATCACTGTTTCAACAAGTTTTATCAGAACTTAGTGTACCTAATTAGTTTACGTCTAAAGAGTATAATTTATATATTTGTTGAGATATCCGTCTCTCTCTCTCTCTCTCTCTCTTTCTCTCGTCCTTAAATTTTTATCAAGAGTTCTCGAGGTTTAGAAATATTTTTCCTCTGACTTTTTTTTTTTTAACAAATAATATAAATTAAATAACAAACTATTTCTTTAACAATATCACGCCATTCTACATGTTTCTAAATTTCTAAATCCGTTATACATATTCGCGTATATCCTTTCTACCACGATTTTTATCAGATTTCTGTAGCCTTTAGTGATTGTATGTCGCTTTTATGAATCAATGATTGACACTTCAATTTTTACTCGCTTTTAAAAGAAGATAAAAAATACGAAACAATATTATTTATCGAAAAACTCCAATAAATATGAAACTGGAGCACATTCGATATCTTACTTTCGTTCATCGTCAATATAGTCATCTTGCGTCACCTGACACGGGAAGTGATGACTCGACGAATGGGAAAGGGACCCCGTTCGGTATATAAATCCAATAGCTCCGGGAGGTACAAGCTCGAGGCGCACAAGCATCTGTCTCATTACGGGGGATTCATTACGGCGAGGAGGGGGAGGCGCGGTGTTACGTCGCTCTCGTTGTCGTAACTCTTATGAATAATAACGGCGCCGACGTCGTAAACGGCACTTTATGATGTATCAGTTAATAGTCGTCTCTCTCTCTCTCTCTTTCTCTCTCTCTCTAGAAGGCGTTTGCGCTCTCGCAAGCGGCAATCGCCGGCGCCCGTATATTTTATTCATGAACCGCGAGCGCGCGCGCGCGCGAAACGCACCGCGATTAGGCGGGATACCCGTGAAATCGGTTACTCGACGTAATCCGACGACGACATATTTATATCCCGAGAGATGAGAGAGTCCGCATATTCTCCGTTTATTCGATCAATCTCTCCATCGCTCTACTCCGAGTTTCATCACGCTTAACGAATTTGTACGGGATTTTCACGCGATCGCGTAGTCGAGTCTAATCGCGAACGGTTAGAATAAAAGCTGCATTGGAAAAGATAATTTGATTAAAAGAGCGAGGTATTTGAGGTGAGATAACGCGTCGCCAGTGCTTTTATTCGTTAATATTTTGTCGTTCCTTTTGTATTCCCTTTGATTAAGACGCCCGTTATATTATTCCACGCGAGGTATTCTCCGATATAAGGAGGCATTGAATAAAACATTACATTAAATCACGAACATCGGTGAGATCGGGTAAATTATCGGAGCGTGTTCACGCGATTGAGATTCGTCGGTAATCGTACGATAAATCAGCGACCACCCAGCGTACCACAGACCGTCTCCTGTTATGCTCGAGGATAATAATTCGAAACAATGTCCTTCTAATTGGCGGCTGAGTATTGACGTGCCGCCGATAATTAATATTCTTAACGAAATGAATGGCGAGGAAGGGGGGGGGGGGAGGGAGGGTAAGGCAGGGGAGGGAGGATGGGGGATGGAGAAGTCACCGGAATCGTCTAATTGTTGCTGCGCCATGTAAAATGAATACTTGCGAGCCCGGAGAACTGGATGTGGATAAGGTAAATATCCTCCCGGCGTCCTGCTATCATTATTGCTGGCCAGTACTGTTATTATCTTCACGATAACATGTAATGAATGAGAGAAAACGACCGTGCCATTATCGATAATTTCCTCTCTCTCTCTCTCTCTCTCTCTATCTCTCAGCTGCATCGTGTATCTTTAATGTCCTTGCTTAGGCGGTTTTCTAATATCGCTGTGAACTATATACGCTCGGAGAGTCGACCGCGTTTTTCGAAAATAAGATTATCTCTACTATGACATTATGTCTTTGCAATATTCTCGTTGAGAGAATATATATATGCATATGTATTTCTTTTACTTTCATTAATTTAATTAATCTAAAAAATTGTAAAATAAAAATTTTAAATAATTATATTTAATTAATAAAAATACAAGAAACACACACACACACACATACATATATATTATATACAATATATATATATATATAAGAAAAAAGACATATATGTATATAAGAAAATAGATTTTAAAATTAAATCTGCGATTAAAAGAAATTTTGAAGTTCTCTCTCTCTCTCTTGAGATGAAGTTTATATAAAAGAGATCTCTCAAGAAGAAGAAAAGGAAGAAGATGAAAGGGTTACGAAGATAACTCAGGTTTTTTTTCTCACGCACTCCCTTGATTTGAAATCTCCTTATGTCTGCAGTATAACGGATATCTCTCGGAAAATAGAGGAAACTGCATGTAGAGGAGAAATCGACCGAGGGAACTTCGCGGCGTTCCAATGGAGTGAAACTCGAACTCGACGGAGGTGGCTCCGATCTTTGTCGGTTGAAATCGTTCATTTCCCAGGGCGATCCGAGACGATTCGGCCCCCGTATCTAGTTACGCGGTCTTCAACAAGTTGGAACAATTCTCTCTCCCTCCCTCCCCCCTTTTTCTCCGCTTCTGCTCCACTTTCCGAAATGAATATTTTCACTCGGAGAAAGATCGTGTTTTCTATCACAATCGCGATAAGAACATTGCGTATTTTTTTTATTCGACAACTAACGGTGGTTAAATTTTTATCGAAGTTAAATAGAAATTTATTAATTTTATTTTCTAATAAAAGTTTCCGTGGTCATGTACCTTAACATTCTTACATTGCTCTCGAATTTCAACTATGACTATAAACAAGGTTGAGTTACACCGTACATCTCGTTTATATCTTTATTGTTTTAAAACGAATTTAATAACTATATAATTTATGAAAATTTTTTTCTCTTTCCTCTAAAACATTCATTCTATAGATATGTCTAATCTATAACAAGTATATATCTTTTCATATATTCTTAAAATATATGCTTTGATCGGAACGTGAAAGTAAAACAAGGTGTTAGTCATAGATGATGAAATGATCAAGCATATAAATCGATTCGATCCCGTATAGGAATTAACATTCGACACAAGCTTGTCAGACATTTTAACAACCGGAAATCGCAGTCATGTTCTCATCCTGCTTCCTCGATCTTTCTTCACCGCTTTTCCCCTCTCACTTTCGCACGAACGTCGTTCATATCCGTTCATCTCTTTCTCTCCTCTTCTATCCTCTCGTTGCGATACGAAAAGTTGCGTAGCAGAGCAGTGAATCTCCAGCGCGTTTGTGCGGTTCGTCATTATAGACGGTGACTCAGAGAGCGAAACCAGTTTTCGTCGCGTCGTGCATCTTCTTTTTCTGCGCTACGCGGTATATATGTATGTAACAATTTTTAATATTCCAAAGTCAGAAATCCTGAGATATGAAAAATTCGTACGTGAAATTCGAGTCGATAATATCGAGAAAGCGAAAGAGAACGTTCATCGTCGTACATGATACATGGTACTATTTTAAATTTTGTAATATAGAGCAAACTTGCTTAAATGGCATACCTTTTTGAAAAAAGTCATATATTTAAAAAGAATATATTATTTTAAATATAATATATTAAACTTATTCACACACACACAAAATATAATATATTTTTAAATATATTAAAAAGAAACACTTAGTTAGTGTTTTAGATTTGGAAAATAATTATATTTAAAAAAGTTTAATATTATAAATACATATATACTTAAATATTTATTTAAATACTTTTCTTATACAAGATGTAAAAAAAAAAACAGTTGGGACTACACAACAACATTGTATGACTATTGGGACACACGCTGGGGCATTGATTTCCTAATAGCGTATCCGGAAGCAAGATAAGATAAAGAATCTTTTACGTTTACATCCATAGCAAGTCTTTCAATCTTTAATTTATATCACGATAATTATTCGCCGGAGAACAAATGGTAAAAAATTATTCGATTTGGTTTGGTCCATAAAATACATTGTTAAAATAGCGTATCAATCTTTTGTTTGCATCCTGTATATATATATATATATATATATGTAAGTCACATGTGTATATAGATTTTTTGAAAATCCACCACTGGATTTATCTGTGTCTATTGTTTGCATGACATATCTTTCCATTCTGTATTTCCGTCAACAAGCCACAAAACGTTTCTTATTGATATCAATAATAGCTTTAAAAAATATAATCTTTACTTAATTTTTTAATTTCATTTCTTTTGCATTATTCTTTAAAAATATAAATAAAATATTTTTTCCAGTTAATCATACAAATGTGTTGCTTTTCTAAAGTTTTCAAATCAATCTATTAAATGCCAAAAATTAAGAGAACGCGCTAAATGATAGTCTTTAATCATACTTTTAATCAAGAAAAATTGACAGCCAAGTTTCAAGATATCTGTAATACGTAGCCTGTAAAAACTCTGTACATATCTGTTTCGATAAGTAGAAAAATATTTCGAGAAAGTCTATAAAAATATAAGAAAATATTTTTTTATTGTAGTTTTATTATACAAAATACAATAAATTGTAATTTATTGCTTTTTGTGTTTGTGTGTACATATGAGAATATATTTACCTTATATGGTATATATTGAAAAATATATATTTTTCTGTGTCTTGTGTACATCTTTTTTAAATGATCGTATATAAAGAAAAATACATATATAGCCGCGGTACATCAAAGAACATTGTAAAAATGTGAAAGTTAGTCTTTTGTTGCCTATCGAACAGAATGCATCTCGTCGTCTCATAAAATACATCTGAAGAAAAAAAAAAAATACAATTAAGACAATTTACGAAGAATTAAGCAAAGAAAATCAGCTTGAACGATATCTATAGACAGTTTTGATCAAAATAACGAAAATCTCAACGCTATCCTATGGGAAATTCAAAGATAATGCTTAGCTGTATCTTCATTATTAAAATGACGGCATATATAACTATAATCTTATTTAATGATGGACGTACGGGTATATGAAGATGAAAGTAATGAAGATCAACATTGAATGCACACTACATCGTATACGCGGGGTGCCAGACTCAACACGCCACACGCGAGACATCAACGAGTTTCGAGAAAAAAATTTATTTGCAAATAAAATACTAATTTAACTGCAAGAATTGCTATACACATGTTCAGATCAACCATTTGATCTGAGAAAGCTTTTTTCTGACAATTAATAACTTCATTAACAATTACTTTTACAATCAACTTTTTTACTCAAATTGTTGTTCACTGTATATTCTATCATTAAAAAAAAAAAAAAAAAAAATAATTTTTTTTTTTTTAAATTTACACATGACAATTTTCTAAAGAAAATTGCCGAGGATATCTTTCACTCGGTTACACCGATCTCTAATTCTTGAAGTCAGAAAATGTGTTGCTGGAATTTGGCAGATGCGCCTTCCTCCTCTCTCCTCTCCGGTCCACCTTATGAAATGAAAAACTGTCATAATGTCGACGACGCGATAAGAATTTGGACTGCAGAGAATAAAATTCGGAATTTATTCGCGCGATCATGAAACTTTACGATCGCGAGGAAATATTATGCATAAGTGTAGCTTCGGATTCTCTGTTTATGGCGCGGATCGGAATTCTTACCGCGTGTATTCCTCCGTCCACGTCTCCTCTCCCCCCCCCCACCCCCCCCCCAGAAAGTAGCATCGCGATTAATATAACGGTGATGGGGGAGGAGGGAGAGAGGGAGGAAAGCTTATACAGCCGCGGCGCACACTTGCCGCGGCGAGAGAATATTATCATCTTAAATGCAAATATAATTTCGTATAAGGAGCATCGTTATTTCTCGATCTCTGTGGTCGAAGCGACCACGCGGTGGCCGCGCGTGGTTTTCTTAAGAGCACTTTCTTCTTAATTTCTATCGTCTTCTTTGTTACCCCTCGATTAACGCCACGACATTTTATCGCCCGAGGCGAGTAGGCGTTACGAGATTATAAGGCATCTCGTAATACGATTCTCGAAACTTTTTATTTTTTATTATCTCACTCCGCGTATTTTTGTTATATATATATATATAAAATATCTAATCTTAGAGGATTAATATATTTTATGATTTTTTCCAATACGACGATTTTTTTATCGTATATTTTTGAAATTTTTTTTCGAAAACATAATTATTCGATAATAATATTCATACAATAATAATATTTATATTTATATTTTTCTCTCTCTCTCTCTCTCTCTCGCTATTTCTGAGTGAGAGTATATTTAATCATCCTTTATTTTTGAATCAAATTTGAGATCAGTGAGAAAATAATTTTTTTTTTTTTTTTGTGTTATTCTATAGATCGCCTCGTGTTTTTTTTTTTTAATCCAAATAGTTCTGCTAAAAACAAAAGATATGAAGAAAATTCACAAACAATTTTCCATCCTCGTCTGATTCGAGAGCATACCCGACGGTCATAGTTCATAATGCGCGTACGCGAGATCAAGGGTTAATTCAGGAATGCGCTCGCGCGCGGGATGCGCGGTCACGGTATTGCTTATTAGTTAAAAACGACAGCGGTCATAACTCTCGAGGCTCTTGTAATACGTCAAACGTCGGAAAGCACCGGTAGTTGGCGGCGCTCGCTCCATTAATAATCTAACGCTCGGTCGGCCGGAGCTAATGACTTTTCTCGAACTTCGAACGTTAACTACCGATCGCGTCGATTATTATTTAGCGCGTTAAAGCGTCGTGTTGGAGCATAAATATACCTCTCTCTCTCTCTTTCTCTTTCTCTCTCGTACCATTCCGACATTACAACGCGGCTACATCGCGTCCTGCGATAAAATTATATTGCCCGATAAATTTCGCGCCCCGCTTCCCAGAAAAGCTCTCGTATTAATGGCGACTCGGAGGAACCCTAGCTCCTTTCGAGCGGAACCAGACTCGGCTTTAGCCCGAGTTTTACACACGATGCTCTTTTAGCTAGCGACTAGAGAATTAGTGACCCGGGGAGAAAAAGCGCGGCCGGGCACGCTACACACCTTGCACGCTTTTACTTTATTAGCGTGCTAAATTACGCGATGCTTTTTTAAGCAGCGCGATTAGCGCGCTAATATTCTTGTAAATAATAAATAAAAAGGTATGCTTGCGCGAAGCTACATACAATATTTATTACTATAACCGAATTGTAAATTGTCGAAGAGAGTATATTTTTCGTATATTATCTTGCGATAAAGATATAATATATTATAAACTTTTTTTTTTTTTTTTTATAAAAGATTATTAAAAATTCACTTTGACAATAAAATTTATTTGAGCTCGTAACTCTTAGGTGTGACCATGGAAACCTGTCTATTATAAATCTAAAAGGAAAGTATATTATTGCTCAAGGTTGCGTTAGATAGGCTGTTTATAATAGTGCATGTGACGTTCATGCTTTTGTCAAGATTCGTCCGATTTTATGGCTATCATTACAAAATTTATGAATGATCGTTTGAAACGCAACAATTATTTCTGACTACAATAGATGCCCTTCATATAATTTCCATGCAGTTTCTTTTTCATCTATTAATAACGTTTAATTACAGTGATACTTGTTATTAAAAAAATGTTCGATTTCTGTTGCAAGGGCAAGCCAGAACAATACAGAAAACAGAAATCATTTTCTTTCTCTCGTAACACGATACACCTCCTTCGTGGCGATTTTTCGCATCCTCGCTGCTTAAATCCTCGCCGGCGCGTATCGATGTCTTTATTAATGAAACGGGCCCGCAGCGACGGGACCCCCAGCTGGAAAAGCAGGGCTCGCGGGGCCCAACTGGAAATCTGAATCGACGTTGATTGGACGCGAATCGCGTTCCTTGCTCTCCTCGGCCACTCGTGCGAAAAATCCGGCGTGATGAATAGACGTTCCAGGAACGTGTTTCGGCTCGCCGCGTGCCCCGAGAAAAGAATAAACGGAAGGAATAGATCGTGATTTCGCCGACGTCTCGTGGAATTAATTCGCGCCGCTCGTCTTGTCTCCCCATTTTATTCTTTTTCCGTTCGATATCATGAGATACAGGTTCTATATAATCAGAGATTCGCCACCTTGATGTCAATCTTCGGAGATCGTGTTTCGAAAAAGAAATTATATTCCAAATATTCTGTTAAAGAGCACAGGGTAAATGTCATTTCTATATTTTCTCCCAGATATTATTGCACAAGATTCACATATATTTTTATTACAAAATAAAAAACATAAAAACGCAATAAAATAATTGTAATATAAAAATATTACAATGTTAATTCTTCTTCTTTTTTTTTTAAGTATATTTCTTTTATTTTTTTTTAATGCATTTTTTAAGAAAATAGAAATATTGATTTTTTCATGACTTTTGCTGTTTGCTAAACCGGAAAAACCTAGGTAAAATCTATCTTATATCAAAAGAGTGATAATCACATAGTTCTAACTGTTCGCTAGCACAGAATTCAAAGCTTTTTAATCTAGATTTAAGACGATAAAAATTTTTTCATACAATTCTGGATTTTTAATAATACTAAATAATACTAAATATCTTAATAATTTATTGTGGTGAAATTCGGTAAATATAATCATTATTTAGAAAGATGTATTAGTTGTTGTAGTATCTAATGATTTATGTCATGGATAGCATGGAGTCTGGGTAAGAGAGAGAGAGAGAGAGAAGGAAGAGAGAAAAGAAGAATGCAATTATTCTTTCGAAATGTATGTGCTCGGCCTTCATGGAATTTTTCTCAGCATGTCACGCTTTATTGACAAATTCTAACAATTCCTTTTTGAACCATAGAATAATCATAAATTTTTAGTTAATATATATGCAATTGCGTTAATAATTTAGAACGTTAAACTCGATAACATTTGAAACATTTATAGCTTTGTATTATTTTAAATAGACGCAGCAAACTAATAGTTTGCAACTGTAAATATATATAATCTTATAAAAAAACTTTATATCGAGGAACCAATCTGTTTATTCCGCGCTTTGTTTTTAATTTTACATAGGAATTCTCGTTCTATCTGCTCGCTGATCATATATTGGCATAATTAAATATTTATAAAATTAATAGACTTATTAATTTAATTTCTTTTTCGTTTGCTTGGAATTAACGAGAATATCTTGTATTAACACGCGATGCCAGATAAAAATGCAAATCTGCGTCTAGATTAGGGTTCGTAAATAACTGTGGAAATAGCGACTCGGAAATATGTTGAATGATTAAATGACTTTACAAGTCGATTCAACTCCGAATTTGAATGGCGATGCTATCGTGTGTGTACGCTAACTGGATAACTGTAGGTGGTTGTGTGAGTGCGCGCTGTATAAAATGTATAGCATGGAATTAAAAAAAAAAAAAAAAGAGGAAAGGAGAAATCAGAAACGTGTTTTCGTATGCCAGACAGAAGAGTTAGAAAAAGAGGCGCGAGCGTGGGAGAAAGCGAGAAAAAAAGACGATGCATCGTGGCAACGTCGGTGTGCATGAAACTGCAAATCTTTAGGATTCCGATGAACCGGTATGCACCACCGGTTGCCTACGCGAGGAGAGCCTTCGAAAGGATCCAAATGTAAGGTACGAGTTCGCGTTAATATCGAATTCGGAGTCGTCCGACGCGTAAACGGCTTCATATCGAGACGAATCGAATTTCGCGAAACGCAAATCAAAATATTCCGTATGAAGGAGAGACCTGATCTTGTGCGATCGGCGTATAATTTCTTAAATCGATTTATAAAAAATTATCCGTGAAAATATCGAGATGTAAAATATATTATCTCTCTTTCTCTCTTTTCTATAACGATATAATCTTGATTTCTGGCAAGTGTTTTAATCGCCTTGAGAAAAAAGAGTCTTATAAATTTTGTCGAATCTCTGTCGGGAGGAGAATGCGAAGGGTGGTTTCTGCGATTTGGCAAAAATTCGTCGTGACACTTGGCCGACTCCCCCCCCCCCCCCTTTCTCTCGCCCCTCGTTGTTCCTCGATTCGGTCGCGCGACTCTTGGACTCTTGGTCCACAATATGAAACGAGATTAGAAGACGAAGAAGAAGAGGACGTGTGTGTACCGTATGTGGGATGGGGGGGGGATGGGCGGAGAGGGTGGAAGGAGGAGGTGAAACAAGAAGGAGACGAGGAGACGATGGCGGCGCTAAAAAGAAAAGTCGGCGCACGAATTGAGACGCAATTTGATCCCCGGTACGCGAAGCATCAACAGCTGAAGTTGGTAGTCCTCGGAGCTGCTCACTTGACGTGAATGAGATGACAGGCATTGTCCGACATGTTCCCGCTTACTCGCGCTCTTACTCCCTCTTTGATCGCATGTATTATAACGCGCTCCCCGCGTGCACGCGGCTCCTTTCTCCTCCCTCTTCCCTACTCCTCGGCCTCGCTTATTTTCAGAGATCGGAACTCATTCAAAACCTTCCTTACGCTCGATTATAACGCGTGTCTCGCGCGGTCCCATTCGTGGACGCGATTTCGCGACGAATCGATCTCGAGCAGTATCTTCATAGTAATCGCAATTGCATTGAGAATTTATGAGACTCGATGCTATCGTGTGGAAGAGAATTTTATTTAGCCGTTTTTTTGACGTACGGAATTACTTTTTCAATACGATATATTATAATGTGGAAAAATTAAATTTTTTTTCCTTGGAAAAATATATAAGTCCTTTTAATTCATAGACCAACTATCGTGTCTCGTAAACGTGTATGCTATTTTCACATTCAATGGAAAATGAAGAAGAAGAAAGCTTTGTCTTTCTTATCGAGGATGGAGAAAGAATCTCCGTTTTATCGGGAAACAATCGATCTGTCGATTAGGATATAAGATACTTTTATATTTTTCTCGTTGCCGTGCAATCACGAGTAGCCTACGGGGAATTTTTGGAAGCCTGGATCCCCGAGATCCCCCTATCTTACCCCCTCGTCGGGCATCTCGCGAGATCTCACGCGTTCACGGACCGAGTTCCATCTCAGTGAGTCAGTGTGTCTTGCGGTCGGCGGCGATTAAAATCTCCGTATGACTACACGGGTTCCTCTCCTATTCGCCCTTTTTGTTCGCTTATCTCACTAAAAGAGGCCGCGTTTTACATGGCTCGTCATCGTGCTTCGAAACACGAGGAGCTAACCGGCTAACCTTAAATTTTTTTTTCTTAACAATAAAATTTACGAGACCTCGATTATGAGGACGCGAATTGCTATTTGAAATGCGCTCTATTTCTTTGTTCTTGGAGAAAAATCGTTTCCTGAATAGATACGGAGATTTATTATTGTATAGATATATCGTGGGAAACATGTAAGGTTCAGAAATAGATGAGATAACGCGAATTCTAGAAAGCCATATCCGAAATCAGTATAGAGAGATAATGTCGAAACACAATTCTTTCCAAATAATGAGAATTTTGAAAACCCACAATCGACAAGAAATTTCAAAAATGTTAATGGAATAAAATAACGCAAAATATGAAATATATGAAAGGAAAATGATGCTGGTATCGTAATCTTCGAAATGGGATAAGATGTTCAAATAAATAAAATCCTTTGAAATATTCCGAAACAAAATTTTCTCCAAGCAATGTTACACACATTTTTCCAAGGAAGTCGCAATCTCAAAAATTTTAATGGAATAAAAAAATGCACGTAAAGAAACACGATATCGATATCTCGCATTGTTATCTCACGGATAATGGAAACTTGCTATTGTTCTTGTATTGTCGATAAAAAAATATCTCAAAAAAAAAAAAAAGTGTGTGTGTGTGTGCGCATCGCGTACATTTGTTATTCTTAGCGATTAATTATTACGTCGTGTATGAAATATTCGGAGTTAACAGGATCGCGAAAGTTCATTCTTCAGATTTTAGTATACACTTCGCGTGAGATGCAAATGGAAATATTTGTAGCGTTTAAATAAATAAATAAAAACACAAACGCCGTTTAATATTATTATTTCTCCAGTATTAATTATAGTTAATTAGTTGTAGTTATAAACTTCACCTACGTTGTAACATTAATTCTTCATTTCTTTTTGTAAACTAATTGAAAATAGTAAAGGAGATAAAATTCGCCGAATTTTGCGCTATATTTTGTCGAAACATTTATATAGTTTGTGTTTATATAATTTATATGGAATTGTTTTATCATTTTGCGATAAATAGATTATTATAATCATCTTTTATATTATATATTATTTTCTTATATTGACTATATACTACGGGAAATCCTGTGGTGGCAGAAAAGTATTATGTTCTCGATTCGATCAGTAGTAAGGGATTATTGGAAGATGCATGCGAGATGACATTATTCATAAAAATTCACTTTATTTTCGTTAAAAATTTGAAGGAAGATCATTGGGGGAAACTATAGTATATTTCTTAATCTAAGGATTTTAAGACGGGCCATCGTAATCGATGAGAACGATGTCGAACGAGATCCTCGATTATCGGGCGCAATTGCGGATTTTACGCGGCTTTGATCGTGCGCGCGCGCGCGCGTTTATCCTCCCCGTCTCTCGTCTCTCACCGCGATCATAAATAGAGATGTTCCCCCGTAGCGCGGCGAACAATAAAAGTGTCAATGTGCCGTAAACGCCGGCAGGAGATGCAGCGCGCTAAAATTACTAACGGCGCTCTGTCCCCCTCCTCCTTCCAGCGCGTTATTACCGTGCGTTTACGACGTCCTTACCGCCCGCTTCCTTCCCCCGCGATCCACCCGTTGTACACCCGCAACAGGTTGCCGCGCTGCATCCGGTACCCGGACGAGTGCGCTGCTCAGTGCGATTCTGCGCCCGGCCGCGGAAACGGGATCATTTCAACGGAGAGAGAGTCTCTTTCCGTTTCGTCACACGTGCGCGGGATATAATATAAGTACTTACCGCCCGCGGCGGCCGTCATATCTCGCCGCAAATGCCACGTCGAATTAAGTATTAATTTACCGCGCATCTCGATACTAACGTGAAAATGATAATGCCGGATTAATCGGTTAGTATTTTAACGAAAAGTGAAGTATATATCTTAATCTTTATTCCTTGTTTATAAAAGAGATTGCGAGACGTAAATACGTAGTTAAGGAAATAAATTTATTCCTCATTCTCTCGTTTTACGAGTCTCATGGACATTTTCATAAGAGAAATTTATGACCTTATACAAAATAACCCGGCTTTTCACTTTCTATGTTAATCTTGCCTCCCCTCCCCTCCCAAAACAAGCGCTTTTATTATTTTAAATTCTGTAAGAAGTATGAGAAAGCATTTCTAAATCATGTTATATTGAAAATGTTTGAGATTTGGAAGCAGTTTTGTGTGATATTTTTTGACGAATTATGTGAAACGAATTTTTTGTGTGTATATCCTGTTCTAAATTAATTTTATTTTTGTTTCGCTGCTCGTTTTTTATGAAAAAAATTCTTAACAAATGAACATTCATCAAATTAAGAGATTTCAGCATAAATTTACTATGAAAAATTGATATTTGATACAGGTTTATATAAATAATATTATTCATCCTACACACACACATACGCACACTTGGACAAATGCAGATTAATATGATTTGAAAGTTATTCATGATCGTAATCTTCACAACATATACAATATCAAGGGCATCCGCGGGTGTTGCACTAAAGTAAAAATTTACCGACTTTAATAACGTACGGTCGAAATTGATATGAAACACACAATTTACTTCTTTAATATTCTCATATCAAAGTTTTCGTTTCATAAATTTATCAGATCCGAGATCGAAAGAGAGTAGAGGATTTTTGAAAGATTGTGTCGAGAATTTAACGGAGTAGCAATGTGTTGCCTGTAGCAAACAACACACAGGTGCAATTTCCTAAGGTTCCTCGGCAACGTTGCGCGAGGAAAATTCGATGCAACGCGGGTGGCAGGAGATTTTGCAACGTCGCCATTCGTGCAGCATCCATTGTAATCGCTGACGGAGCTGCAGAGTCGTCTCGACCGTTAGCTTCGACGAATAGCAACGTGCAATTCAGGTAGAAGTCGCCAATTCCGACGCAAAAATAAATCCCGAAATTCGAAGAGCGGGATGATGATTCGGAAAAAGAAACCGGTTCGCGAAAAATAATCTCGAGCTTCGAAGAGAAAAAATGAGAACGATACGAGCATTCGACTGAAATAAAATTCGGAAACTGAACGATTGCATCATTAGACATTAAAGTTTATTTAAGAAAAGAAAGATCGATTTTTGTAGAAAAATCCACTTAGATTTATCACAAAGAATTTTTATTACGATATATTGTATAATTCGATATTTTTTGTTATAATTTATATATATATTTTTTTAAGAATTAAAGGATGGTTTTTTTTTTTTTTTTTTTTTATATAGAGTTAGCATCAATAATCGTGAAATTAATTAAAGAAATTAATTAATTAAAGAATCTATTATTACAACATATAATTAATAATCTTCAGCGATTCTGCGTGTATTGGAATTTATATAAATATTCTTCGTAGGACAATCACTTTGGAGCACTCAATCGCACGATTGTGATTACAATTGATAATTACACGAGCGATGCGAATCTCCGGATCCGTCCTGTGAGCCTCGTTACAGCGCATTGTAAATTCTTGCATCACAACAAAATATTTGCTTTTCGGCGCGGCCTGTTTGTATAGGTGCACGGCGGCTTCTCCAAGGTCCCCGTCTTTCTTTCGGCACTCTCTGTTCCCTTCGTAGGAGATCTTTCGTCTCCTTTTCTCTCTCCCCTCCCTCTTCATGGCTTGCCAAACTTTACTATCCCGCCCGAAAACATTTGCCAACACGTGACGAATGCGTACGAAAAAGTGCGTGCTCCTAAACGCGTTCCCAAGACGTGGGAGTATGTTCAAGAGTTTTATTCTATGAGACCACAAAACTATCGGCACACGCACTAAAACGCAACGATGGAAACTAAACACGTACATTTGTACAGTTTTTTTTTTTTACAGATTCTTTTATTTTACATAAAATGATATATTTTTTTTAATTCTGCTATTTGTTTAGAGGGATATTAAATTATCGAAGAAACACAGCTAAACTTTGTTTTTAAAGAAGGAAAAAAAATAATAATAACAATTTATAATGTAAGTAAAAGTATTTGCTTAAAATACACGGAATACGAAGTATGATATATATAATTTTAATTCCAATTTATATATATACAATATATATAAATTGCAGTTAAAATCAAAAAAATGAATTTCACAGAGGAGCAAGAAAATATTCGCCCAGAAAAATGAATATATTTAGATACGATGTGCTGCATATTAACTCAATTTTAATTGCTAATATATTTATGTACATACTTCTCATTCCTTCTCGAAACTTTATATACAATTCATCTATTATTATAATATAATATATTTTTTTCGCGAAACCGCGATTATATAATACATCGCATGTGAATCGCGATCTTTCGCAATCGCATTGCGACAAATAATTACGCGTAACCGCCAATAATCGTTAATTGCCAGCTAATTGAGGGCGGCTCGTCGAAGCTACATGTTTGAAATCAAGTCATTTGCGTTGCATTACGATCGCGTTATAATTATCTCCCCCTCCCTCATCCTCTGGCAATTTGCGAGCGACGTAATCGCCTCCCTATATCTTCGTCGCGTTTTGCAACTCGAATTGCGTTTTTAGCTCGCAATCAATCGCTCTCTCTCTCTCTCTCTCTCTCTCTCTCTCTCTCTCTCTCTCTCTCTCTCTCTCACTTTCTCTCCCTCTCTCTTTTTCCTGCTATCATCCGGCAATGAGGAGTACATCAATGCTTCTTGCGCGCAACATAGTAAATACTTGCGATTTCGTTGGACTTCTCTCTCCGTAATCACTTTCGCTATTTCGCCGCGTTAATGTCAAGGTAGCGCGTTCAATCATCGCGACGGCAAAAATTACGCGCGGTTTTTTATTTTTTTTATAAAAGCCGCGATATATTCCGAGGCTCTGAAAATATCCCTCCTACAATGACGAATATATTGCTCTGTTTTGAACGCGCACGACATAAAGGTAAGAGGCTTAATACTCTCGTTGAGTAATCTTTGTAAGATTTTAATTCGATAATATTACTATGTGGCGTATTTATAAAATTGTAAGGTAATCTACATCGAAGAAAACTCATCGACGATTTTCCGAAACTATATGGAGCGCGGTTTTGACAAGTATTGAGATAAATAAATGTACCATAATATGCAAGCGTATGAGAAGAGAGAGTTGACGCTACACCGGGTTCGTCGATACACGTGGGAAACTGCGCGCGCGCGCGCAGTACAATCGTGAGTAATAAGAGAGAGAGAGAAATACCATTCAAAGCAATTGTGTAGTTTCGCGCATTCTGACGTTTTGATAAATCGGACCGTGAAAGAGGCTCCTAGAGATGTCTAAAACCTACCATACGTACAAATTACGACGTGAGTGCAACAGTTGCGCCCCGCGGACCGCAACCGGTAAACCGAAATAGGGGTTGCGTGTGCCGCGAAAAAGTACGCGTTGACACGTAATTTGCAGACCTAGGGGCGTGTCGCCCCCCTTCAAAACGGATTAAATCAGGAACGTGTAATTTCTTACCCCTTGCCACCCTCTCTCTCACATCGTGAATAACGGCGACCCGCTTCAGGCAGCGGGGAAAAGCGAGGGAAATTCGCCGCGCGGGGGGGGGGGGAGGGGGAGGGGGAGGGGCAACGGAAGGAAGGTTTTACCTTACAGGAAAGCTCGCGTGATGATGGGGGAGGGGGATACGTTGGGATACGGGGCCCGGATATACGGGACACCGCGCCGTCGGCGTCGGGCGCGAATGGCGGCCTTCGGCCGGAAGTAAATATTATTCCCGTAGATGCACTACGAGGTGCACTACGGTCCCAGGGGCCTGACAATGCCGCGATTGTGCGCGCGGCCTGGCGACCGACCCCATTCATCGGAGCGGACGAGGCACGAAAATATTCGCGACCGGCCGGAGACGAGACTCCCAGTCCCGGATTTGGAGCCGGAGCCGGATTATTTTTCAAATTTTCCGGCGAGAGACCCCGACGGAGCTTCTTTGTCGGGGCACGCATTCTCGTCGTGAGACGCTTCGCCGGTCAAATATCCTCCCGCGTTATCTCGCGTGCATCTTCTCGGTCGCGTTGGCGCGTCGCGTCGCGCAAAGGTGAGCACCGGGCCCTTCGCTCGACAGTTTAGTTTCGTCTCTTCGAGTGTCTTAATAGATTATCCTTGTTTCGTTTAAGAAAAGAAAATTGCATAGTCTTCTTTTATATGGGTTTTCTCTACTTGGAGGGGATTTAAAAAACAATTAACCGATACCTTTTCTCTCTCTTTGAGGAAGAGATGTTTATTTAATCTTATATTTTATATTCCAACATATAAAATATGTCAATTTTGTCCAAACATTTAAGATATTGTAATAATTTTTATAATTATAATGATTGTAATAAAATATTATAAATTCGAGTATATATTATATGTTGTTTCGGTATAAATCGAAATTTGTTTACGACACGATTTACTCAAATAAACGTAGAGCTATGCAATACCGTTAGTAGAAAATATTTTTTATTGACAATAATTTTTTATAATGTTCAGTGACTGTTTGTTAAAATTGGCGAGAAAAATATTTATATCTTTTCACACAATGCGCAACTATTCGTTTTTTGGTTTAAAAAAATAGTTTTTAATAAAATAAGATTTTTAATAAAATAATTTTAATAAAATCGAATTTTTAATAAAATAATTTTAATAAAGTAATTGAACCAACAATTTTGGATAGAGATTCAGTGTTTAGTTTGAAATAAAAACTTTTTTCCACACAAAACTCAAGTCTATAATAGAATAATATTTCTCAAAGAAGGAAGAATAACAATGGAAAATGAAAATCATCGTCGTCGTCTAGTCAACAACTTTTGTGCAAGGATGACTTGACACAGCTTGACAATTCTCGTAATTTTGATATCTTTTAATCGCCTAAATGTTGAAAGAAAGCACGATTGAAGTGCAAGAAGTGAAATGTAGTTTTTGTAGAAAGATAAATTCAATTTTATAAACCAAATTAATTTTTGCATCCGATAATTCAATTCTTTGCAAACTTTAGAGATTAGAACAGCGTTTCCATATAGTAATAGTTTTGTAATTTCTGTTATATTGATTAAAGTTGGCTAGACATTCTTTAGATAGATTTTCTTTACTTGATTCTTTGTTAGTTTAATTATATTCTCCTTTTTATTAGATGCACTATAGACGCGTCTATAGCATTCTATTCGACAGCCAATAAAAGACTAAGCTGTCAAACATCTATAAGGCCTTTTAACAATCAATTTCTACAGTAAAAAAAAAATTTGGACAAGGCAGAAGAAGGCACGCAAGGAAAAAAAGTATATATTTCATTAAAAAATCCATTCTCATAATTGTGATAATTTTTTAAATTTTGAAATGAGACAAAATGTGACAAAATAATCTTAAAAATACAAACTATTTTTTAGGATAAAAAAAATTAATACTTTCATTTAGATAATTCTTAAATCAATTGATAGATTTTTCTTTCACATTTTGCATTCGTAAGAATTTTTTCTCAAAATAATAGAATATATAATAAAATTGATTTTAATATAATATAAAATTGTTCGCGTAAATTATTTAATATAGATAATTATTCAATGAATGAGAAAAATTTTTTCACAGTTATACCGAAGAGTCGCGTAAAGTGGCGAGAAAAAAAGAAGCGGGAAATACAATTTCACGCTGTAAGCATTCTAACATATTTCTTCGCGAAAATTTCAGGATCAGGGAGAGAGATACAACGACGAAGGGAGAGAAAATGCTCGGACTAGCCACCCCCCATTGGACGAGTCCATTTGTCCGAGCAGGATGTCGAGTCGTTCTGTGCGTACAAAATTCCTGGAAGGGAAGATTTATTTTTCTAAAGAGAACGCCTAATGGCGCGCCACGAATCGAGAAACTTTAAAGTGGCTGAGTTACGATCTTGTAACTTAGGAGGCTTCCACACAATGTCTGCTTCGATTTCTCTACCTACCTCCCCCATAACCGTCCCCTTCCTCCTCACCGGTCTCTGTCAGTTTACTCTGTTCTTTTCTACACTTTTCCCTTTCCTCTCGCGAGCTAAAGAATACGCTAAAAAACTGCACATCTTCACAGCAATGTTTCTTTTTGCGCCAGGTAAATGTACAAATTGTTCCGCGGAAACAATTATTGTACTTTGCTTAAAAAATCAATAATATCTCAACGTAATGAATTTTTCTCATTTTTTTACATAAATATACATTTTTACGTTCTCTTCTATGTAGAAAAATATTTAAAACGAAAGAAGAAAGAAACGTGAAAAACACCAACAGTAATGAATATCTTCCCATTAATTAATTTGTGGAAAATTGCCTGATACTTGTTGCGCTATTAGAATAGCCATTGTCTGACTATCATATATTTTTTCTGCATCCCAATAGACGTAGAATACAACGTAGTATATAAACGCTTTCATACGTAGACAAATGTGCGCGGTCCGTCGTAGGCGAAGACGAAGGCCCATAACGGGGCGGGAAACTCGCTGGAAACTCGTTGGCGGATTTAAAGCAGGAAAAAAACCGGTTTTCCTGCGAAAGAAGACGCATGCGTGCCGAGGCGGCGGAAGGACGAGGAAAGAGAAAAAAAATGTTTCTCGAAAGAAACGCATAGAGACCATGTAGGAGGAAAAGAGTGCTCAACGCAGGCTGCCACGGGGGTGAAACCTGTTGCCAAGGCGCCCTTCTTCCTCCTGTGCTCCCTTTAGCTATTTATACATCAGAGAGTCCATCGAAGCTCTCGCCTACTCTCCCCCGCCTCCCCCCCCCCGCCACCCCCTCATTCCTCTTCTCTGTTCGTTTCTCGAATGTTTCGTCGTGAAAGAGTTGCGTGAATATTTTCCTTGCTTTACGAAATAAAATTATTCTTCCCCTCCTCCTCCTTCTTCTTTTAATCCCCGGAATGTAAATCGACCTTTGCGCGCGCAAGAGAAGGAAAAAAAATCTCCCCTGTCGATTCTTCATTCCCTCGTCCGTTTCTTTGTGGTTTTACAAATATGCTACCCGCGAGTCTTTATGACCCATGATTACACATCTCTCGCAGGCAGAAAGTCTCATTAATGTATTCGTCAATTGAGCGAATAGTCTCTTTGTTTCTTTGTATCTTTATTTCTCCCCCGAAAATGGAGATTTCTTATTCCGAACAAAATTCAAACCGAAATTGATAGTCATTATCAAATTTAAGATCATGACACATTTGTTTAAAGATTTTAATTATTTTACGTACATATATATAGGAATTTACTAATTAAATACATATATATATATATATTTGATATCACAAAATCCATTCAATATACTGGGATAATATATCTTTCACATAATTGTTATTTATTAAAATAAAGTAGAGGGTCTCGAATTCGATGAATTTATTCATAAGAGTAGGGAGAAAAGTAATGGATTAATTTGAATCATAACTTGTATGAGAAACGAATACGAAGGTGAATACGTGAATTTGTGAGTTGGTGAAAAACAGAAAGAAAAAAAAGATGCCGATACGTGATCTTAAATTATATTGTGGTCGAGACGGTCGAGATCTCTGACGAAATAAAATCTAGCGCTGCAAGTCCGTACGTTATTTACGTCGTTCCTCGACTTCGCTGTTGAACTAACAGCATTAACGGAAATGAGATTTATTTTTCAGGCGAGCGAGCGCGATAATGAATTCGTAACCCATTACCGAACGAAATTAGGAAACCGACATGCCGATACATCATATCGGCGCCGGCCACTAATGACTCGATGCGTCACGGATATTCACGCGGCTGCCGTGAGGAGTCTGCGAGGATCCACCGTGGCGAATAAAAGTGAGAAAACTATTCGGGACTAGCAATCGGAGGCGGGGGCGGAAGGGAAGGGAAGGAAAGAGGAGAACAAATTATGACACGGTCTTCTCGCGTCGTGTCTCGCGCGCAACGTCACGAAAAATAAATTCCCGCACGAAATAATCGTCCCGGAACGATTATTCGCCCAATAATTCGTCGGATTTCCTCTCGGTTCGCGCGGTGGAAAGAGAAGAAAAATTTCTAAGAGCATCAGCGATCACGCGCTCGCGCGCAGCGTCGTCGTCAGCCATGGTGGAAAGCAATTAAGCTTTCCCTCTGATTTATTCCCGGCATAAATAATTTCGTAGAAGTACTAATTATCGCCGGTCGGATCTATCTCCTCTCCTCCTTTTCCACCAACTTCCCTTCCCGCCCCTCCTCCAGTTACCATCTCATCGTTTACTTCGTCTTTCCTTCCAATTCTGTACCTCCCCCTCGCCGGTCTCTCTTCCCCTCTCGCGGTTCTCCTCTATCTGCGCCTCAAGATGAAAGCATCCGCTTCTGCGTGGCCAAACTTACCGTGAAGCGATAAATTTCTAGAAACAATAGGAAACTCCGGGGCTAGACAATAGAAGAAATATATGTCCCGCCTAGTATTCGTGGTCCCCGTAGACGGAAGCGGGGCTTCGGGTTTATTTTGAGGGAAAAAGAACGGTCGCGAGAATATACTAGAGAAGGAAGGGGATGAGAGAGAGAGAGAGAGAAAGATGGGGAGAGGGCGAAACTGGAAAGAAGCGGCACATTTCTCATGCCTTTCCGTGCGGTACGGGGAAAGAGAAAACCCTACGGATTTTCCACGGAGAATGCAAATTCGGATTGAAATATCACGGGAAAATGTTAAAGGCCCGATGAGATTTGTACGCGTTGCCGCGCGTTGTAAGCTCGTCGTGCGCATCGTTGGAAATAATTAACAGAAGCTCTCTTTCCCTCTCTGTCTCTTCGGAATGTAGGGGAGAGATGAGACATGAAGGAAAATACAAGAAAACGGAGATTTATGTTTTATCAATGAGGGGATCAAATCATTGTCATCTATATCCATTCTATTAAAAGCTATCGTAATTAACGCCAGAAGTGGATTCAGATTTTTCTGCCGCGCTTTGAGTTGTACTAACGTTACTAACGAAATATCTTTTAGGCGAGCAATAATTCACTTGATTAATCAATGCATTTTTCATCCGTCCTTGACCCCCGCCCTCCCAAAAAAAAACACGCTCTGATTAGTAGAGAATTAGATGGTGATATCAGATGAAATAAACGAAGATTTCTTGAAAAGCGATATCGAGAATGTTTTTAGATGATATGTTTTCAATGAAATCGATTTATGCGAAAGGACACATGTTTGAGAATACAAAAAGAAATCATTTTATTATTAGAATTAAAAATCACTTTACTTCCGACAAGGATCTTCCGACTTATATTCTCGATTTAAAAAAAATATACTTTATCCGAGAATGGTTTTCGACGGTATCTCTTTTAAACAGACTCTTGGCATTTTCTATTAGAATGACAAGCCGAAACGCGAGACGAGATGTTTGCGAAACGATGTAAATTACAGCACGCTCCACGCGTAACGAATCGCCGAAGAGAAATGGAAGCGGCGTTTTTTGGAGCGCGTTTGAAGCGATCATTTCTACACGCATTCATACGTATACACAAGCATCCTTTCCAGGAAACGCGTGCCAGAGTGTGCATTGTGCGCTTCGCAAAGTTCGAAACTCGGTTTCGGCCATTTTCGTTGGGGGATGTGCTCGTAGAATAACGAGGACCTATTTCTCGAGTGAGTCGGAGACTCGTCGATTTTCTACTATTCAAAATAATGGGAAACGTCTGTCGGACGTCAGTCAACGTCACTCGGCGTCTCTCCACCCCCTGTCCTTTCCCTCCCGTTTCCACCACCCCCCTTCGATAGCCCCGGGGTGAGCCGTCCGAAAAAGGCGCAACAAAACATAGAAATCGTCTATCCTAGTCCCGCGCATCCGACAACGACGGCACCAACACACGAGGCACGTTAATTGCACAGTGTTTTCAAATTAAATGCTAGCGAGATAAAAAGAATTCGGGCCGTTCGCGCGATCACCCTTCCGCCATACAGACCGTTGGACCATTTCGTAACAACGGGATTGACTCTCTTGAAAAAATACTTTTAATTAAACGACTATCATCGCGCCGAACGGGATATTTAATGGGACGATTGGACGAGGCACACGTTGCATTCATAATTTTTTTTTTCTTTTTTAAGATTATAAGATCAAAATTTTGTTAACAAAATAAAATATATATATATATAAAGAAATAAAAAAAAATATATATATATAACGTATTATCCGAGAAGAAATGGCCGCTAATTTCTCAAAAACTTAACCGCCAGGCATTTAATAAATAATGTGCATTTTACTGTATCTTTCTACTCTATACCCAATGATTTACATCTCGTAGGCATGCTTCTTCCATTTGTGCCGGCATGCCGAAGGGACTGGAAAAGAAAAATAGACGAAACTGTTAATTAGGCACCATGTTACCGAAAATGCATTTAATCGTTATATACGAATCGAGATCTGCGAACAAGGAAAAGGCTAGGCGTGTCCGACTCTACGTTAAATCCTTACCTCCCGCTGCGAACGTTGGTCAGCGAGCGTAAACTCGCATCTATAGGGATTTCCTTTGTAGAGAGAGAGAGAGAGAGAGAGAGAGAGAGAAAGAGTCCTGTGCAAGATTGTCTTATAAACTGTCGAATTGTAATATATTTCCCAAGATAGCATTTTGTTTAACAGCTTTATCTTGAAATTCTATGTAGCTTGTTATAGAATTTTAAATTCTACGTATTTTATGACGTATTTAGAATGAAGAACATTTATTAGCAAAAGATACACGGTTTACAAATTTCTCATATCGACTTTTATTAATGATAGACTGACATATAACATTTTTTTGAAGGAAGTTCTTCCTTTTTCATTATCTTTTCATGACCGCTTTTCAAATTTTTTATAGATACGTCAATTGCATTTTACGTCGTATATATAGCTTATTTAAAAAGAAAGTCTAAAATTTAATTTTTCTTATCTTAATATTATAATATTGATATCTCATGTCAATAAGAAATATTTCGCGTTAATTAGAAATTATTTGAAAAAGTTTTCAATTAAAAATGAGAGACTTAAGTGATCTCTTTTCACTTTCTCTTTCTGCCTCTTCTCGCACAGATAGTTAATATAAAAATATTTGCTTTTGATGAAACGCACTTGCCGTACGCCAAGGGCAGTCAGGTTAGCAGAAATATCACGCTTGCGGGGCGAAATTTGAGAAACGTCTCACCTGCCGGCGATTTATTTTCCCAAAGTTGCAGATGACATAGCAGTAGATGATCGATCACCGAAAATGAGTGGAAAGAGATCCCGACGTTAATGACTAATCGCCGAATTCGTCGAGCTCGGAGTTTACAATGTAACGTAATGACATTCGAAGATGTAAAACAAATATATGTATTACTTGATCCTAATATCTTCGATACGCGCCTAAAGTATGACGAACAATCGAAAATTCAGAAGACTTGATATTTTAATATAAAATTATAAATAATTATACATAATATACATAAATATAATATAATATAAAAATATAATATAATAAATATATATTGTTATAATATATTATAATTATTCTTCAATGTCTCCTCCGTGCTACTTATATGTACAAAATTATAAATAGAATTTCATATCTCGATTTTTCTCACGAATTATAGAAATTCTCTCTCGACCAGGACTCTTTATCTTTAAAATCGTATCGATACCGTATTTACGAGAGATTATAATGTAAGTTGAACGAGTGAACATTCATCTCGTGCATTCCTCGGCTGCACATTTGTGCCTCCGTCTTCTTTGTTCACACCATAGCCGAACGCAAACGCCGCACGCTCTCGCATTTATCTCGCATCTCGCGAGGTCTTGGATAGGGGAACACGAGCCGAGAAGAGTATCGACACGGATTTTACCTTATCCGCGGTATCTTACGCGCGGCTGGAAGAAGTCCCCGGGAGAGATACCTGCTTCATCTCCTCGGCATCTCGGCAGACGCCAATGTCGATCGGCTGTAATTTACGGCGTCGATGTCGCCGCTATCAGCTGATTCCGATCGGCGAGGAGGACCTCGAGAAAAAAAGCCGGCGCGCGATCGCGGCGAGTAATGAGCGAGTATCGAATACTTTTATCGAGCGTGTTGCACGCGAAACGCGTGTATTTTGCGATTTTCGATCGATGGTGTGCGCTAGAGTATATATCGTATATACGCGGGCTTATTCCATTTCTTTCTTAAAAAATATTCGCTTTATATATATTATATATTTATTTATTAAATTTTTCAATATTTCTTAGGGGGAATGACGTATAAATGACATATTTAACAAGCGCGAAAATTTGCTTTCAATGTTTCGTCGCATTCTTTCAAAAGCCAAAAAAGATGAGGAAGAAAGAGGGCGGGGTACGGGGGGAGAGAGAAGTTGGCCGCTAATGGCGTTTCCCTAATGAACGCTTTCTTTGTCCCGGGCAAACAACGGGGTCCGGGACCCATCTTGTGCCTCGAAGCTCTGTGCCGTGAGATAAATAAATTCAGGACTTTCGCGAAGAAAAAGAAAACGAGCAACAACTGTACTTTTTTACGTGGTAACAAGTCTGTCTCGAAATCGAACACGCGCTTCTTTCATCCCCCTCCTTCGGGCAACTTATCGCCACAAGTCGCGATATCAATCGCGCTAAAGTGTCAACGGAAAAATAACATAAATATTCATTTCTGTTTAAAAATTAATATCGTAACTTTCCCTATCTTCGTTCTCAATTGTTAATAATATCTGCCTTTTTTGTTTTTTTTGAGGAATACAATACAATCGTTTATAAATAAAAAACTACATATCATGAAAATATATTAAGAAAGAAAAGTATACTGTGTCGATTGTGTGTGGTTGACTTGAAATAGAATGCAATTCTAAACGAGATATTAACTGATCCTTCTTCGTGAAAGTAGCAATATTTAACAGCTTTTTTTTTTGCGCTCTGATTTCACCAAGTAATATCATGCTTCAAACTTTGATTCGAGCAAATATTTCGAGATTTTTAATGATATACCGTGCGATTTCGGCGAATACGATGTCTCCTCGATCCACGCGAGGAAACTAGACCTTGAGAGAGTCGCGGATTAATTCTACGCCCGAGCGACGAGCCGGCTAATTTTTGCTCCGAGCCAATTCCGAGCGCAACCCGACCGCGTCCTTGGGCGCTCTCCTCGCCGTTTAATAATGCAGGCTGCCACTGTGTCAGTGTGCCAATCCTTACCTCAACCGACGAGCGACAACTCTGTTGGCGCAGCTCCCCGCCGTTGAAACTTTCACGAGGTAGCGCGATCGCCGGCTATCGTTACTCTTGTCGACGTAAGATGCCAAATCGTATCTCACGAAAGAATGTCAAAGATCTTCTCGCTCATTGAATTTGTTCATTCTATAAAGAGGATATAGCACTGCTAAGACATCTCGATTACTTAAGAGTATATGCGAGGAAATATTCTATTATATTTCGCTAGTTTTGTCAAAAGTCAAAATAGCGTGGACATGTATTTTGCACGAAACGATGGGCAATATGTCAACCAGCGATCGCTACATCTTAACTATGTTGACTCTATTCTTAAAACAACTTTCCCGGAGTCCTAAGGAGTGTAAACTTCAGCCTCTTCCGTACATCTCGCGCGCAAACGGAATCTTCGACCCTTTTCCACGCATCAGGACACCCGAATCGGAATCCTGTGTAGTATTGACGTAGTTTGAATACAGGGTGTGAGAAAAGGAAGGACACAACGAGGATGGGAGACGGTGACAGGGATGAGAAAGAGAGGAGAGACGGGGTGACGCGGAAGTCCAGAGAACGGGTCTTCCAAGTCCACATTTCTCTCGTCGACGCCGTCTCGTTTTCCTTTCTCCTTCTCTCATCCTCTCAAACCCCCTCCCCCCTCTCCCTCTTTTCTCGCTCACCCCTTGCCCGTGGGTGTCCCCTCGCCGATTCCTTCACCTCGCGTCCTTCTCCCGTCGTCCTCGCCCTCGCGCATCTTCTCCCCGCGCCTCTTCCCTTTTGCCCCTACGCACATATCCGTCCACCTGTTTCCCTCCTTTCCTTCCCGGCGCCACTGCCGTCCTGCCCGGCACCCTCGCGAACCATCCGAGCTATCCGAACCCCTCTGGATATCTCCATACGCCACTTACTCTGGTCTCAGGATGTTCTCCGCGCCGTACGTGAGCGGAATCTGCGAGCGCGCGAAATGAACCCGGTTAAGCGACCCGTAGCTTTTATCAATATCGCTGCCGGCGCTTTTATCGCGTCTATGTGTTGGCGCGCATCGATCTATCGAGTTCTCGATATCTCGTTCTACCCGTCCCTTCGGAATAACATGTGCGAAAATACGCGAAAGTTTAAGAAACATCGCAAAGTTTGACAGATTAAAAATCTTAAGAATTTCTTTAGATCGTTTCTTTTAGAGATTTATTGTGTTTATTATACGCTGCATCCCTCTAATACGGGATGCGGGTTACATATTTTAATTATTCTCAAATCAAATTACACTCGTAACACATTTTCCATGTCTTGACAATTGTCTTTGAAAATACGTATTATCTTCGCGCAGTCTATTTCTTACCGGAGAATTTTGCATTAATTCGCGTTTGCAAGTATAAACTTACTTGCAAGTCGAAAGAGAGTTTTGACAAAGAAATCAGATTGTTCAAGATTCGCAACTTCGCTTCTTGTCGAAGAGCTCGGTTGCTTGAGCGTCACTGCGATGGTCGACGCTCTTCGTAGGGGTGGTCACCCTCGCCGGACTGCAGAATGTTGTCGCTGGAGGCGGCGGCAACGATGGCCAGGGAGACGGGGTGGCTCGTGGAGCGGCCGGCTATAAGGGGGTGGACTCTAAAGTCCACCCAAAGGGTGGCTACGAGCAGAGGAGGGTGCCCAGAGAGAGAGAGAGAGAGAGAGAGAGAGAGAGAGAGAGAGAATAGAGGAAGAAGGGTTGGGGGCAAGAGAGAGAGAGGCAACACAAGAGAATTTACGTCCCCCGGTAAATTCCTACAGGACCTCATATCGCGTGCGCGCGCGCGCGCGTGAGTCGCGCACGTGCGTAGATACGCGCTCACTGACACACGCGTAAAAGGAAGGGGAATCCCTTGCGTACACACACGCACGGAGAATGGTATATAGCTTCGGAAAATTCTCGCACGCCGTCCTCGGACGGCTCTACAGCTAGTTCCAAAGGAGCTCTATAAATCCTGGAAACACATGGCGACCACTTTTTTCGGTCGTGCACGATGCACGATTCGTATGGCGCTACACGTGTCGCGCATGGCAGTCTCTTTAAGTCGCGTGCACACATACGTCATGCGATACGTATCTTATGTTGATATCTTGCGCGAGACGGTTGTTACGTAATACATATTTTGTCTTATCGCTTTAACAAAAATGCTGTCAAGACAATGTGTCGAAGTGCGTACATTTGAGGTTTTCACGTGACACGTCAATTATTTCAGATACACGCACTTGTGCACGCGGCCTTAGACACCATGTTGTTTTATATGCGATAATTTAAATACGAAAAGATTTTCCGGGAGGCCATAGATACGAATAGGGATACGTAGTATTATGTATTTGGTATTCGAGATATACGTCGTTGAAGAAAATTTTTCAAATATTTCAATACATTTAATTAATTATGTTAATAAACCGATGTCTTATTTCAATTCTTTTTCCAGCAGTGTGATCTCCTTTATTTCGTCAAATCAATCAGCAACAAAGAACTTATCTCTCTTTTTGACAAGCGCTATAACTTTTTTCGTAATGCAAAAAAGCTAGTACAATATATTACTTGAGATGTCTATCTTTTGCATATATTACTTAATTATTTCTGAAATTTTCATCTTAAAACATTTTCATCTTAAAACATTTTTATCTTATTAATTATTAAAGCAGTCGTGAAATTATTACGCAGAATATGGGTATATCAACTGTGGCCATTTTTTATGATAACATACGTTTCTTCCAATATTTTACATCGGTCTATAGTGACGTAAGTTGTACGTGTTGTCGACGGAAAATGTCAATAAACGCGCGTAGAGACCTTAACGGCAGACCAAACAGGAACGGCAAAAGCAAGGCGCCAATCACGCGCGAAAGCAAACAGTCCTGCGGACCGCCGTTGATTGCCGGAGAAGTCCTTCCAGGAGCTTGTGTCCTGGCGGTAGATGCGATTCGCCACTACCGCGTTTCCTGAATACGAAATCAAAAGACAGCCGGGTTTACGCTAACGCGCGGCTACCTCTTGAAAATTGGCGCATTCAAGTAAATACGAGAGATTCCGAAGGGATCTAACGAAAATTTCACTCTTCGAAGAGCTTCTTTTTCTTCATTAAACGATATTTAACTAACGTGTATAATTATATTCTTTTCAAGCTATTCATGAAATTTTTTTAAGAAAAAAATTCCTTATAATTTAATTATCAAAAGTTTAGGAAGGACAATCTTTATATTGATATCGAAATGTGTTAAATATTTTTTGAGACTTCTTCACAAATACTTATTATTAATTCTTAATAATACGTGCCTTAAAATAATTTGTTTTAATAACATTTGTTTTGTAAAGCTAAAGAAATGCTTAAGATATGCTTCTCTACATAATTTTCGCGTGTTTGTATTAATTATTGTGATTTTTTATGTAAAAGAAAAAAAAGGAAAGGACGGGAATAAGTTCTTGAGGAATCAACTTAGCCGATCTTGACCCTCTCGATTTGATTCCGTGGCGCCGTGACGTCGAAAGAAGCGTCGAATATCGGGAGCGCGTGTTTCGCTTGTCCAAGCCTTCGGTCTCGTGAATATTCCAAGCTCTAAAAGCTTTCCCCTCTTCCTCCGGGCCACCTTCTTCTCCCCACGCTGCTGGCCTAGGGCCTAGAGCAACGACGAGCGCGAAGGGTCCGTCGCGTCCGTAACAAGCTATCTCTCTTTCTCCCCCTCTTACTCTCTCTTTTATCCGCGCGCCCCTCTTTCCATTCTCGTTCCCTCCCGATCTAACCTCTCTAGGTCTTCTCGAGGCTTGGCTCTCAAAGGGTCCAGAGCGATGGAGATGCTGGTACCAGGGGAGAGAACCGGTGCGGAAGACAGAGAAAGTAAACACCGAGCAAGAGGGAGAAATAGGGTGGAAAGGAGGAGAGAGGAAGAGAGAGAGAGAGAGACGAGGAAGGGGCTAGCCATCGCGCGCGCCTACGTTAGGTAAATTCGGTGTAACTCGAGGGGATGAGGATAAGAGCAGGTTGAGATGAGGTCGGTCGGGGGAGGTTGGACGAGGAGGAGGAGGAGGAAGAAGGAGAGGAGAGGGGCGAGAGAAAACGGGGGAGTAAGCGAGTAGGAGACCACAGGGGTGGACCGGTGATCGATAGCCACACACTTCGGCCACCACCACCTTCGGATCCCTGGACTCTTCCTATGTCGGATAGCTCTCGGCTTGCGAAGCTCTACGAAGTTTGCGGACTACCGAGGATCGTCGAGCTTACGAAATTGCGAGCGGACGCGGGTAGAGGCGACAGGTAAACGGAGATGAAAAAAAGAGACGATGTTGAATTACTCACGGATCGATGTAATGGAAAAAATGCTCTGACAATGAGATGTATTTGCAACGAGATCGTGTTGTTAGTTTCGAAAGTTTGAAAATCGTGGAATTTCTTCAACGATAATATTAATATACGCGAACGCGATTATTTTTATCCGCAAAGTTTTACATGAAAGTTTTTTAACGATACGTCAACAGAAATTACGATATATAAAGTATACTAAGAAGTAACAATTTTATTTTACACACGCGAAAAGTTCCTTATTTTCATTTTTGCACGATCATCGTCATATATGTTGTATACAAATTAAATGTCACGGAGACAGATATTTAAAATATTTGCTTTTGTCACTTGTCGTTGCGTCGCGCGGATCATTAATTTTCAGACACCCACACGTCAAAGTGAATTCTTACATTTTCTCATACAAGTTTCTGGTACATTTGAAGGATTCTTTCGAATCATTAGTCTTCTTTGACAAGGATGCCATACCGCGCGGCGCTGTTTATTCAGGTGCCGCTAAGGATTAGAGCTTAGTTGGAGTTTCCGATCCAGATTTTCCACTGTACTTTGCTATCTATTCGAAATCGCACGGCATTAGCATAACTGGAAATTTTACAACGGCAAAATTATATATCTTACTGCCCATCTCTTTTCTCACAAAAAGTATATGTAAGATACAAGTATTTATTTTCTTAAATAATCTGTAAATCAAACAGGTTTGCATAATTAATTAGTAATCATAACCATCTAATCTCTATGATAATTATATATGTATATATATATATATATATATATATATATATATATATATAATATATTTTTATTTTAAGAATATTATTTTTGTCAAAACTGTAAAAAAATATTGCAAGTAAGATAAAAATTTAAGCAGTTTATTTACAATAATTTTATCTTTAAATACTTAATTTGAATGCATTAAAAAGTTAATTAAACTCTCTGTCCGTATATGATGGCATTAATATTAGATAATAAAAAAATTATAAAAATCAACATTATATACTGCATGTAATACATATGCAGTTTAAGATACATATCTTAAAATAATGAATATGACCATGAGAATACAAAGATAACCATAGGAATGAATATAATGTTTCACGCGCTAAAGAGAGAGAGAATTCTCTCGGTCTTTTTGCAGTCGCGGCTAAATGCGCCGAGATGCACTTTTCATAAGGAGAGAGACATTACTTCTTCTCCGCCATTACGACATACGAAGATTAACAACTACTTCCTGGCGCGACGAGAGAGCACATTCGTCGTTTTCCCTTTTCCCCGAACGCGCTCGACTAATTACAACCATGCGAGCGTATTTCTGCTAACTCGTCGGGGATGAGAAAAATGACGCCCTGGTGCGCCACCCTCTCTCTCTTCCTCCTCCTCCTCTCCCTCTCCCTCTCCGCGACGCAGCCTTCGCAGAGAGCATTGTATGCATAGGAAAACACCACCGTCAGCTTTAGCGCGGACATTTTGCGAACACGTGCAACGTCCCGGCCGCGCGCGTTCTCTCCTTCTTTTCCCCCGTTCCTAGGTCCCTATTTTCCCCCCGCGTCCTTCTCTTTTGCGCACGCACATTCGGTCTCTGTCTTCGCTGTGGCGAGCTTCTCTCCACATTTGCGGAGGAAATTTCCCAAAGTCGCGATTAGCCGCATTCGGTAATGGCAGGATTTTCCAAATCTCGCTGGGATACTTTGCGTTTGATTTATTTTTATCGGATTAAATCCCGTAATCGTAATCTCTTGATACGTCGCGTGGCGAGTGACGTTTATTAAATTACAGAAGCCTAGTTATATCGTGCGGAGATAAGCGAAGACGCTTAAGGCCGGTACGGTGGCATACGCGGTAAATTAATCGGATTAATTGGCACCACTCGTGAGAAAAATCTCGCGATCGACATTTCGCGAGAAAAATAGAGATGTACGTTGTGAAGCTTACAAAAATGCCACTTTTGTAATTTTCTTCATTTCCGCGAATCCCATTGTATTTTCGGGGAGAAACCTTCTCTGATCTTTAATTCCACTCGCGCACGTGACGGATGTACAATATAATTCCATCTACACAAACAGAAACCATCTACATAAAAAGAAACGTTGTATATTTTCAAACGATATAATTTGAAATTGGTTAAAAGTTTTATAATGCGATTAAAAAGTCGACGAATTCATCCCCCTCCCGTTATTCGCAGATTCTTGATTCTTTCTCCTTATTTGTCTTGCGAAGTAGATCGTCACATTATTGTATATCGCATTATTACGCATAAAACGGTAACGGGAGAAATTAGACGTTTCATTATGGAAACAATGGGGACACGTTCCGTCAAACGTCACGGGTGGCCGTGACGTACGTTTCGATTCCCACGTAGAAAGCGCAGAATAAATTCTCGAGTCGTCGGTGGAGCCTCGTCGCACTAGAATTATTTACGTTATTCTCGACGAGAGCTGTCGTTGGCGGCGGCGATCTATGTATGGCATATCGGGGGTGAAAAGGAGAAGGGAGGGAGAAAAGTGAAGCATGAGAGAGCGAGAGGAAGGTGAGAAAGGGAGAGGCGCTACGAAGGTAGGCCAAGAGATAAGGGACGCCATGTCCCAGGAGAGCCGAGAACCCGGGATTTGTTTTCAATCCCTTCTCTTCCATCCTCCAGTAAGTCCGAACGTAATTTTCCGTAACGGAGTCAACCTCGATGGTAAACGCAAAGAGGTCCGGCGAAAATTATTTCCGGACGCGGATTAATATTTATGAACTGGACGAACGAGTTTTCTTGTCGCGACCAATTTCGAAAACTCGGAGACGAGAAAGAAAGAACATTTTTTTACTTTATTATCGCCGAGATGTGTGATCGATTCTCGTTTGAGAAATCAATTATCTTGTCTCTTTTTTGCATCCTTTGCGAGTTGAAATAATGATAAATCAATATAACTCTAATACTTTTTTATTTTAATACATTTATATATATATATATGTGTGTGTGTGTTTTTTTTTTTTAAAGCATTGTAATATATGTTTCGTATAAAGTTTTCCACAAAACTCATTTGTCTCGCAACGAAGTTATTTTGGCTTCGATTAAAAAATGAATGTTATGTTTGATGTACAATAAATACGTCGCGTTTGGAAGATACGCAGTTTTGGAATTTGAAAAATTTCACATCAGCTATGCCAGTCCGAGCGATAAAACAAGCGCAAACATTGCTGGCCGAATCGATAAAGAATACCGGTTTAAGAAATCTTATCTTTTCTCCAATGGAAACACAATCGTCGAGTTCCAGGAAGGTGTCCGCGCGCACGTGAAATATCGCGAGAAAATTCGTACGTTTTCACGTGACGGGCTGCAGCGTGAGATGCAAAGGGGCAGATAAAGAAACACGACGATCGACTGAATGCAGCCGGTACACATTTGGCATGGATCTCTGACGATAGTAAAACCGTCACGATTTTCGTGCGATTGTCGCTGCAGCAATAGTCCGACAAGCATTGTGTCCGTCGGAGAAGAGGAAAAAAAACGCAGCGGGTGGCAAACGTTAGGAAATTCGCCCCCGAAGGCGGGGAAAAACGAGAGGCAGGGAGAGAGAGAGAGAGAGAGAAGCCGAGAAAGGCTCAGGAGGAGGCGGCAAACGGCTAAGCTTTTCGAAGGATGAGGCTCTCCCTCGTTATTGTGTGCTCGCCAATGATGTTCTCATATATTTCTTTCTCTCTCTCGCGCTTTAAAATTTCCAATGTTTTTTTCTATTCGTTTCTCTGAGAAGCTTGCGCCTAGTATCATTTTACGTTCTCTGCGGAATGAAATAAAGTAATATAGCAGACGTAGTAGTACAATAAATAAAATATTTTTATCCGAAATTGATTATATAAAATACTCAATTAAGACACAACGATTTTTACTCTCTTCAATCGCTTTAAAAATCAATTCGTCGACAAGATTTTTTAAATCTTAAAGATGTAGATGTATTTTTTAGAAATATCTCAGATAAGACTAAATAAGAGTAATCGACGTTATGTGTAAAAAATTATAGGAAAAACTTTAATATCTAAATCACGAATCTGAGAAACTTCTCGTCGCTAATTATCTCGTCTTTTTCACGAGTTAAAGATTAACAATAAATTGAAACGTGAGTGTTGGTGCGCGTGTCTACTTTACATACCGTGCGTCATCATCAACAACGGAGAAAGACACGCGTCGTATAAAGTCCGACAACATCATCGCATAGACACAACGCGACAGTGTCATCCTTTCCTTTCCTCTCTCTCTCTCTCTCTCTCCCCTTTGTTTTCTTCCTTCGTTTTTTCATTTCCCTTGTGCCGGACGATGCGTCGCCATACACGGCACTTGGCTTCGTATTAGTTCCAGCGTGACCGCGTGTCAATGGCCGCCGCGCCAAAATTGCAGAAACACGTGCACCGGCCGGCGTGGCGTAGCCGCTGATGGCTTTTCGCTCTTCTTGCTTGATTTTTGGTAATTACGTTGCCGTGCGCGCGCGCGCGCGGAACGGCTGGCAATCTCGTAGCCGGCTCTGCGAAACTTCGCCCGATGATCGCTCGGCAAATAACAGAGAGCGACGTAAGTCGAGAGTTCTCGCAGCATCCGCTGCGAGAATTCGCCGTCTTTCTCCTCTCCTTGTTCTTCTTCTTTCATCTTCTTCCTCCCCATTCACGTTAGTCTTGGTACGATTGTTTCATAGGCACGAAGGATCAAGCAATTAGATTCACGCGAGAAGAATCGCGTCGATTTCGGAAATGAAACGCTTACCGCTGACGCAACGTGTTTAATTAACTCTAAATTAAAATTTAGTCTTACAATTAGCATTCTTCTATTTCACATGTTCATATATGTATATGTACATATTTATATATCTTTTTCTTCCACTCAATTTTATATCGTTTTAATGTCTTGCATTTAAAAGGATTATCGCAATAAAAAATATATATCGGCATAATATTTATAATAATAATAATTAAAATAATAATAATTTCTCTCAATAATAATAACCTTTCTCAATATAATTGCATTAATTGCGTTGTATATTGAAATGTACAATGTTGAGTATAAGAACAAAATGTTTTATTATATAAATTTTATTAAATAATTAAATAAAATATTTTCTTTTCTCTCTCTCTCTCTCTCTCTCTCTCTCTCTCTCTTTTTCTCTGTATCTAACTGCTGATAGCACGCCACGATTAAAATCGTGCACACATCATTTGCTCCGCCGTAAATTCTCCGACAGCATTTCATAATCCTATAAATCTCGCTTAACCCCCCGGCCATACTTGACGATTTATTCGGACGGCCGGCGCGACTAAATTAAAGAAAAATCCCCGATACCCGATTCCCGCGACAAAAGGCGCCGACGTTATTCATCTCCGACGGGTTACACGCACACGTGTAAAGTTACGTTCACATTAAAGAATCTGGATCGTCGGTAAAATCCCATCGACCAGAGAATAAGATACTGAGAAAAAAATGTGTCTATACACATATATATATATATATACAAGTTTAATCAATTTTTTCCTAAATTTATTTTAATTTCATACTCAACTCATTAGAATCTCTCCAAGTAATAACATGTCAATGTTAAATGTAATTATATTTAATATAATGTTGCCTGATCGCCCAACTGTTAAAGATAGCACGAATAATATTATGTCGCTATATATATTAAAAATGATCTTGCGAATCACATTCGGAGTTTTATTCAGTTATAATAATATATGAATGGAATTTTTGAATTAAAATTTTGGATAAAATTTAATTGAAATAAAAAGTAAGAATTTTTTTTAAATGAAGCTTAATTAATCCAAGTTAATAATCGATAATAGTAAAAGTTTTTTCTCGACTCACTCGCGAACACAGTTTAAAATCAGCGAGGAAAAGGGGTTTGCGAAAGTACAATATATATATATATTACGTCACAGAAAGTAAACCGTAAATCTGCCGTCGCGGTTCGCGCGCGAAGACGCTTCTTCGGTCTAGGACGAGGTTTCTACTCGAGTGCTGGGGCATTCCCGGGATTGTGCGGTTTTGTAAAATCCTCCGGGAAGAGATCCCGAGGGGTCACAATTCCCGTTCTTGGACCCGTGGAAGAGAATTCTCGCCGCGCGTGCGCGCACGTGAGAGTATCCATCAGCGTTGTATCTCGAGATCTCTCCGCGACCTCGGAATGGATTCATTAAGGGCGGAGGTTCATTAGCATCCCCCGGGGGTAGATCGTTGCTCTCCTCGTCGGCATTTCTCGCCGCGCGTTTCTTCCACGATCTTTTCAACCCGTCGTACCGTCATTCCGTCGCGAGAAACGCGCAAGTCGCGACTTGAGAGCCGATAATCCCTTCACGTTTGCGAGCAACTGTCTTTCTCAAGAATATAAATAATTTAACTCCATTCTCTCTCTCTTTCTTCTCCCATTCTTCTCGCTTCAATTTTCCGAATATTTCCGGATTGTCTCGCCGTTTAGTATCATTTTATACAGATACGCGTCAATTTAAAAACTAAATAATAAAAATTTTGCATATTTGAATTAAATGGAGAAAGATATTAATAATTACAAAAGGTATATACACACATACATAACTTATTACTTACGACAACAATAAATTTCGATACTTTCGAATAATTAACTTTTTACATGTCTTTTTGAAAAATCGAGTCTCCGAAACGGACTGTTAGGGAAACTAAATTTCTTCCTTGCGACAACAGACGAAAATCGATCCGATTAGTCTCATTAAGATTTTTTTATAATTTATCTCTTTCATGATTCGCGATTCTATTCGTGGAGACTCTCGTGGTCTCCAGATGGGCCAGGGTTAATCCTTCGAATGACACAATGTCCGCGTAATCGGCGAGAAAGGACGGACCTATGAAGAGGACCAGGAACAGAGAGGAAAGAAAAGAGAAAAGAACTCCACTTCGGGGGACTGCCACTTCGTCATTCCGGCGTCCCATAATCCTCCGGGAGCATTCGCGATCAGACAGGACACACGCTCCGTGCGCCCGCACGAGCTTGAAGGAAAGGAAGGAGAGAACGACAAGTCGCCCGACCCGAATAACTTCGCCCGGATGTTTCTAATGCGTGGCTTAGCGAGCTCACGAGTTCGTGAAGAGGACCGATGAACTTCGGATAATCATGTGAGCTTTTTTTTTGTTACCTCCCCAGTTTCGTCGAATATCTACAGCTTGCGGATCGGCTTCGATTTATCACGGTTAGTCAGGTGCAACCGAGAAACATGTCGACTAAATTTTTTATATTTAGAATATACTAAACTTATCTGTGTAAATGAGAGATTAACGCTAAGGAATATCGTTAAAGAACTCGAGATTAGATAAACATTTATTATTGAAATTATGAAAGGAGTAGATATCGTAACTACATTTATTTACAAAGATTATTAATCTGTGATTACGTTTCAAACTTAATTTCGCATCTTGATAAGCAGATCGAAATGGAATGTTTGCACGTAATTATAAAATAGATGATTAATTATGTAATTTCTCGACTGCCTTTCGATTTCTCTTTCCAAGTTATATGGTAATCTCACCACGAAATAGAAAGATTCGTTTTTTAACTTGTTGGTAAATCCATCAAGCTCTATCCGTTGGTACATTCAACGATCGCAATTTCTCAAAGCATATAAGAGGAAGGAGAGAGAGAGAGAGGAGAAGATGAAGGGAGGACCAATTTCGTTTAACCGTGTCGTTTTACTTCGAGATAAATATGACGCGGAGCCCTTTCTCGGCAAGGGAAGGAGGAGGGATGGGGGAAAATGCAAAACACCCCGTCGTCGGTCGGCTAGGCGGGGTACAACCGAACCTGCGTAATCCGCCATACGTTCCCCATGAATATGCATCTGCGAGGCTAATGCGATTTGATTCACGATTGGCCTAAGCGACGCGGCGAGGGCAGACCTCTCGAAAGCCCGCAATAATTCGATACATCGACCGTGAGGCGCAAATTAATGTTTGTTAGCGTAACGTTCCTCAACGTTGGGGAGATGCGCGTCTCTCTCTCTCTCTCTCTCTCTCTCTCTCTCTCTCTCTCTTTGGGATGAAAATAAATTATTGTACAACGTTGTACACAATAATTTGATCCGGATTGATTAACATCTTCTGCAATCGCATAGAAATGAGATATTATAAAACGTCAATTATCATTCCTTAATTCGACTCGATCTAACTTTGATACCACGCGTTTATCTGAATATTGAATATATTCAACTTGACTTTATTATAATCCTCGTTTAATCGAGTGAAAGTTTGGAAGGATGAGAAAGAAAATATGTGTGTTCTGAGCGAAAAATTATTTTAAAAATTTGGAACAATTTTCGAAACGAAGACGTCACCGAATCTTAATTGCATTTGATTTTCTATAATATAATACGCCTACTACAGTACAAACGGTAGGAAAAATATGAATATGTTGCGCCAAATTATGTCAAGCTGTATAACATGAAAGTAGTGTTAGATGACTGGTAAGTAATAAATATTGCAAGAAATAAATCGAATCTAATTATTGTCTTGTACGACTGATGCACATTTTTTTTTATTTGACAGTTAAATAATATTTAACAGCTCTTATTATAATATCTTATCGGAAAATTAATCTAACAATAAGATGCCTTTATAACACATCCAAGACAATTATGTATAGAATATGGCAGAGAAGGAGTTAAAAGGACGATATCGCATCGGCGCGTAAAACTTTTAAAATACGATACATATTGCTTGTATAACTATTTTTACGATATTCGAGAAACGTAACATCCGTACGCGTTGATTTACGATTTTCCGTTTGAAACTTGGAATTGCAGCTATACCAAGACGGAGGGAGGAAGACAAAGCCGCAGGGGAGAGCGCGGACCAAAGTGGAACTCGGCTTTAATTGCTTTACTACCCGGCACTTTCTGGCAGTGCAAAGCCAATAAAAGCCCATTTTACTCTAACCCATTGTAAACTTTATGCCGAGAGCAACAAGGTGGCGATGTTATTTTTGTCGTGCGACTCGAACGCGTTGTAGTAGAATGGAAACTAAACGACAAAGCAGCGATTTTAGATTGTGCGTGGAGATAAAAAAATTTTTTTACAATAATCTCGCTGCGATAATCTCGCCCAGTACAGCGAAATTTTCAATTTCGGTTCTCCTCCTCCTTTATGGAAGATAAAAGGGATGGACGGGACGATAAGATCCCCTGACTTATAATTATCGGGCAAGTGTTTAATCGGACGCACTTACCGCGCCGAGAACGATCGTTATCTCTCTTCCGTATATTATGTCGGCGATTTAGATAACAATGACCATACAAGGACGAGAAAATGTCATTGGCTCGACGTGAAGTCGAGCGTTTTTCGGAAATTCATATCGTGGATTCAAGTCGATAAGAAGTCTCGTGCGATGACGTTCGTTTGTCGCATGGAGAACACGAATCGCTTCGACGGATTGAATTTATTTTAAGAACAATGAGAGAGAGAGGAAGCTAAAAGTTTTAGTTGTTCGTATTTTATTTTTAAACTGACAATTAATAAGACCGGATATTTCAATATTCAAATTATGTTATGTTCAGTTTTGGAAAAAAGTGAAAGAATGTCTTTGTTATATTTTATACTTTAATTAATAGAAGTAATAGTTCTTCATTTAGAAGTTTAAAGAAAGAGCAAAAATTATAAATTAAATAGTTTTAAAAGAGACTAATCTGAATCTGTTTAAAGTATCTACGTACATAGATTGAAAATTGAAATCAAAAGTAGAAGAAAAATTTCGGCTCGGGAAATCACGAACTAGGAACAAATGTCGCGCGCATTGTCGCCTTTTATTCTTCAAAAGACTACATCGAATGATGATAAAAAATGCGCTACGATTTATTCAAGGGGCACGTGGTGTCCCTATTTCACGGAAAACCGGAGGGCACCTGCGGTCGCTTTCGGTCACTTCCTACATCGGAGCCTGGGTGTAACCAGGTTAATCCTCGATTGACCCTCGTACCTAACCAATGCAGGATAAAGAGAGAAAGGGGAGAGGGGGTCTACGTGAGAGAGAGAGAGAAAGACGGATTCCGGTCCGGCACGCGACCAGAACCGCAGAGAGCAGAGTGACAAAAAGGTCGCACGTCACACATATGGACGCGCGTGCGAGCGTATGCGAGCGAGTTGGACGGCTTCTTAACATAACTTCCTCCTCCGAGGAGGAAGAAGAAGCTGCCTTCCATAAGGGCCTGTTTGTGAGAGATGGACAACTCTCTTCCTCGGCCCCTCTAACGCGCGCATTATGTGGCCCTTGAAACGACAGGTTGTCGATAGCCAGTTACGAGCTGTCGACCTCCGCGTCGATTCACGCGGATGGCGGATCGCTCGATGCGATAACGACGTTATCGAAATTATATCTCATCCGGCGTGAACGAGTAAGCATGTAATGAAGAAGTAAGAAGGTCGTATAAAATAAAGAATGGGACAAGCTCTTCGAGACACGCGAAACCTCGTTTTGCGAGCGAAAGGATCGTTTTATTTCGACCTACGCATCAATTTTTCCTTCACTTGTCACTTGTAATACTGGCAAAACTGTCGTATAGAATCAGATTCGTAGGTATAATATTTCCTTAAAACAATCTTTTTATCAACAAGAAAGAATAAAAAATAGAGCAAAAAGATACGCGATGTGCTTTCACATCGAACGGTGGCCGTAATTTCCCGACCACAGAATTCTAACGTAGGTAGATTAATACACACAGTGTATTATGCCGTAATCATGGCGCGCTTTTGAGATACGATACTAATTTTATACGGATATACTTGCGGACATGTGTAACGCGATAGTTTGCCCCGCGTAAACTTTAGGGGGAGAAAAAGGCGGCTACTGCCCTCCGGCTTGGCCCTCAGGTCAGAACGACAGGTTGTCGATAAACACAGGTACGTCGTACCGAACCGCATCGAGACGGACGCTTCCGGCTTCGTCGTTCGGGCTAAAGTGTTTCGTCTATCTTTTTGGAATATTCGAACGGACCAGAGTCTTATCGAGCGGCTTATCTAATAGTCGATTCAACTTCACAAGCCGCCGCTTTAGCGAACAGCGATTATATAAAGACGTATTATAGGAGTTATTTATAAGATTGACAAAGAGGATGTTTATCAAAATATACGTGCCGTAAATTATATATTTGCATTGCATTAAAAAAAAAAAAAAAAAAAAAGTCGGTAATTGATATTGTAATTATTGATATTATAATTATAAAAATAATATTTTATAATTAACTTTGTGACTATCTTGACAATTAGTTTGTGTGGCAATTATTTTCTAATATAATATAAGCAATATTATGTTCAGAAATATACTAATAATAATAATAATAATAACTTTTATAAAACTCTTTAGAATCTCGAAGCTTCTGAATAATTGTTTAAAATTTTCTTAGGTATCCCCTCTTTAGATATCTATAAAAGATATTTATTTAAATTCTTACATGTAATTTATCCATTATCTCTATATAATTTATCATGCTTAAAAATATATCTTATCCTGTGTCTATTCGCGCTTTACATATTCGGTAAAATATTTCTCGACAAGTGACTTTGTATTTTAAGGGTTGATTTAACGTAAAATCTCTAACGTTATATGCGAGGTAGCGCTCGCATTCCCATGAAACCGGCGGTGATAGAAGGAAAGAGGGGTGGAGATGCATTCTCGCGGAATGTAGGTCGACGATTCAACAGAGTCCCGAGGATATCCTGCCTATAGATCGGCGGGAAGGAGAGGAAGGAGTGCAAAGTGCGCTCATGAATGCGGAGCTCCGAGGACCTTATTCCGTGCACTTGCGTCCCGCCACCAGTTTCCCTCCCCCTTTTCTTTTCCCCTCCCCCCTTTTCGGAGACACCCCCTTCCGGTTGGATGATTTTATGGGGGTTGCCGTGCGCCGGATACCCCGAGACGAGTCGCCGTCTTAAATTTTCGAGGAAAGAGCGAGATTTTCTTTCCACCATTGTTCCGCGGTACCGATAATTACGAATGATAAACGGATGCAATAATTAAGATACGGTGGACATGCAGAGTTATTATTTTACAAAATCATTTCGAAATTTAAGTACATCATTGATACTTCCAAGTCGCATAATCTTCAAATTAAAAATGTTTCTCGAAATAATATTCGAAAGTATGCAGTGTCTCTCCAAAAAATAAGATTCTTTAAAAAATCAGATAGAAAAATAAATATCTCAAAAATTTCAAAGAAACATAATGAATTATTTAATACTATAAATTACACATCATTTATTTATTGGAAAAAAAAAAATGTGCAGATTATAAATTGTATACTTGGCTTCCAAAAATTTTGAGATATTTTTTGTACGTTTATTTATAAAACAATGCTTGCTTAATTTAAGAGAATTTATTCTCTTTTTGTTGATTAAATTATTGTGATATTATCTTGCTCATCTTATGTTCATTATGCAGAATCTATAAATTTCAATGCTCTATATAAAACTCTCTTATTTTTCTGGCAACGCGATAGTTTTAGCTTCTGATTTTCCAGCGCGTCGCTCCTCAAAGTTCTCTTCACCTAGCGAACCAGTTTCGTTTTCACGTCCATCAAGATTTGCCCGTGTAGAACGGATTTCGTTCGTGACAATACGCGCGAGAGCCTTTTTTTCTGCGGCGACGAAGATTTCTAACCAGGCATAAGCAACCCCCGGAGCACATGTGTGCACACAAGAGAGCGAGACATGAAGGAGAGGGAGAAAGTAGAACGAGAGAGGATCGAACATATTTTCGGGAAAAAGGATTCCGTGGGAACGTGGGGAAAGCAAGCAAGAGTTGGATTTCGTGAAGAGGAGGAGGCCGTCTGCGCGTGTTTGAGGATGATTATCGACGCGGTGAGAGGGAGGAAGAGGGGACGGGGGAATAATGTCGATGGAAAGGGGGATGAAACGGTCGTCGCAGATTTCTCTACGGTTTCGGAGCGAAAGCGGGGGTCTCTCGGGCGCGTTAGGGCCCTGCGAAAAAGACGAAACGAAACGACGGATTTTTGATAGCCTTTGCGAGTCATACGTCGAAAAAGGGTTAAGTTCGAATACACTAAGAAAAGGTTTAAAACTCATAGTGTCGAATAATCGGTGGAGGCAGATTCTAAATAAAGGGTTCTATAAAAAAAAGGGTTTTGTTGCGTTGTATATTTTTCAGAAAAAAAAAAAATCCTTTTTTCACGTTATTTCTCGGGAAAGAATTGACATTCTTATGGCTCACGAAAAGCAATGAAAATTCTTGTTCTCCTAACCCATCAAACAAAGATTCTTTTCTAACTAAAAGTGGTTCAATAAAAAAACGCTGCGTAGAAGAAAAGAGTTGTAATTTTTTTTTTTTTTTTTTTAAATTCAAGGATACACTCGACAGAAAGTTTTCATTTCGTTCACTATAATAATATACTCTTTAAGAAATTTAAAATTTTATTTTAAAAATCCCTTTTTTTATTCTTTGCTGAGATAGAATTGTAAATGATTTCTTTTTGTTCGTGCCACGTAGAGTTTTCTAATTTTCGATATTATTCAAAAGTAAATCTTTATACGCTCATCTGACAGCAAACCGAATCATTGAATCATTGAATAAGCAATTTTATTCAATCACATTCTTTAATTTCAAATTATTTATCTTTCAAACTATTTATCTTTCGTAATATATAAATGCAAAATTTTTTAATGATTTGTAGAAGATATATAATTGAATATAGATATATAACTATATATATATATATATAACGAAATAGATAATTTTTTTTTTATTTTTATCTGCATCAGAATTTAATAATAGACTTTGTTTAGAATTTGACTTATTTTTTAACATAGAGTCAAACATGAGAAAAAATATTAGCAATGTTGCACTAAATATTACAAAATAAATTAATAAAGTAAATTAACTTTAAAGGGTCTACATAATTGAAATTATATTTTATATTTACGTATAGAATAAAGAAAAAATAATGATAAAACGTAAATAATTTTTTACAATATTTTCTAAGAATTGGACTGATCAAATCTCGATCATCAGAGAAACAGCATAAAAATAATAATATTGATATGATAAACAATATAATAATTAATTTAATTAATATAATAATTTATATAATAATTGAAATTTTGATCAAAGTAGATCAATAAAATATTATTATCATGTATTATTACATAAATTGCACGTTGAAAATCTGTATTTTTTTTTGTATAAACTCACATATAAAATAGACATCGTGAAGACATGTGTCGTAAAAATACGAAATACAGTCGACTACTCTCAAATTTCCACGGGTTCCTACGTATTCCGGAGAACATATGGAAAATATGTACGCATATGCAGCCGAGCATGCGTAGACGATGAAGAGCACAATTCTATTGTCGGAGCGAATCCCTTGTTTGCTCGAATATCTGGCGAACAGCTGATTGGGATTTTCTAACTCGAGCTCTGCAGATTACACATGGTAGGTCCCTTTTATAATGATGACGCTTTCGTGTTTGCAAACTCGAGAACGAACAAATGTATGGATTTGTTGTACGGAGAACGGTTTTTCTTTTGAGATATTAAATTTATTTATTTATTCAATAGTTATAAAACTTCATATTTATATAATTAAAATAATAAATCAAAGCAATGTTTTAGTCACGTTTAATAATTTTTCTTAAAAGTAATTGCTCAATATAAAATAATAATATTAATATCATTAAAGAAAGTTAAGGAAATCTCGAAGTTAATAGTTATTGTTATTAAATAGATAAAAAATTCTGTTTTTAATTATTTAATTATTTTATTACGAAAAAACAATGAGAGATTCTTATGACAAAATTATTAGATGAGAAATAAATAAAATTAAATAAAATGATTCATTTTTTAATAAATGTACCGCTGCTGTAGTTTTGTATTTTCACTGCACCGGCTACTTAGCTTTATCTCACTTACATAGATTGGAATTTATGAGAAAAATATTATACATTTGAATTTGTAAGTTTTACAGAGATCGACATTATATACTCGTAAATTTTTTGATATGCTTATTCATCATTTATGTCAAGATAAATTTTATTTTATTATTACTCTAATCAAAAATTTCTTCGAAGTAATTTAAATTATCAAATGTAAAGATGTATCTATATTTTTATGACAATGTTAGAAAAGAATTCTCTCTCGTAGAGTTTTGTTGCGTACCAAGTATTAGAGAGATTGCCAGAAAAATATTGAATTAGACATGTACTTAATAACATCATCGCTAATACATTAATGGACTATATACACGGCCGACTCTTCCCGCCTCCGACAAGTCCGACAAAAGGGAGAGAAATCACCCCATCGTCAGGTTTATTTAATACAAAGCTGGGCGGGGTGTGTGAGGTGGCACTCGGCTGCCGCCAGATGTGGGCGCGGGGGGGTGGCGACAACCTGTTGAGTCAGACAATATCGCGTTTTTACTAATGCCAACATCGTCGTCCCGACACGGAGAATCGAGGGGGTGGCCGCATTTTTGCCGTGATCCCGCAACCCCAGCTCGGGATCATTATTATTGAGTCTGAGATTATTAACTTCGAAATACCTGTAAATCCGCGGGGTGAAAAGCCTATCTTTGCGCAGAAGCTACGAGAAATTAAGAGGCAAAAATAAACGTAAATAATGTAGTTTGTTTCAATATCTTATAAAAACGTTTAATTAATATATTTTTTTTTATATCGATTTAATTTTTTTTCTACACATTTACTTTAATTTTCTTTTTATTAAAACTGGTTGTAAATGATACAAAAATCGATGAAAGAAAGATATCATATTGCATTCTAGTATTAATTTCCGCAGTTTATCTTATTATCATAATACATATATTTATGCTACGCGGTGCGTTCGTGCGTGATAAAACTCAAAGATTTCTTGACAAGGAAATATTTTATATTTACATCAGATAAATATTTTTATTCGAGTCGTGTAATTCTTAAGCCGCATTTCTCTCTCTCTCTCTCTCTCTCTCACTCTTTCTTCCTCAATTTAATCTTGAAAATCTTTGATTCTAATTCTGAGTAAATTTTTGTTTTATTTCTGAATTTCTGCCAAAGACAAATATATTATTTTATTAAATTTATTATACATTGATATTATTTATATATATTATATATTAAATTTACTTATAAAAAATTCTATCGATAAAGTATTTATTGATATTTATCAACAAGTAGATGTCGAAGGTATTAAGCGATAATTTAAAAAAAATCGCCAAATATTTGAGAACTTGATAACGATTAAGAATCAATCTCACGTTTCTTTTTCTTCTATCATTATTGTAACGATTTTTCGCGACATTTTCGTTCATGCTAAAAAATGATTTGAAGGCAGAATTCACGGAATTCATCGCGTTCACATTAAATGACCACACGTGTCAAGCAGCCGCGTGTATTTGACGCGCAAGTTCTTTTTAATTCATTTTATGCGAATAAATATTTTTACGAATATGAAGATCATAAAAGCGCCTCTTTTTCTTTTGTAACTTTTTAATTTTATTTTGTAATTTTATATCATTAAAATTTTATTAAAATATTAATATACTTAATTTGACATATTGATTTTATTTTTAAAGTTAATGCCAACATATGTACATATATTAATCATATAATTCGGCTTTATAATATACTTTATTTAAGCTGTAAGAGAGAGAGAGAGAGAGTAAGTTGTTAAATAATTTTCTAACAGACTGACAACAGATGCGAATGGAATATTACGACAGATTCGCATCAGCTTATATTTATTATGTCGACAGAGCCTGCAGGCAATATTTTAATGGCAAAAACTGAGTAGATCAATCGAACATAGTAGTTTGACAAATTAATGACAGAAATTAAGTAAGTCTGCTGTTTCGTAAGCACATTTAAATGACATTTGAATAAATCTTGAATAATCAACGTAAATCATATTTGTTAGAAGTACTTTCCCCATTTCATGTGTGCAAATAAGCTTTCTCTCTTTCATTATCTATATACAAATCTCTACATATTCTTTAACATTAGCGTGCCAAGCAAACGCGATCAGCACTATCGGCATGATTACGCCTATCGATATCCGCGGCTTACCAGTCTCGTATCTTTCACGAGAGAACGTCCTTTCGGCTCTTGTACAAACCCTAGGAACGTAGATAAATCTCCGAGACGACGAGCCGGAGCACCTACGGCGCGGGGTGTCTCGCTATTGAGCCGATCTCCAGGGCCGTATCTCCATCGATCTATTCAAGTTCACGGGAGCATGTCCGTGGCACGGATCTCGTGAAACGAGTATTCGAAAGAGGGAACGACAGCGAGAAAGAGATGGAGAAGGCGAGGGAGAGGAGACGAATGCACCGGCACCAGTAAGGACCAGGTGCATCCCCGGGAGCCTGGGAAGCGCAAACTACGGCGAATGAAAACGCCGGCAGATGCTACCAAGCCGCGAGCGGGTCCTCCGCGCATCGTCGTCCATATATGAACAAGGCGCGTCCCGTCCACGTCGCCGACTTTGTTTGCTCACGAGTGCGTCGCGTCGGCGCGCTCGAGCGTCGGAGATTCGGATTCTTCTCCTCTCGAGTCATCGAGTTCGACCGATCGCGCAAAATCTCAATTATTTTCCGACGTTAAAATCTTGCATAAACAACGTTCTTAAATTATTTGAAATTATATCTGTCTCTCTCGCGATAAATATATATAATATTAATCCTTTATATAATGTGGAGACGATCATCTGTTCATTCATACGTAAGTTCTTTTAATATTAAAGATATATGTAAGGTTTTCATATTTATTTATATTTGTATTTAAAAAGTATTGCATTTTTATAGCTTATTCATAATATTCATTCTTTTCTTATTATAATCGAATAGAAATTAATTATATTATTAAAAACAGTCTAACAGTCTCTTAAAGCCATCAGGAACAGTTAATTTTAAATAAGATTTTATCAGAATTATAACGGAGGGTTTGTATATTTATTTATATTTTAATTGAAAAATAGAGCATATATATATTGCTGAGAATAAAGAATCTTTTATAAATTCGGCGAAAAATATGCTCGTGCATATCGAGATATGCCACGAAATATTTTATATTAATTATATCGATCTCTCAATAAATCGCTGAGTGTTAACAAAAACATCGTTAAAGGCGCGTGAGAAATTACGCCGGGATGATTGCATTAATGGACTAGCAAGATATTTCTTTTCTTCTTTCTCTTCCATCATATTCTCTCTTTCTTTCCAGTCAAAGATCGAAAGTGTTACGCGAAAATAAATGTGTCCTTTTGCATTATGTCCGGCCGTTTCGTCACTTATTACACAGAGAATGCTGGCTTATATCCTACTTTCTCCGTAACTTTCACCGTGGCCATTGCGAACAATCGCGGCTGAACGAGCGTCTTTATTATTTGCGCTATATACTAGCATGTGCTGTTACGCAATCGTTCAAGCATGCTTTCACGGCACCACGTGGACCACCGAGACAGCGCGTGGAGAAACGGGAGATCTCGAAACTTTCGACGATGCATCGCGTAAATTTTTACATTAATTATTTAATTTTTTAATTTACGGAGGATCATCTAACATAATCATACCATAAACATTTTCGGGATCTAATTATATCCCACTAATCAAAAGTGACGTAAGAGTATTAAGTTTGAAGGCAATATTATTTATTTTGCAAATTTGTATTTATTTTATTTTATGTATATATTATCGTTTTATTTTTATAACTCGAAGCTTTTTTTAATAGACACATCTTAACTGTAAACACAAGTAACGATTCTTGATGACGAAATTTTTTAATAGATATGTTACGTCTAATTTTTTACGAGTTTCTGATCATTGCTTCATATAATGTATCGTGAAATTAGAAGTAACATATGCGTCGTAGTAGACTGTCGTCCAAAAATTTTCAAGCCAGCATCACGATGACGAATCAGACGGCGTGACTTAAGAGCGATCGACCGCGACTTGCCATATGTTCGACATAAGATCACTTTTTTTTCTTTTTTTTTTCTTGAATGTAATACTAATTTGTCATACTTTCCCCTTTTCTCTCTCCAAGTTAACTTTGTATTTATCGAATGAAGTTTAATTACTATATCAACATTTTCGCGATTCACGATTCTTTTAAATAAGTAATTTATCTTATCTACCTAATGATTTTATTTAGGATGTAGTATTAATTTTTTAATCGAAAAAATTTTAAATAAATTAAGTAACAAATATATGCGTATAGAAAAATGAAATAATCATAGTTCAATAATATTCGGGTACAATATTCTTGTGGAAAGCAAAAATTTCAAGATTATGCCCCTTTCACGCGGCAAAGGCGATAATTGAGGCCTTGGCATAAAAAATAGCTAAAGTGTCAAAAATGAAACTTTACAGAGAGAATGGAAGGCAAATGTAGGAATAGAAGAAATATTGAGTGTTTATTCTACATTTTTTAAATTTATATTTTATCTACTTCTACACAACTTTCATCAAAATTGTTTCAAAATTAATACTCATTAATTTAATGGTATCTAAATTTTAATTTTTTTCTGACATTATTGTTTATGAAAATCAAAGAGATGAACGGAAAGAAAATTAATAGAAAAATGTCACGTGTGTCACGGTCATGGACGGAAGCAGCACGAAGCTTATCTCCCTTTACTTTCGAAAACCTTTCGAGACGAGAGACGCTGTAAGGCTGTAAGGAGATCAAAACGAAAACGAGCGTGAGGCTGTGACACGGGCCGTATTAATTCGGTCTCTCTCTCTCGTGTACCAGAAGTATCCCCGAGAACTTCCAAGGGAACCTTGATGCAGTAACTTTCATCCTGCGTGACCTACCTCAAGCATTTCCCACAACTTCTTCCTCCTCGTAGCCTCCATTCGATCCGTGACCCACGTAATCTGAATACATTTCGATATCTCGAAACGCTGGGGTTTATTCGCTATACAAAAGATTATAATCACTTCAAATTTTCTGCTGTATTTTAATTCCCGTTTGCACATTTTTCCTTCAGATTTGTAATTGTCGCTTTTAAGATTGTATCCTAATCCTTTTGTGGAAATTCTCGAGAAATTTTGCAAAGTTTAAAATCGATGACCCCTGCCCTCGTCTTCGCCCTCTCCCCTGGTATACGTTAAATATGCGATTAATTTGTATTCATTGGCGGAAGCCAGTCTCGAGGAGAGATATGCGGTAAACGTGTAATCTAAAGGAGAACGAAGAGAAATGGCGTCGCGAATCGTATAAAAGGCATAAGGTCTTGCTTGTTCTTATTCGCGGCTTATCGGCCACGATTTATGCCCGTCGAAGGGCTCGTTTCTCAAATTTCATCGGGCCCTTCTTTCAGAGGACGCCGTTTCATGTTCTCCCGCGGGAACTGCAGCGACCGATAAAGGGAAATCTGCATTGTCACGCGGAGCATATATCGTCTTTACGAAAAACTCGGCGTTAGATAGAGAGGCGACGGAGCGAGATAAAACTCGAAGGAAGGAGCGGTGACGGGTAGGAAAGCCGACGTGAGGATGCAACTCATTACGACAGCTGTCCTCGCTGTGGGAAAAATTTTTCGGATACGCATCGTAAGGAAACTGAGATATCCGTTCGTCGAACCGCGGGGGTTCATGTGAGTGCGTGAGTTGAAATTACTAATATAAATTTGCACAGTTCTCGATATTACGATCCATTAAATATTGTATTTCGTTAAATATGCTCTTCTCCTTTTGTTTTTAGTTTGGATAAAAACAAATCGATGTATTAAAATCTAAATATCTACGAGATAAAAGTTAATTTAAAAAATATTTCGTCCCTGCTTTTCTAAATAAATTATTTTTTAGAAAAATAACTTTTCTCACGAAACTTTTTCTTTCAATACTCTTCTAACTATTTAAAAATCTTCAAAATTGAAAATTCCATCAATAATTTCAATACAATTGAATATATTAGCACTTTTGTATAATTAATTGAATACTTAATTCTGCGATTTTTACGTTTTTCATCACGTGACGTTATGTTGCATCGATACGACGCAATGAGACGAAGCGACTCGCTTGAAACTTGTTGTACGTTAACGCGATCCAAGTCCTGGCGAGGGTCCCACAGCCTTGGAGGAACATATGGTCCACGGGCCGAGGGCATCGTTCATTGGCCGACACGCAGACTCGTAATCTTGCTATTTATCACGGGATGCGAGAGCGAACGGCGGTAATCTTGGTGCGTTAAGCCGGTCGCGGTAATCGGTTGAAAAATGCCGACAGTGGAGAGGGTTGTCCGAGACGGGAGGGGAGGATAATTTTTTTTTTCGCCGGTAAGACGCGTTGGGGGAAAATCGCTCTAAATATACAAATACACGAGAGACGCTCGTTTGAAACTGCATACGTGACACTTTATCCGCACGATAGAATAATAGCAATTACTCCGAGAAAATGATCGCGAGCGATGATGATTCATTAATTTGTGTATTTAACGAATTCGATATTGTTTCGCATCGACGTAAATAAAGCAATATTTCAAATTTTAATATTTCAATTCTAATTTTTAATTATATTTTTATTTTATTTTATCTTAAGTTTTATTTTACAAATTTTATTTTTTCCTTGCTGTTGATCTAATATTTTTTTCGTCTTCTTGTTGATGTAGCAGGTTCTCTCTTACATTTATATGCTAAGTAAATAAATAAATATTCGGTTTTACAAAATTTAAATTAATTAAAATCCTTTTTTTTTTTTAGTTCAAGTATTATACTCGCCGAATTTATTAACTCGTCTAATTTTTTTGATTTTTTTTTTTTTATATCGATCACAATTATTAATCGCAAATAAAATTTTGTCTCTTGTAAGAGAGACGGTATACTTTTCCCTGATACACACTTATGTTTTCTCAAAAGATTCGTATAGATTTATTTCCCCCTTCTCTCATTCGTTGCGCCGACGAGAGAGTCGCTTATTACGGATCGACTTGCGTGCCCCCTCAAATGCCGATAATTATTTAACGGCTCCGCTGCGCCTCTTAAATGTTATAAACAGCGACACAAGTCATTAAATAAATTACTCTGTTATGCGCGTTATAATGCAAGCACATATTGTGTGATACTGTAGCTTCTATTACGGTTATTATACCATAATTTTCCACCACACGAATACTTACCGCCGTATATTTTCGTCGATCGTCTCACGCTCGCGCGTACAACGATTGTCCTCGCAAATCACTATCCTTCCGACGTTCAACGTAATGAGAAAAATATATAATAATAAGACGCGTAACACACGTGAGAAAAGGAAAAGGAGGATAAATGAGGGAATCCATTGAAGGCACAGAGTCGATGGTCGATTTTCTCTTCTGGATATATTTATTTATTAATTAGCTAATTATTATTCTGAAAACGTATGAACATTTGTACATGTGTTTTGTATCATGAGGTACTTGTGTATGGCGTTCTCGCGTCAAATACATAATCGGTACATGATGTACATCGCGTGTACCACCAGTGGCGGACACGCCGTCGTATTTATATCGTGGATCTTGTATTACGCGGTCTATTTACGACCGCGGGAGATCCGCTCGAGTACATTTGACTGACTTTCCCTTCTCTCTTAATTCCGTCGAAATTTCTCCTGTGGCGGCAGTGTGCTCCTTTCAAAAGGACATACATATATTAGTTAGCAAGAGCTAATTGTGTAAATTTTTAGCGAGTCGAGAATGCGCGATTCGCAGTTGGATGGCTTTTCCCTTTCGATCTCTGCCCCCTCGGGGCAACGAGACGAACGTGTATCGCGTGTATCATGTGTCGCGCGATTCGGCGATTTCGCGGATTTTTTTTTTTTTTTTTTTTCTTCATCATTCGGAGAATGTTTCGCCTCTGCGAGACGAGTTTGAGGAGGACTCGTCTGATTCTCTCTATCGCGCCTAGTTATCGCTAGATGCGGCTGTCGGATTTATCGCGATTTTTGCCAATCGCGATCTATGTGACAAAAGCAAAATTCATCCGCATTTAGCGATCCTTGGATGTCGATTGTCACGCTTAAAGATAATCGCTCTCGTGAGCTTTCGTAGCGAGGTATAACGGCAGCCGCCACGCAGCTCGTTGATTGATTTTTCTCTCTCTCTCTCTCTCTCACTTAGAATTCGTATATAATCTAGAATTTAAATATATAATATATATAGATTCATTTTTATTTATATATATATATTTATATACTAAAAAACATTCGTTCACAACGAATTAGAAAACATAAAAATTTAGCTAGGAGACGCATAATACAATGGACTCTATACCTAACAGATCGCTTCTCGACTTACTTTATCTCTTATTAAAAGATACATTCCGCTCCCTATATTCTTTCGATCTCCACTCTTTTCTCTCTCCTCGCTCTTCTCTTTCCACCATCGTCTTATAAATCGCGAGTAGATCGCATAAATATATTGCTTCATCATCAGGTAGATGTTGCCTAAGTCTAACAACGATGCGGACTCGCTGATAGCAGCGGCGAGGGGTTGGCGCTCAACGAGCCGATCACGGCCATTAATTATTATTGCTGCGAAACAAGGAAGGGGCGATCGGTAATCATTGCCGCGTAATCCGCAATTAAGTCGACGCGACTATCGATCTTCGTTCGCGGTCGTCCTGGCCCGCTCGTTCTCTTTATTTTTCCACCCCGCCGCTGTGTACGCGATTCTCTCTAGATTCGCGCTTGTGCCTCGCCAAGTCCTTTCAATCTCGTCGACGTTGATTAGCTTTCCCTATCGGTACGCTATCAGCTGATTGTAGATCTTCAAATAGCGGGAGATTGGTGTATAATTCGCCCGTCGATAAACTAACGTTAAGGATACGCCGATCGCGCAATTTTGCAAATTACAAGTGGAATATTATTCGCAATTCCGTTCCCTCTGAAAGAGTGGATAAGAATTTTTTCCAATCAAATTTATATATAAGGATATATGTGGCAATTTAATTATATGTAATTTTATTATAAAAATATGAGAAATATATATAAGAGTGAATTCTCAAAATTTTTCAAGCTTTTACTTGCCTTCTTTTTTTTAACGTTAATTAAAAATTCTCCATCGCCAATTTGAAGAATTAAGAATTTGCACAAAATGTCTTCATCACCTCTCAAGATATTATTTCGATTATTCCATTATTTATTTATTTATTTATTTATCCTTTTTTTCGCTCGAGTCGTCCGAGCGCGGCGAGATACCATCGTCGCTATTGGCGAGGCACTCGCGGAATCGAGCGATTCCTTTCGTCGAGTCCGCAACAATTTGCTAAATTACAGAATGCCCAAGGTTACGTGTACGCGACGAGAGGACGACGCGGACGGGAGAGCGGGAATCGGAGAGGAAGCAAGAGAGAGAGAGGATCGCAGAAGGGCGATAGTGGGTGTAATGGTACAGATCGGGAGGATGGGCGATTCGCCACGATCGGGATGCTTCATGGAATCTCTCGAATGTGTGTTCGTATATACTCTGACATTAACTAAATTGTGCGGATAAAAGCGCATAGGGGAGGAGGAGGGAGGGGGGAGGGATAAGGGGAGTGCAAACAGAGTGTACGAAACGGAAGATAGCCGTTGATTTCGATAGCGCGAAACGGCTGAAGAGATGTTCCGCTCGTCGGGATTAATAAAATCCGATCGAGAATGCGCGCGAATAAACATAACGTGCATTAATTCGTTAGATACTCGTCGTGTATCGTATATCGTATCTCGGAGATTTCATCGAATATATACGATACACACGTGAAACAAGCTTATAATTGCTTAAATTAACTTTGTATTACAAGAAAAAGATATTTTTACAAAACGTTTTTAAGAAAGTATAATTTACGCACATAATACCTATAAATACCTCCCTCCTCACCTCTCGTTTTCTTCCAACAACAGATAAATTTGTTAGCAAAATCCGTATGCATTTTAATAATAATATATATATAAAATAATATACGTCATGTAATTTATAAAACGTAAGATAGTCGAAAACATAAGGAAAGAAGGAAACGCAGAAAGAAAATGAAAAGAAAAATGTTTTCTAAGAATCAAGAGGTTTTATTTTACGAAGAAATAAAATATATTTATAAAAACAATACTATACATGTGTATTATAAGTAACTTATAAAAAAAAACAAGAACTGATACATATTACAACTAGCTTTCGAGTGCCATACTTTCTCCTGCTTCCCATTCTCGGTCTGCTAGCTTTAGGGCATCGCCATATGGTACAGATCGGTATATAAATTAGCTGTTTCATGTTTAAGAAAAGAAAAGAATTATAAGCGAAGATTAAATCTTATATACTGAGGACAAAGATACAAGAGAGCGGTTCTTTTTCAAAGAATTAAAATATTAAAACATTAAAAGTCATTGACTAGTTGCGATATGGGACAAGAGTCCATAACACCGGTTTGAAACCATAAGATGCATAAATAGAGCTGAATATCTTTCCTTAAAGTTATAACATATTTATCTATTTTCATATTTATGCTTTCAATTAAATTTATCTTGTTAATTAATCTTGTTGATTGAATCTTCTTTTACTCTATAGATAATTTTTGAAAGATAACAGAATGAAAAAAAAAAAAAAAACGGTATTTGCGTATCGCAATAATTTTTCTTCGCTCTTTGTAATTCTTCGTTATATTATGCATCCTAGGTCATGTGTACTCTTAAAACAAGGATAAAACAGCAGTGTATGCGGGCATGCAAAATCCTAGAAAAGTATTATCTCGAAATTTAAAAAATGTATCAATGTACTGAAAAAGACCATAATCTCGTGATATTAATATAGAGAAATGTTCCAAAATAATCTCGCGAAAAGTCGTACTCCTTATATCCATAATAAAAATACTTATCCATTATAAATCTTACATTAATATCTTTATATAATTATTGATTTCTAACGGGCTATCGCATTTTTCGAATTTCTCAATGTTTCCTTCGAGATTTTGTATGCCCCTTCAAGAGAAACGGAAAACGCATGCGGTATATTCTATTCAATATATGATCATTAAATATATAATCGAAATATCACTATGTCATAATCGTCACATACATTCTCTCTTTCCTCTCTCTCTCTCTCTCTCTCTCTCTCTTTCTCTGGAATTTTATAAATTTCTCGACACGCATGGCTATATATATATATATATATATATATATATATATATATATATATATATATATATATATATTTATATGGCACAAGAGAGATATATAAACATATGTATGTGTGTGTGTGTGTGTGTGTGTGTGTGTGTGTGTGTGTGTGTGTGTGTGTGTGTGTGTGTGTGTGTGTGTGTGTGTGTGTGTGTACAGAATTATATTCTTGTGAAATGAGAGAATCTCTCTCAAGTTATTTTTCTCGCACTTTGGCGAAAATTAAGTGTTTTTCAATATATTCTCGAAGAAAATGCCCGTGTGAAATGAGAATCACATTTTTAAAGGGAATGTCTCGGTATTATCGATATCTTTCTTTCGCGCGATTGTGTTTGGGACTGTTCGTATATATACATCTTATCAATATCCTTTATAGTATAAAGATACAATGTCCCGGAATGTAATATACAATCCTCTCTTAAAATCCTCAATGTGTATAGAGATTTTCAAATATGAATTTATGCCGATATCCTTACCCATACATTTCTTCTTCCTCTTCAAAATTAATGATTCGTGATCAATAATTTGTGCGCGCGATTCTTTTGGGATTCTCAAAATACATAGCAATGTATCTATCTGATTTCATAACTGTGATTTGAAACAATTTTTTTTTGTCAGATTTTACATACTCTGGAATATTTCGAAAGATTGTTTCTGTATATATATATATATATATTGTATATATGTAGATATTGATTTCTACTATAAATATAAGATATATTGTTCAAAACAATTAGGGGATCATTCTTTTAAAAAATCTATAAATGGATTCAGATATACTATCAATGATATTTGATCGGGCATTGATCCGAAATAATGACATATGTGTTTTCCGTTCCTCTTGAATGGGTATACAAAATCCTGGAGAAAACATTGAGGAATTCAAAAAAATACGATATAACCCGTTCAAAACCGGTATAGATTTATAAAGGTGCATAGATAATATTATGGATAAAGAGTACGGCTTTTCGCGAGACTATTTTCTCTATGCTAATCTCGATTATGATCTTTCCCGGTCCATTAACACATTTTCTAAATTTCGAGATAATGACTTTATGGAAATTAATATATATATAAAGAAACACGATGTTCCGAAATATTACAGAGTATATAAAGCATCGGATACAAAAATTTGTGAAAAACCACAGTTATATAATTAGACGAATGTCTCGATATTTATATGGAGAACCTCGGGAAAATCGCGCGTATCAATTATTAGTCGCGAATCATTATTTTTACATATGTCACATACACTGTTCGGAATAATTAGGGGATCATTCTTTTAAAGAAATCTATACATGGACCCAAACACCATCGTCTAAAGAAGCTAAAGTACTGCGTTTTACTAAAGAGAATCTATTCAAAACCTAAGGATATGTAATTATGCTATTGATCTAAGATGTCATAACGAGACGCGCATTTGAGAAAAAAAAAATAATCCCCTAGTATATATACAACACGTACATACCATACACATACGCGTTAGCGTTACACGTAGCACGTAAAATGTGCCGGGATCATTATCGTTTCTCATTCGAACATACATTCGCCAAGTGAATAAAATGTACAAAAAATCACGTATTACAATTAATACGATAGTTTTATCGATATAATAATATTAATATAATATAATAATAATCAATAATATTAATATAATAATAATCAATAATGAGGAGAGCGGGTGGGGGGGAGGGGGGGGAGGGGGGGGGGAGTAATAATATTAATAATATAAAAAACAAGCGAAATGCGCCTTGATACTTCAAACAACTATACAAATTCTGAAATCGCCACTAAAATTCCGTATTGAAAGATTACTAAGAATATCTCATCGCTCTGAAATTCTAGTTACATACATTCTCGTTTTACTCTTTCTCTCTCTCTCTCTCTCTCTCTCTCTTCCTCTTTTTTATTTATTTATTTCCTCGTCGCGTCTTTGGATACAAACACGAACGAAATCGCGAACATCTATGTTCTCCTTGTCTCTCGAGACGTTGGATCGTTTTGTACAATAAAACGATGATATGGCTAGATATAGTATATTCGATCGCGCAATTTCGAAGCCTTCTCCTCTATAATGTCGACGCGACATTATTATATTATTTATATTAAAACCGAATATACGTGCAATAACACTGTTTGATATGTCTCTAAAAAACGTCAATTTCTTTCTTCGTTTCTCATAGCGAACTCGATTGTACGCTAAATCCACTAGATATAGGAACGTAACGTATATAATGGCTTTGACGAAACAAAAAAAATGCCCAACGTTCATGTCCTATCAAAAATTCTCATTGGTGATAATTAATCCAAAATACGAATTGTGTAAAATTTTCACGCGTATTACTAAATCGCAGTATCCAACCGAACATGCTACCAGATTACATATCTTCTCCACCCCCACCCACCCCCCGCCCCTTTCTCACTCTCTCTCTTTCTTTTTTTTTTGCATCTTTTATTATTCGTTCGACTTTACATTAGATTCTAGATGTAAGGAGAGAGAAAGGAAAAGAAATATGTTTTGATTGATGTTCTGAGTTGAATGTTGTGTTAGTGATGCGCGTGAAGATTTTAATTTGTGCTCAGTATAAATTATTATCTTATATTATGTTAAAAGACAATTCCGCTTTCTCTCTCTCTCTCTCTCTCTCTCTCTTTTTCTCTGCCTCTTCGTTTCTTTCTCATAGTGTTATACCTCGTGCGCAAGAGAGACAATTAACGCAGCTCATAGAAAATACAAATCGGACTACAATGTATGAAAGTACATCGTTTTATCCGCTCGGACATTCTTTTCGCTACTTTAGTAATATTATTATTATTACTATTATTATTATTATTATTATTATTATTATTATTATTATTATTATTATTATTGCATTGGCTCTTTCATCGTTTTTCTTTTCTCCATATATTCATCGTTAAATTCCTGAACTCTGAGGTAGTCTGTTCCGGGTGTGACATTACGTAGTAAAAATGGCAAGAGTGCTAAATATCGTTTACCGTGTATTACCATGTTATACGCTATACATGGATATTATTTATGTTTGTGTATGTGTTTACGTGTGTATTGATATTACTCTTCCTTAATATAATAAACAGAAATGAGCAGGATATGTGTGTCCGTGTTCACGTTCGCGTCAAGTTTGTGATGTATTATTGTGTACACTCGCAATCTTTTTGTGTATATCTGCAAATATATCTTTACATCACTGTGCACTGTTTTATATAGGATATATCTAAAATGTTATTATATATTTCGAGATTAGCGACGAGAAAATCACACTTACGAAATAATGTAATATCTTAAAGCAACTATATCTTAAAAACTTAGATTTATCCACGTGCGCTTATCAGGATTTTTTTACTTTTTCAGCTTATGACAATACTGCTGATGTAAATGTCATGCTGTTATTTTAGAAATATCCTACGTAGTATTCATCGTGACGATACGCGCGATTTTTGTGACACTTGTGACAGATTAATTTATTACGTATAATAATATTATGCCAATTAATACGAAAAAAATTTCAAATAAAACAAAATGGCTTTATCTATTGTAAAAAAAAAAGTTTCAAAGAATTATCACCATTTTCATTTTTTCTTTTTCATTTAAATATTAAACAAGTGCCTCAGTACTCTGCGTTGATACCACTGCTTGAACAAACATATGAACCTTGTAAATACAATTATATAATATGTATAATTATATTATAAACAGATCTTATATTCATAATGAAACGCATTTATAGAACAAAATGTTTTTATCACTCATTTATTTACGTGTAGGGGGCAAGGGGGAAGATCGAGAACAATTAAATAAACTTGATCGAAGTATCGTACACACAGTGTCTCAACATATACATTCGATAATTCTTTTTAAACGACAACGGGGGAAGGAGTAATGTGTGCGTTTTGTATGCGTGTATATGTGTGTGCGTGTGCGCGCGCGCACGATAAGTTTAGATAATTAACATGATATTGGGCGGGAAACTATTCGCATATCTAAAATCGATCGCTTGAGTGGAACAACTAGGACCGACGAAAACAATAACCTGTTTCGTTATAGCAAAGTGAACGTTTACTCATAATATATGTTTCGAACGACGCGTAGCTCGCGAACAGAAATTTGCTGCAAGGGATCGGATTGCAGTCGCGGCGATTGGCTCGTTTCGCAGTAATTAATCGGGTATCAATTAATTAGTGCCGTCAATATACGGAACGAATTGAGCTGCGAAAATAATTAACATTAAAATTGATAACATATGAAATTGAAAACATACAAAATAAGAGTAAATGTTAACAACAACCATTAACTAATAATTAACATATCAATATTTTTAAAAGAGGATCTATCAATATTAAATCAACAGTTTATCTCTTATTAATAAGAGTGACAAATGTTTATATGGTAATTGAGCATAACAATCTGCAAAACAAATAAAATATACAATTTAATTAACTCGTTAAATTATTATATTTACAATATATACAGATTTAATATTCAAAAAATTAATAAATCAGAATACTTTTTTACCTTACAAAATTTAAATATTATTTTAAAGATGTAAACATTTAAACAATTAAGTGGGAAAACTGGCAAATCGGAGACAAAGAGCCAGTGCGCGATCTTATTATTGTTAAATTTTAGTAATAAGTATATTAATAAATGTATAATAAACATTTAAACATTATTTAAAATGTATATGTAAATACATGTAAGAACTTATATTATTTCAGGCGTAATTCACTAAAGGTGCATATAAATATATTTTATATATAATTGAGTTTTAATTTCGAATTATACTGATTTATCGCGATTGATAAGAAGATCTATTCAAAGTCTTATAAGCAATATAAAACTGCGAGCAAAGTTCACTTTGAACAACGCGCCAATCGTAACTTAGACTATCTTAGGCTTTCAAATAAACAAATGAGGCACTACTGTAAAAACGTGCCAAGCATTGATCAATAACTGGAATTTATATCGAATGTAAAACATACTTTTTACTTTTTAGATAAAACTTTGATTTTGAGAAGGAATTATCTTCGATGCGTACAAATCCACACACTGTGTGTATGATGTTTTCGATCAATTTTATTTAATTGTACTTGATCCTACGCGTAAATAAATGAGAGTAAAAATGTTTATTCTGTAATTGCGTTTCACTATAAACAAATTTATAATATAATTATACATTTTATAATTGTATTTACAAAATTCATATTGTTTATTGTGACAATCCATATAATTTGAAATTAAAACTCGATTATATATATATATATGTATTGAATATCTTTAAAATACCCTTGTAAATCTTGTAAGATAAAATAAATTATAAATTTTTCCAATATTAAATTTGTATATATTGTAAATAAATATAATAATCTAATAAGTTAATAATAATAAATTATATATTTTATTTGTTTCTTGAATCGTTATGCTTAATTGTCATATAAATATTTGCCACTCTTATCAATAAGAATTATACTGCTGATTTATTATTAGTAGATTACATTTTCTCATTGAAAATATTGATATGTTAATTATTCATTAGCGATTGCTGTTGATATTTACTCTTATTTCATATGTTCCCGCTATTGAAGTTTATCAGGTAATGTTAATTATTTTTTGTATAGCTCAAATCGTTCTACATATTGATGGTACTAATTAATCGATCTCTGATTAAATACTGTTGCGAAACGAGCAAAAGCAGCCGCGACTGCGATACGAATCTTTCAGTAAATTTAAAATCAAAGTTTTATATAAAATAAAAAGTATATTTTTTTTCTTTTCGTTTAATAATATTACGATTATTGATAAATATTGGGCACGTTTTCACAATAAAGTAGCGAAAATCTAAAATCAAAGTTTTATCTGAAATAAAAAGTATATTTTTAACATTTTCTTCGATATATATTTCAATTATTGATTGATGTTGGGCATGTTTTCATAATAGAGAGTGCTTTATTGTATTTATTTGTTATATATATAATAGAAACTTTATTTTTATCTTTTATAAAGACATATAACAAAAGGAAAAAAGTTATAATATTTATAAATATTTTAAAATATATTTACAAGTTTCGCTCATTTCTGTAGAACAAAACACAGAAAAATTTATTAAAAATAAGGTAGAATGAGCTTTTGCTTCTTCAACACATACGTTTTCACATCGGTTAAATTGTGTTTTTATTCATCACATTTCACAATCTATCGTTATGCTTCATCCTTTGTGCTTTATTTAAGTTGAATAGCAATAAAATTTTTTTTACTATAATAATACTATATTACTCTTTTGTAACTCTATTATAATAATTATCACACAATTAATGTAATTATATTATTACTAACATTGTCTGCAAATTTATTGCTATTCTGTCCACACGTACAATGTGTAGTTTTGTGTGTGTGTGTGTGCGCGCGCGCGTGTGTGTATTGTAATAAATATCGTAATTTACCAAAAAAAGAGAGAGAGAGAAAGAAAGAAGAAGAAAAGTATAATTACAAATTATGAAATATGTGATGAGATAAATGAGAGCAATTTTCGATGATTTTGGAAACGTATATTAAAGAAACATAGGAAATAAGGCGTAATTATAACATATAATTATATATATATATATATATATATATATATATATATATATATATATATATCTATAATATATACTAAAAATACATTAAAAAAAGTATAAAAAAACGCCGAATAACTCTGCGCTTTAGCGCTAATTGGCCTTTGCCCTATGGTTGTAAATTTTATATCATAGAGAACCTTCTTTGTTTATGTCATTATTTAATTGTATAATTATTTAATTATAATAATTATAATATAATAATAATATACACACTTTTTTATATATATTTAATACTTTGTACACATTGTTATAAGCTTCGACGACTTAATACAACATCGATATTTAGTCTCCGATCACTTATTGCCAATTTGAAAATGTGATGCTTATATTATAATTTTCTCGAGATCGTCGTCAAAAACATTAACGAAATTTAAAGTTGTGATATGTTGAGAAATCGATGCGACAGAAGTAATAGATAGAGAAAGATCTCGTACTATAATATTCCTGTCTGGGATCAAATATCGTTACGATTTCGATCGATACCGTCATAAAAGTTTCGCAGATACGTTTTTTGTATTATGTGTTAAAAAAAGCACAGTGATTTCGATACATTGTGAGATCTGTTTCACTACTTTCCATCAAATTACTTTTAGATAAAAGCTTGAAAAACATCAAATTGCTTTGTGAGTCGAATAAATATTACCTTAATATAAAAAAAATTGAAAAAATGCCGACGCTGTCATACAGTGTCTACGTGTATATCGCTATATTAAAACTACTTTTTCAAAAGGTATTTATTTGCGGGGATAAAGTCCAAGACAAAAATTCGTTATTTCATTTTTCTTATCAAAAATACTGCATTTTATCGAGAATTACAAAATAAATATCAAATCATTGGCAAATGATTGTATATCGAATTTTTGTATATATTGGATTGAACGAACAAAGGAACGAAGAAAAACGATATCTGTCGATCGGCGAAGAATATTACCTTTCTCGTTCTGTCATCGAGACGATCTCGAAGCCGCGCAGTAGTCGGACAGCCCAATCGGGCTTGACATCTCGGAGACACACGTCTTTATAACTTTCTGTCGTAGTTGTTATGGACATCGTTGGGCCGTTCAACGTTGCACCGTTGAGCGTTGAATCGTTGAGTGTTGAAACGCGAACCGTTGAGCCGCTGAGCGTTTAACCGTTGGACGTTCTGCCGTTGCGCGGTCAGCCGCGCTTTCTTGTTGTGCGTGTCCTGATGCTTCTTCATATGATCCTGTCGAATAAATCCCTTACCGCAAGTATCACATTTAAATGGCCTCCTACCGGTATGGATGCATGTATGTCGTTTGAGATCGGTCTTGTGGGCGAACACCTTCGGGCAAGCGTCGCATTGATGTCTCCTCGCACAGGTATGCATCTGAACATGTTTTTCGTACACTTCTTCGTTCGGAAATCGCTTGCCGCATTGGGCGCATTTGAACGGCTTGTCGCCCGAATGGAAACTTTTGTTATGCTGCGTGAGATAACAACCTCTCATGAAATACTTGTTACAATCAATACATTTGTAAACGCCATCCTGCGAAATAAAATTGGCTACAGTGGTAGTGACCTGACGTTGCTTGCTCGAGTTGGTCTTGCTCTTACGCTCCTTCTTAGGTTGCAAGCCAATGTTCGGGTCTAAATCCTCCTTCGCCTGCCTCGGCTGTGATAGATGATTATTATTCGTTTCGAGATCAATGCGTTGTTGCTCAAGCTGATAGGAGAGCGAAGATACTTGTTCCTCGTTCGTCTGTATCGTCGTTACATCCATATCGGTCAACGACTTATAGCGCGATGGTGAATACGGATCATAGGTCGTTGTGGAAGATTCAAAAGATTCTTGAGGAGCAATCTCCTCCGCGCTTAGCCCCCCCACGTTAACGGTTTGTATCTGGTTTTGTTCTACTACAAACCCAGTTAGCACACCGATTTGCGTGAAATTCTTCTGATCGAAGATCGTAAAACTAGGCAGCAGCTGATGTTGTTGGTCGTTTTGCTCGTTACCAATAGTAGTTAGTTGCATGGTGGTAACTGGTTGGGTAGACTCCAGTAGGACCGCCGGGGTGTTGGTAGTAATTGTAACGTGGGGGGGCAAGGCGTTTGGGTACGGCTGATGAGGCATCGTAGTACCCCCCATCGCCGTGGGCGAAGTCATCGCCGGATGGGCCAAGCCTGGTGGCGAGTTCATGTGATGCGGGTGGGGGGATGTACCCATTGGTGAAGGGCAATTCATGTGCGATGCTGCCTGCGGGGGTATGGGCGAATTCGTGGTATGATGCACCGGCTGGCCCGGCGAATCCGTTGGCAGGTGAAGCTGCTGCTGCTGTTGTTGTTGCTGCTGCTGGAGGCCCAGCTGATGAGGCGCAGAACCCATTTGTTGCTGATGATGTCCCGCCAGCGACGATGGAACCGGAGAATTGACCGGCATCATTCCCGAGTGCGGCAGATGGACCAGCTGTTGCTGCAGGGCTGCTGCCGAAGAGTCGCTGCTGCTGTTGCTGCTGCTGGAATTGCAGTGGGTGGTGGGCGTGTGAAGCAGGCCCCTCGTCGCCTCGCCCGAGGGACCTGCCATCAAGTTTGGGGGACTCCTGGAAGATGATAAATCCGGCGGGGATCGTGCGGGCGCGCCGCCGCCCCTGCTGCCCGAATGATTATTGTCTCTAGCAGGATGATGATGAGCGCTAATCGGTAAGTTCGCCGGATCAGGTTCCTTGCCATTCTTCACAGCGTTCTTGTGCAACGTCGTATTATAGTGTCTTTTGAGATGGCCTGAGCTTGTAAACCACTTGTTGCACGCGGTGCAGTTGTAGGTCTTTGGCCGGCGCGGCTCGTTGCTTTTCCAGGATTGATTTGCTAACGGCGCTTTCGGCGGTTGTTGGACGAAACCAGCCGGCATCTGGTGGCTTGCCATCGGTTGCGTGCTTGTAATTATTGGTGAGCCTTGATGTCCGTGCTCCATGGGCATATGTTGACCGCGCATGAACTGACCCTGATCAGCAATCGGTGGAGCAACATTGTCTATGGGGCCCATAGAGCCAAGCCCAGTATGATAATCATGTGGTTGGGTGGCCGGCGGCCAACCCAGCATAGAACTCACCGAATGTGATCCTATTCTGTGCTGCTGCTGCTGCTGCGGTATCAGCCGTTGCTGCATCTGCATCTGAAGTCCCTGTTGTTGCTGCTGCTGATGTTGATGAATTCTTACGAGCTCTTCCTCGTATCGGTGCGTTTGTACTTTGTGAGAATCCAAGTCGAGGATTTCAGCCTGCTCTTCAGGCGGTTCCTGTTTCATGTCCAACTTACTCGTTTGTCCGCCGTTATAATCGTAACTAGGTTGTTGTTGCGGTTGATTGGAAAGAGGCGGCGATGGATGCAACTGCTGAGGACTGTTGCCCAGTTGTTGATATTGCGGCGCGGATGGATACGCAGAAGGCGAATCCAAATGATTCGTTCTCATGTGCTCGCCTAACTGATTTGCGTCCTCGTAAACGGCACCGCATTTGTCGCATTGAAGCGGCGGACTTTGCGGGCTAGTAGAATTGGACGTCGCGCGATCCGCAGAATAGTGCTGCTGATGCTGATACGGATGATAACGCGGGTAACCGCCGCCACCGTCGCGATTGCTTTGAGTGTCTTCCTGTGACGGCGAAAAATGATGAGTTAACATATAAGACTGCTCGTTTGACATATAATAGCCGCTCTCGCTAAACATTGATGTTTGAAAATGATCGTATGGCTGGCATACAAGTGTATGTATGGCAGGCTGTTGCTGCTGCTGCTGCTGCTGCTGAGGTTGTTGTTGTGGCTGCTGCTGCTGCTGCTGCTGTTGTTGCTGCTGCTGCTGTTGCTGCTGCTGCTGCGAGGATGTTGGATCTTGAGAAGGCGACATCGATGACGGCTCACTCGAGTCCGTCGGCACAGTCACACTATCCCGATTGACATTCACGTGACTATTATGATTGCCAGTCTTACTATGATTATTATTGCTCTCTTCCTGCTGTGCCTTATTAGCCCACCGATTTAACAAGTTCTCTTTATGATACCGCACGTGCACTTCCAGGCTCTTCTCGCCGTCAAAATTGACACCACAGTCCTTACAACGATGCCTCGCATTCGAACTGTCACCTACGTATTGTTGCTGTTGTTGCTGTGCCTCGACAACACTCGTCATTTCACTCATATTGTCTTCTTTCCATTCGTCAAGTCACGTGTTTTAGCCGTCGAATAGTAACTCGTACACAACACGAATAGAATAAAACTAGACGACACACACACATGAGCGCCCGTTACACGCGTCCGAGCGCGCGCGCAACTATAACGTGACGATCCTTCTCCCTTTCTTTCCGGTCTGTTGTTTCACTTAGTCGCCTCTTGGATCGCGTCTTATGACGCAGCAGAACTACGCGTGACGTAGCGAGATAACACATGAACGATTACGTCGTACGTGAAAGCGCGAAACGACACCGTGGCGAGTCACGTGCGAGGGTTCACTAGTTCGGCGGGAGAAACAATGCGCTTCGACCTAGCTGTATAGAAGGGAAAGAAGAGGGAGGGGTTCAAAACGAAAAGAGAGAAGAAAGGAGAAAACAAAAAGAAACCGGGAATACAACGTGTTCTACATTTATCATATGATCGCACCGATTCCGGACGCGAATATCCAATTTAATGTCGCTCCATAAATCGCAGTCACCGCGTACGGCATTGTCGGCCTCGGTTCGACGGTGTGTCGACAACGATGACAACGACGACAGCGGGACGGTACCACCACTTGCCGGCTCCTTAGCTGTGAGAACTAGAGACGGCTCTCGATAATGAGCGTCAGACGATACCGGTTAACTCGTTGCCAAAATGAACAAAACGAAATAAAAATAAACGCGCGTATCGTCCGTGATTTACATGCTGATGGCGCCCGGTATGGCGAACGCTTGTATTTACATTCGTCGTTTCTCTAGCAAAGTCTCTCCCGATGATCGAGACGATCGATACTTTGATTTTGGGAGGAGACACTTCGCACTTTGCTCACTGTAATTATGTCTATATACCGCAATAATTCTCCTTTGTGGAATCTCTTTCTTTCTCTTTACGCGGGTTAATCGTGGGTGTCTAAGAGTTGATCACTTGACGTCGCGTATCCGGTACTGCGAGAGCAGCGGAACTGAGCCGGCGAACACAATGAGAAGCAACCACCTCAGTTTCGCGTCACCCCTCCGTTCAAATCCCCCCTCTCCCTTCTCTTTCTCTCTCTTTTCTCTCACTTTCGGATTACGTTCGCTCACTACAACTGTGTATGACCGTGTCGTACGAACGCCGGTACTACTCTGTCGGTTGGAATTCCGTAGTTTCGACTCCTCGGGCTCGCGCCAAGGCATCGTTTCTCCTCCCCTCATCCCTCCCTTGCCGTGTCCCGCCCCTCATCGCTTCCTTCGCAATCTCGCCACCCCCTCTTCGTCGTCACTTGCCTCTTTGGAGTCTCTCTTTCTCTATATCTTTCTCTCTCAGACTTTAGCACGCTTCCCCTCATTCTCTATTACTATCTCTCTTCATCTCGTATCGTTGTTCTCTCAAACGTCTTTCTTCCTTCTCATCCAGCAACACCGGCGAATAGCAGCTCTCTTCGTCTAACGCTTGGACTTTCTCTTTCTCTCACGAAAACTTTATCGTTCCGTCACGCTCCCTTCGCTGGAAGAATTCTTATCCTCTCTCTTCTCCTTCCTCTCGCTTAAACTTCTCCCTTCTTTCTCATCCAAATGTTTGACCGAGAGAGAAACTGCCTTGCTTCTCTCTCTCTCTCTTTCTTGTCCGCTTGCTTATTCCCGTCTCTCCTGCGTACCAACCCCACCACTTTCGACTATAGTCGATCTCCTCTGATTCCCTGCCTGAACTGAAGAGGGATAGGCACGCACGACAGAACGGTGGAAAGCGACGGCCAACCAAATTTGAGACCTCCTTGCCCTTCCTGGCTTTCATCCTCCCTCCTCGCTCCTTCTAACGAGTATTTTGGCCGTTCTCTTCCTTTCGTCTTACTCGTCTCTCTCACTCACTCTCAATAAGACCCCAAATACTCCAAGACGCTGTGTTGTTTTGTCTCTCTGTTAGTTCTCTTCTCTTTAGCCTCGATGTGTCCTTTTTCAATTACAACACAACCGCCGTCACGTCTCTCCCGATTTTCTATGGTGACGCGTCTTCAGAGAATGAGAGAGAGAGAGAGAGAACACGACGGGACAGAGACGTGAGCATGGCATGAGAATCCTTGTTTGTTGCACGCCCGCGTAACGGCCGGCATCGTCCTTACACAGACGAGACTTTACACGGTGAGACTTTTTTTGAAATTTTTGAATTTAAGTTTTTAAAAAACATTTTGTTTTATATCATCCCCTATAAGATTATTCTTTTTTACATATATGAAACAAACTTCTCCGCTGTACAAAATTAAAAAAATAATTCTGTGTTTACCTCTAAAAATCATACAATTTTCTGATCAATCTTGCTTTGAAATATAAAATCTTAATTTATGATTTTATCATCGAAATAATATTAAAGATAAAAATTTGTGAAAAAAATTGATTAGTATAAATTTTTAATCGGCTGTCACAATACATTCGACAATACTTTGATATATAAAGGAAATCATATCATCGAAGAAATAAATGTAAGTAATTCTGGTGGCACTTGACGCGTTACGGATCATCGCGAGAGCCGGTCCACTTATTTCTACCGAAAAATCCCCTCGGTTGAATCCCCGAATTGCTCGAAGATCACCTAATTCCACCAAGTAATAAACGTAACTCTCGGCAGTTCGCCTAACTTTTTATTAGGCCAAACCGCGAGCCCCTTCGTAAGTACTTGCGTAAAAAAATGTGCGAGGGTATCATCTGGCGATAACTGAACTCTTTTTCTAGCCCTCTCGCCCCCCCCCCCGCGCCTCCGTCCCCCTATTCACCATTCCTCTCTCTTTTCTTTGCGCGCTCTTCTCATCTGGCTTCGTTCGCGGAACGACCCGATGGAATTAAAAAAGGAAAAAAAAAAAAAAAGTGGGTAACCTTGCATTTTTTTACGATAACTTTTTTCTACACGCGCGAACCCGGCCCGTGCACTTTGCATACGGAATGCGACAAGTCCCTCTATCCTGCCCTCTTGTGCCCGACACCAGCCGCATCCACCATTGCCTCACCCTTTACTCCAACTATGAATATGTTTATTGTGCATTGCGCGGTGGCCACCTGATGCAGGAGAGAGAGAGAGAGAGAGAGAGAGAGAGAAACTTGCCGCGTGTGTGGGCGGATGCGCGGAACATGGTGTCATAACTAGTAAATAAACGATCGGTATTAAAATCATATAGCGTGGACGATTAATCCTCTGGATAGAATCAAGAAAATCGCAATAAGCAATCGATTAAGATTCCTGATTTTGTATTATACTGATTTATATATAAAACTAATGAAAATAGAGAAATACTATAATTATATGTAAATATTATATATATAAAATTCGTATATATTATATGTAAGGTCCGTTTTAGATGATCTATAATTCGGCACAAAAATCAAAAGACAGAAGTCTATTTATAATTTTATCTGCCGTATATTCTCTAATATATTTTGATACGTGTATTCTAATATATATTTGATGTGTATTCTGATATATGTATTTTGTATGTATGATATTCCACCTTTTTTGAATTACGTTTTCTATATTGCACGACGTTACATAAAATTATAAATAGAATACTGTTTTTTGCGTATTATGGATCATTTAAAGTTAATAATCTTAACAATGTATTTTGATTTGTTTGTTGATATTTCGGAAAAATGATTTAACATAGTTAAAAATTTTATACAAAAATTACCTTTAAAATTAACTTTAACGCAAAACAAAACTTTATCGATTAATTACAATTTCCAATTTCATAAAAAATTCTTTAATTTTTGCAATATCCTGTTAAAGATATCGAGTGGAGAAAGAATTAATCCAGAACGGTTAGAGAAATTCGAGATCGAGAAACAAAACGCGATAATTCTGCAGCATTCTACGACCAAATTTATCTTTCTTCAATAGCTCTGTTAATTACGAGATTCCTATATTTCTCAATTCCTTAATCGAATCACCTCCCATGTTTCTTTCTTTTTTTTTTTTTTTTTGTTTCACAATTTTCATCCACCAGCGCGTCGAAATGCGGCGAAAAGGCCGTCGGTTAGCGGGAGGGTGGCGGTAGATTGAATCAGCCTAAGCAGCAGCCACCCTTCTACGGATTCCACTCTCTTCTCCCTCCAACCCCGCTTCTCCCACCCTCGGCAGCTTTCTCCCTCGTCTCCACTCGGCATTTTCGAAGTGGACGCCGAGCTGACCGAACCACTATCAGCTAGATATTCGCTGGCGTGGCGTTTGCGCCCCATTTTATTAAGGAAATCCCACTCTAACCCCCCAGTCCCCGCAGACCCTCGTGTCACGAAGTCCTACGGTACGAAGTAAATGCGGGGGGAGGGGGTTAGTCTTCTCGTAACACGTGCGACGACGTGCGTTTTTTCGTCCTTTTCCCTCGTTCTTTCTTCCGCATACGCCATCTTCTTTTCTCTCCTTGACTTCACTCTCTCTTTCTCGTAACAGACGGAATTGTTTTTCCCGAGCATTTTTCTTGCAGATACGAGGAAAGAGAGGGAAAGACGGCGGCTTCATTCGCAAATCCACGAATGCGTGACGCATATTGATGAGAACGAGGCGTGTAACGAGAGTTTCATTCGCGGTGAATAGAAAAGTAAAGTATTAGAGATGACTCATCGATTGTAAATTGAGACCTGCTTCATCTCTGATTTATCAATTTATAAAACTTCAAGAAAGATGTATAACATCGAAAATAGATCGATTAATGTCATGTACCATATAATAGTCTGACATTAATTTAAAAAACTTTAAAAAATTGTAGATAATTCATAATGTTTTTATTATTAAATTATTAATCACTATTATCACTTGTATTTTTTGTATAAAAACATCTAATACTGCATACGAGAGTTATTGCTTAATTCATATTAGAGAGATTGCTTTTATAATGTCGTCGACCTAACATAGCGCAAATTTTATTACGACAGAACTTCGTTAGAGAGGATAACAACGCGCAAGAAGACATAGGAATGAAACATCTAGCGGGAAGAAACTTCTTTGCATATTTTTTTCATTACATAACAGGAGGATTCGCAAACCGCAGTTCGCGAAAGACACGGCGACCCGTGTCGCCGAAAAAACGCCAGATCGCTAAGAGTCACAAAAATATTTTGCGAATTCGGCAAAGTGGCAGGGAGAGAGAGAGAGAGAGAGAGAGAGAGAGAGAGAGACGACTATATACCGAGAGCATTGTCATTAAAGGAAATTATAACAAAGTGGTTCCTCTCTCCGCGACGTTGGAACTGTCACTTGGCAGTGCGGACCAGAGTTCGCAGAACGGGGTGACGGTCGGCAGTTGAAGAAGGATGAATGTATAGAGTTATAGAGAAAGGGCTGAGTCAGTTGGCGCGGAAAACGAATTGAAATTTTAATCATCCACCCTATCCCATCGCGTTAAATACGTCCAATGCCATCTTGCCAGCTCTAACCCAGCCTCCCCTGCGATGCGACCCTCGCTAACCTTTGTCCTCCTTTTTCCGTCTTCCTTCCTTCCTTTTTTTTTTTTCATTTTTCTTCTTCCCTCAGAGAGCGAGCTAAATGCTTTTACGCGCGTCGCTATTATGTTCCGCCGATGTTCCCTTCCTCGTTTTCAAGCTCGTGTTTATTCTTCAACCGACGCTGGACATTTTTCTCGTCAGCGTTCCCCGAAAAGACTGTATAACGTGTTAATCAGATGCAATTCCTTCACAAGTTCAATTTGTAATTTAACATCTATTCAAAGTTTCTTTGTGCATTTAATGTCGCTTTATTAAAAAAAAATATATATATAAAAATTTATATTAATCTCACGTATCTCTTGTCGCATATATGAACTCGATCTGACAGACGCATAAGTGGGCAAAATAATATTTATGAAATAGAAGATAAAAACTTTTTAAATACCATTTTATTTAAACTAAACAGTATTTAAATTATTATTTTTGAAACAATTTGCATTTTGTATCATTGCTCATCATTGAATTTATTAATCGTATATTGAACATTGAAAAATATGAGAGAGAATTATACAAGCTGAAAGCTATCATGCATTATTATTAATAAAAAAATTTGCAATTCGTCATTTAGGCAACTCAATATATCGATTTATTTTTCAATCGAGCATCTATCGGATAGTCAGAACGTATTCTATGTTAATGAATTAAAGCTACCTAGATTCAAATAAATTATTATAAAGTATAATGCTATTGTCAGAAGTGTCCGCGGATCACGATTATGATGAACGGGCTTTTCGTTGAGAGAAAGGTACCGTTTTATTCCTTAAAGGACACGTAGAAGGTGCGAATAGGGGTATCACGTATGACACCAATCCCGCGCATCTAATAATGTAAAGCTGATCACCGGCGAGGATCCCGAAGGCTTCGTCTTTCCGCGCGTCCGTATCAAATTTTTGTCACACAAGACGCGACCCGGATACGGAGAAGGAAGGGCTCGTTCTCCCTTGACGCGAGAACTTATTGAGAAATTGTGGAAGTCGATCGGTTCGAGGCGACCTTTCTCGGACGCTATTGTCGGCCACGTGCAACCCGTCCGATCGCGACCGGCCGTGGTCCGCCCTGAGGAGAAAAAAAGAGAGCATTGTGTGAAATTAGAGCCCTTCTTATGGTAATTGGACCACCGTATGATTGCTGGTTTACACCGCGATCTACCCTCGCGCTGCTGCTCTTAGCGCGCCGGCCAACGACTTCGGGCCCGGTGTTGCTCAGGCACGTGTCACATTGCGTCCTTTCTTCCCTGAATCTCGTGGTCGAAAGAAATCATCGGTTTTTCCCTCGTAAATAGATGATAGCCGAGGGATTCGAAACGCGATGCTAAGCTAAAACAACTCTATCAATATCGATTACTGCTAATTAAATACTGGCTTTTCGCTCCATGTACGTAGAATGTTCCATCGATCGCTGTTAGACGTTTAACAATATCTCAATTTACCAAGGATCAATTCTCGAGTATTCCTTATATTATAGGATACATAATTCAGGTAAGCGCCAAGCAAATTTAATTAAATCCAATTCTTAATCAGACGTGAGATAAGCGCGCATATAAAAATTGTTAATAAAGTATATATGATATTCTTTTTCGTAATGTTGAAAAATAATTGTTGCGCAACGTAACATATTCGATAAGAAAAGTCATGAATTTTACATTGCTATTATAATCGAATCATGGAACAACTAGATTTCGTATAACCGTGTTATTGTTTTAAAGTCCTTCTCAATTTGTTTTCGTTATTCGGAATATATACATATTTACAAATAGTTTGGTCGTAGGTTAAAATGAATTGGCATTTCTGCTACAAACAAAGATTAATATTTGTAACATCATATTAATAGTTGTATCGAATATATTTATTACTAAAAGATTTAATTAGGTAAACGAATTTTTAATTTTTCCAATAATACGCTAAACTTCAACAGAGCTTTATCTTCCTCTATTTACAAACATTATTTTTTCCCTTTCATATTTATTATATAATGTGTCTTTGTGTAAAATATATGTTCAGACTTTTTCGAAGAAAGAGAATTAAATTTGTATCAAATATCAAATCCCCATTACATGTAAAAATGCTTTAGCATATCGTGACATATCAAGCATAAAATGAATGCTAATCTCTCTCTCTCTCTCTCTCTCTCTCTCTCTCTCTCTCTCTCTCTCTCTCTCTCTCTCTTTTTCTTTTTTTTCTCTTTCTCTCTCTCTCTCTCTCTCTCTTTGACAGTTCACCGTAATAATTTGCTTTAGCATATCGTGACATATCAAGCATAAAATAAATGCTAATTTCTCTCTTTCTCTCTTTGACGATTTAACGTAATAATTTTAACAGGACATGATGATGATTTTACATTTGCGTTTCGATCCATTGAGTTTCGAACCGACAAAAGAATAAAACACATCAAAACGCAATCTCTTTTCTCTCTCTCTCTCTCTCTGTTTCTCGTTTACACATTAATATTTATATGTCGCAAGCAGAATCGCTCGAGCGATAGTAATTTCAGCAAACGGGCATTTTATGACGGCGGCGTCTAGTTAGCAACAAAGAACCAGTTAATCAAGCATTCTCCGAACGCTGACGTCTCAAGGTTAACCGCGGCCTTTTTCTTCTCGACTCACGGTCTCGTTATCGTCGCGCGCTCGTCTCGGTATCATCGGGAGCAGCGAAAAATCAATTAAGGGAAAACTGAGCGATCTCGTCGGTTCCGCGGCGGGAAAAGATCGCGCGTTTTCACCCCTCTCTCTCTCTCTCTCTCCTCCTCTTTCTCTATCATCTTCGTTCTCCCCGCTCCATTTGGACCGATGGTTCCCACACAGACTCTTCTTTGTCCGGGCCTGGTCCCGGAGAGCGCGCGGCTGGACCACGGACTAAAACTAAAACTAGTTTAACTGCATCCTGACGTCATCCGCGGCACGATTTGCCTTAACCTTGAGCATTCTCCCGCCCCTCCTCTCCCGCGTCTCCTCTTTTCTCCCTTTTCTCCCTTCCTGGTCGATTCGAGAACGTGCGAGACGAAGGGTTCAGGAAGGTACGCGCGGGATAAAGGAGCAGAGAGGGAAGAGGAGAGGAGTGGGGAGGGTGAGGGGGAGGGGGAGGGGGGACTATCTCCGAGATACTCTCGATTCTTTTGTTTGTCGCGGCGCGATACAATTAAAGTTCGTTCACACGCTTTCTACGAATCTTAATCGCGACTCGCCGCGTAGGTGACCGCTCGCCACGTCTTCTCTCCAGACAATCGAGGACCGCAAGTTTTTAGCAAAAATACGATATTGTTTCGTGAGTTGTAAAGAGAGAACACGAATGTAAATTATATCGTAAAATATTTGTTTATCAATTTATTGGTTTGAGTTATTTAATTTTATGTCTCGAGCGTAATAAAGAACTGAATGACTTTTGATCATAAAAAAAATCAAATAATTATCATATAGTAAGAGAAATAAAATAAAACTAAAGAGAGAAAAAGCGATTAAGCTGCTACCTGGAATTAAAAATATGAAAAATATATATCTTTGACAATCGATAGAGTAAAAATGAATAAAAATCCTTTTATTCGCTTTCTTATTCAAGTTCGTTTTAACACGAAGTGTTAATAGATACACGTTAATAGACGATCCACGAATGGGTATCGAGAGGATTAATTCAGGGTATCAGCACTTGAGCCTCGCTTGATCTTACGCTCGCGCAACGTAAGGGGGAGATGTGAGGAGGGGAAGAGGCCCATAACGAGCCCCAATCAGTCCCATTCCCATCGTACGTCTGCGTTCTTTACCGATGGTTTTACTCGCGCGAGTCGAGAGTAGGAAATAATTCAAACCGCGAAAACCTATAATTTCCGGAGATCGCGTCTCCCACGAGAGAGATCTTATCATTGGACAGAGAAAGAGAGAGAGGGAGAGAAGAGCAGAGAACGAAGAAATATTATCGATACTATTGGTAAATACAGAAATACCGTTCCCGCGGGCGAATACCGCGGGGACCAGTTTCGTGGTATTCACATTAATTTTCGATGCGTCGTCGATCCGCCATGCGAGACCGCGGTTCGATTTCTTCTTCTTGCGGCTCTCTCGTCCCCCGCTCTATGAATCTCCGGTCTCCTTCTCTCGTCCTGGCGCGCAGAAACGCGAAGCACCGAACCGGGCAGCAAAAATCCTTTGTTTGCGTCCGCATCGGTACCTCGCGAAAATTTGCCAATGAGATTCGTGAATTTCAATTGTGAACGCACGCAACCTCCTCTAGAGAGACAAGGTGAAAGTATGAGATGAAATAGAGACATCGTGGTGTGCTTTAAGTTTTCCAGTGCAAGAAACATAACAATTTCGAATACATACGACGGATTACGCGTGTCATTCGTAAATAATTATTTTTGTATAAAAAATTTTATTACCCCGAGTATATGTTACATGATAAATTAATATATTCATATTGAAAAATTATTTTACTACTAATTTTAATATAGATATATATATATATATATATTTAATTTCAAATTTATTAATAATGTAATTCTTTAATAATGTAAAAATATATTTTATGTTTTTTAATACATTAATCTGAAATAGAAATTTATTAAATATTCTTTAATATGTTTTCAGAACTCGGTTTATTTCGCTGGCATAACTCAAAAAACCCATTTCTTGAGACATCTCGGAGAAAATGACGATGCTGTGTACTATACGTCTACATCGTTACTTTATAAAATCATCTAAACAACATTTCTGTTACTTAAGATGTGTTCCACGTTATAGGTTTGGATGTGGCTTAATATCGTTGTCCTAAACGTCAACTTTTAATACGTAGTTAATAACGATTGCCAGAAGGAATTTCTAGTTTACAACGATTTTATGTTAGACGCGCCATAAAATGGAAGAACATAAAAAGTATATGATTTGGGATCAGATCAGAAATCTAAATATCTAATTGGGCTGTATCTGGATGTTGTCGGTATAATAACAATATATAAAACTATATAGATATGTAAACGCATAATTTTAATTGATGTTCGCTCGATGATTTACAAAAATTTTAACAGATGTATTATAATCTATTTATCTTTATTTTATTATCTATTAACAAGATAATAAAGTACAAAGAGAAATAAAAATATAAAAAAATAAATAAACAATATAGGAGAAAGAAAATATTTTCTCTCGATATTAAAGAGACAATTAAAATTTAAATTAGCCGTCATACGTTATCCTGTTATCTTATCAAAGGCAGTAAAAAAGTTTCTATTCTCTTCTATTCTATTAACAGGAAAGATTGTAAGATTATAGCAGAAAGATTTATTATTTTTTGTGTATTGACATATAAAAGATATCACGTTGCAGACCATAATATATTTGTCTGTGTAGACCACAAAACAAATTTTTTCATCCAATTTTATTCTTTTCCCAAAAAGTATTTATTACAATGATTGACGTGAGAATAATTTTATTGCTAAGAAAATGATTTTTTTCCCATTCTCGATATATAAATCTTACAAACGTTAGAATAAACATAATAAATTGTATTATCGCTTGTTATAATAATTGTCATAGTTGTTTGAAGCCGCATTTATGTCATCATTAGAGCAAAATCGAGTTATACCCTGTGTCAGAGATTTAAAAAATTGTCGATTATTGATTGTAATCTGCATTTTTGTCATTAATTTTATTTTTTAACTTTTCGTAAAAAGAAAAATTAGATGTATGAAAAGAATCTCGTTAAGCAGCTTGAGCTAGTTTTTATCGAATTATAATATAGCAAATTAACACACATTATAAGTACATTATTTTACATTATTAGCAAAAATATTCCTTCTCTTTAGATATTTAATACATATATAAATTAATACAGCACAGTTTAGTAAGAAAAATATTTTAGTTTACACAGCTCGAAAAAAAGGAATTTAGTTTTTTACTTAAAATTTATTGAAACACAACACGATTCAAATTATTTTCGTCATATATCCATTATAATTTGCTTAGAAAAGTATTGTCCAATTTAACTGCGCGAAAAAATATTGTCCATTATTCTTTCGCGGAGATTCGCTTGTTGCAAGTTTCCTCGGAGATAATGTAACTTCGTTCGGGACGCATTTAACTCTATTCTCTGTGAACGTCTTGGCAAAATATTACGTCACCGAGGCTTTAAATGAATTTACGATGCCTAAGTATTACACTTTGAAAGTTTCCGTACATCCCCTATTCGCGCTAAGCGAGAATATTAGTATAAAACTTTCTTTATCCAATATTCTCTCTTATCTAATATTCATAGCCAATCGTTTATCTTTTTATCACATCGTGTGTTATTATTCACGTTTCAGCTGTTATTTATCGCAGATCTTTAGTGTCTAAACAATGATAAAACATCGATTACAATTCGAATGGACATAGAAAGTCATAATCTTGAAATTCGAAAAATGAGACGCTGACTCAAAATAATCATAATTAAAAAATAAAATCAATATAAAAAGACAATATTTTGTAGGATGCTAAAAGAGACCACAATCTAAAGATTAGATTATGATTTTTTGGAATGGTGGGTATTTTCAAATATTTGATATATGATATATATGAATAATATAATATATAATTTAATATATTATTTATTATAATAATATGATTTAAGCTTTCTCTCTCTCTCTTTTTCTATAGCTTGGCGATTTAAGATAAGCGTATAACTTGACGGATCAAATTTTAGTGTAATCAATTATAATGCTCTTTTACATACCCGTTACAGAAATGCAAATGTAACATAATGTTAACGTGACTTCCATTTCGACATCAATTTTCATCCGTTCCGAGAGACTCTTCTCAGAATTATCTTCTTCTTCGTGCTGGCGAGTCACGATGTCACGGGGAAGAACGAATAGTCGTGAGTCAAAGGAAATTAGGGCAATCATAATTTGCCGCGGCCAAAGCGATAAGAAAGCCCGAGAAGTGCACTTGCTCGCGCATCGGGGGATGGTCGGGGCACGAAGTCTCGCGACTTTAGGTGGTGAGATGGAATGAGAAAGTGAGCTGCGGCGGGGGAGAGGGCACCGTTACAAACTCCTCATTGTTTCGTGAATAATGTTGCATGTCGGGTATTTTCAGTATATATCTGCCTGCTTACACACGGGAGAGCGCGGATAATATGCATTCACGCTCCATTACCATGCGAAATCTCAGATAGGGAACGACATACGTGGGGGGAGTCCTTGCGAACGACGATGGCTTCATATCGTCGCAATATCGGATTTTATTCCGAAATTTTGATGACAAAGCGATCGGAATCGGGGACTGCGCGCAATATTCACGGGCTCGCGCTTTCCAGGAATCCGATAATTTTCATCTCGTCCGGACGATCGGCGATTCCATGAACACATTAGGAATTTAATTAATTAATTAACAAACTGCCAAAATCGTCAGCAACAATGATGAACGGATTCTATCGCAAGCATTTATTTCACGATTAATTCAATAACGTAAGTGATTATATCGATTAATCGTATAAAAGAATTTTATATATAATAAATAATAAAATATAACAAAATTTAATAGAATAGAGTAAAATTTTATAAACTATAATATATATCATTTCGTGTCATTTTTACGATCATAATTTATCAATAACAGAAATGATAGACACTGAACGTAATAAATAAAAAATTAATATAAGGAATTATAAATTGATTTCCATCAAAGGAATTTTTTTAGTATATTCGCACGACAAACTTATATGATGTAATGAAAATCCAAGACACTAAAAGAATAAGATGATCGATAAATTGACGTGTCCTTCAGACACGTGTCTTGTGTTGCGAGAGAAATATGTTTCTTTAGTAAAAATACTATATATATGTATAGAGAATGCTCATTGTAACGATTGCCACAATTTAATGAAGAAACGCAAGAAAGAGAATAAAGATTTCTTGTGATTATTTTTACATTATTAAATAAGATTCTGCTTTTTAAATTATTTTATTATGTCACAATTTTGAGAGCTTTTTTGTATGACAAAATTACGTGATAAAGAAATTTAAAAATCGAGATCGTCAAAAAACTACGACTGATTGTTTTCTTTCACTTTGTGTTTGAAAAAGTTGTTATTTTTTGTCGAACTTTCTTATCAGTAATTTTATTTAACAAATTAAAACAAAATAAAAGCTATCGTTCCTTGATAATAAAAGACAGAATTTCGATTCGATTCCAAGAAAAGTGATAGTCACGGGAGGAGAGGTCCACGTGGCATCCATGTGCAGCATCCTGCGAAAGACTGTTGCCAGTCGGAAAATCGCCATATACATAGATGCGTCTCGTCGTCAATTTGGCGGGAAAACGAGAAGCCGGCAAGAGAAGAAGAAAAGAGCGTCATTGCGATAAATCATCCCGGCTCGACAGGCATTGAACACCGCGGCGAGAGATTTTCTCACACCGGTCCCGGACCAATCGGCGCGTCTCGTTCCGGGCGCAACCCTGTCCGCACGGCCAATCACGGCTCGTCGCGCCGATGATCGATGACCGAAGAAATTACCGATTGTCGCTCTGCCGCGAGGATCCTTGCTCTTCTCCCTTCTCTCGCGCGATTTTATTCTACGGCGTACCTTCTTTCGCTGGCGAGCGCGAAGCGCTATTTCCCCTAGCCGATAATTATTCGCGCCGTCGCGTGACTAGACGGAATCGTCGCTCCCTCCCACCGGAACTTCGATTTGGTTTTTGAAAGGATCTAGAGACGTTTCGATATTTCTTCATTTAAAAATAAACTGCGCGATTAATTAGCACTATAATTTTTATTAATATCGCAAATTTATGATGCAGAGTTTTTGAAATCCGATCAGATATCGTTAATATATGAATAAAATTTCTATCCAAATTTTTCTCAACATTAATGTTATTGTGTTATATTATTTATTAAACGGATATTAATCTGTTACAGATAGACATTTATTTATAAATCATAGGAAATAAAAATAAGCGTATTTTGAAAGAGAGAGAGAGAGAGAGAGAGCCATAAGTTTCAATATTTACCAAAGATATCAATCTCTAGCACATTTTTTATTTACGTTTTACATAAACTTTTTTTGATTAATATTTGATGGCGAAAGTAAAAAATAAAAAATTTAAATTGATAAATGAATGTGTTTAAAAATAGATTAAAAATATTTAAAATAATTATATTAAAATAATTAGAATCAGAGAGATAAAAAGAGAGAGAGAGAGAGAGAGAGAGAGAGAGAGAGAGAGAGAGGGAGAAGAGAGAATAATCCATATATACAACTAAAATTTTTAATAAAATTATAAAGTCTGCAAGAGCATCATTTATATCCATTTCATTATTGTCGATAGTTTGAATAGCATTCTTTAATTTTTCTACTCAAACTCCTCAAACCGAATATTTCTCTTCTAATGTTATTCTTTTTATTTTTTTTTTTAATAATTTATAATATACAATATTTATTAAAAAATAAACAGCTTGAAAAAGAGAGATTTATCTCTTTTAAAACTGATTGGTTCATTTATCTCCATTAAAATTGGTCCAATTCTCTCCTATTTTTAAAAGATGGATGAAATACTGCAGAACTTTTTAACACATATAGAAGATGAATTATTTATAATTAAAAGAGTTTAATAGACTCTTTAAATTTAGTTGATGTTATAGCAAAAATCATATTGTTATAATAATTATAAATATCTTTTAATTTTCCTCTGCATTATGAAAAAATATTTTGACAGACACTCTATCTCTCTCTCTCTCTCTCTCTCTCTTCTCTCTCTCTCTCTCTCTCTCTCTCTCTAAACTTAAATATAATTATGCTTATGTAATTATGCTTATATAGGCTCGGTGATATTGAAAAATGCTATTGGCTAATCGAGCTAAATATAATTAAAATATCATATATATCGAGTAACGTTACCTTATATTAAAAAAAAAAAAAAAACATGATCCACACATATCGGATAAGCGGTTTTCTATTCCGGAATTCTAATTATCCTATACGTCGGTTTTCATATACGGAACTTTGACATTAACAAGTTAACAGGATTATAAAATACTGATCCTTCGCCATCATTCTACCCTTTAATCGGTGACCCAGAAAAGCGTCGATCGTCAACTTTGGTCGGCCGATTATGATCAACCAGAGCCAATTTAGATTCTCGAGAGAGTTAATTTAAAGAGGCCGCACCCCTACAAGTTCCCGGGGTTATGCGAACGTTCTTGCGCTATCTGTTCGCGGAGAACATATAGTACGAGGGTGCATTTCAACGATCTTGATTAGGCTTTCGGGAGAGTTGATCCTGAAGGGAAGGCTAGTCGGTCATCGACAAGTGTGCATATCGCACATGGATATATGTTTCGATATTTTTCCACTATTCCGGATTAGATCGGTCTAATCATGGTTTTAAAACGGTCTCAAATGAAGAATGTTTAAATCCTCAATTTCGATTGTTATTAAAATAACTTATCCGCTGTTTCTTTAAGAAACGAAATCACGAAATATTTTTGATCGATGAATTTTATACACAAGGCAGCCGTAATTAATAATATAATTTACTCTTTATTCGCGTCAATGTTTAATACAAACCTCTTTTTGCGTTTTCTCTTTGATGCAATTAATAAAATTTTAAATTTGATTTAAATTAAATCAACTTAAAATTTAATTTTAACTTAATTTAATTTAATAAAAAGCACTTAATCACGTGTCGAATTTTAAATACGCGACTCGATGTAGTTATCTGTATGCACATTACGTTATTCTAGAGTCATTTAATCCGAACATCCGAGGTAAACCGAATTATCAAATGTCGTCTGGAGGCTCTTTAGAAGCCGTCCGCAATAAGATTAGATATTGCAAATGGACGTGGCTTATCTCGGACGAAACGACCAACCGGACTTCAACCCTGCCAACGATAAGAAGGCCGGGGGTGAATTTCGCGCCGCTCCCTTTACGATTCGATAACTGCTACTTGCATTTGCATTTTTTTCGAATTTTCCGTCCCTACCCAATTTCGATAATACGATCCGGCCGGCCGTTTTGTGCTTGCCGATCGGAAAATTTCGGCTTTAGATAAAGTCAAGTATTTTTTTTCACTTATATATAACATTCGTTTAATAGAATAGTTGAACGTAAAACGTGTATACAGGAGAAATAGAAACCGTGTATTTTAGCCATTTTACGTTGAACATATTTTGTTAAAATTTATTAATTGCCGATATCTTTCTGTATATTTGTGGGTTTAAAATTAAATTAGAATATGATATTCAGATTGTAGTTCTATGCTTCAGAATAGGATACATTAATCTCTCGATATTAAAAAGAGTGTTCAGTGATTCGAAATATGAAAATTTTATTAAAGAAAAAATTTGATTCAATCATTTGATCAGCAACTGTATAAAAGATATCAACTTAAAACGTTTTTATTATCTAGCAATTATTCTTTAAGTTCACAAATTTTAACGCATCTTTAAAATTTTATTAAATTTTTTTGATACCGACGCACAGATATACGAACAGGGTTAAATAATAAATTTTAATTGTTCTCGCATTATCGCCGCGCAAACACAATGCAAAGAGCTTAAAAAGCGAAAAGTGGATCATTTTGACGGAATTACACGGAAGAGGGATTATCACCGAACGTGCGATACGTATGTATGCGGCTGCGTGAAACTTAAACGTGCATGCGGGATAAATGAGCCATCCCATTTTATTCAGCCTTCCCTCCCTTCTATCCACGACAACGTCCGAAAGATTAACATTCTTATTCGTATTCCATTTTGGTGCGCGACATATCGTGCCGCGATTATCTAACCGCGACTGGTATTCAGCGTGCAACGCGTTCGCACGTCATCTCGTAATGAACGCGCGAATAAACTTTGCCAAAATCCAACGATACGATCAGTTACGTACGTAAATTTGATTTATGTCTTCATGAGTGAACAAATCCATTTGTCCTAAAGACAAATGTATTAAAAATAAAAAGATTCAATATTACTATGAAAGAAATAAAATCATCGTGTGTGTACAAGATCACATTCATCACATTCGTAATTGGACTTAAAAAAATAATTCTTCTGCGTACAATTGGAATGGCTCAAAAATTAAACGAACGTCTTGCGTAGAATTTTCACTACAAAAAAATGAACGTTTTCGCCTTAAAGAGCGTGTAATAAAGATAAATGTTCGATATAACAATAAAAAATCGTAAGATAACTTTGTCATTTAAATGTTGGCATTTTGAAAAATGATAATGTATCTTCGTTATGTGTCAGTAGCTAAGGAGGAGATTGTAAGTGAAAGTTTTTTACAATCGTTTAAGACGATTTTTACAGGAATTTCGGCAATTCTTCATTCTTTAACAATCTCTGTCGCTTCTTTTGTATAGAGAAATTTCATTTTTGTTCCAAATATTATTATACTTTTTTCCTCTCTTTTTTTTTCTTTTATGAAATTTTTTTCACAATTGATATTAATATTGCAGCTAAAAATATTAAGCCTAATAACTCCCAGCTGCTATAACATCAATCGTAAAACACCAGTTTAATTTGACAATTGTTATTGCTTACATGAGATAGTTCGTTACGTCGTTTTTAAAAGAGAAGAGAGAGCAATTTCTTTTTGGATATGTTATGTATTGTAATTAGTTTGAAATAAACACAAAACTAAAAGGATCAAAATTAAACAGAAAAAAAATGACGGCAATTTTCTTCATTGGATGTTTTTTTGCTTCTGTTACTGTTTTAATATTAATATCATCGTAGATATCAATGAGCAGCTTCATGTTTTTTTTTTTTTTTTTTTCTTTGCCATCACCATCGTATTCCTACAAGACAGGATTTTCATTGATAATTTACAGAAAAGAGAGAAATGTATCGATTTTCTTTCGGAGCGATAATAGAAATAAATCGCCGTCGCATTATCAAGGATAGCACGAGCACTAGTAGTATTTCTGTCTTACGGTGGAGTTACCTATGTATGCGACAGTTTCCGTTTCTCGAGCGGAACGAGATAAAGAGTCTTTAACAAGCACTCTATACTTTTCTTCTTTACCAATGAAAGAGAACTCTGTTCGATGCGCCCGTTGGGAAATGCGCGGCTCAACTTGTATCAAGAAAATCCAGTAGAGATCTGCGAATCAATGGACGCTGCTCGAATTGCATTAAATGCTCGTTATCGAGAATTTTATCCAAGATAAACATCTTTTCTCGCACTTTATTCAGAGCGAATGACGCATCGACAATTACCATGTTACGGCGTATAGATAAATATTACCTCACATTGTAAAATGTTCATTAATTAGTTTAATTCTTAGATTTTAAAATGCTCTTGAAAGCAAAATTATTGTTATTTTATTATATCCATTGTATATATATATATATATATATTTATATAATCGCTAATGTTATATAAGCGCAGAGAGAGCAGAGAGATGTGAAAATATAGAAGAATATTCATTGACGATGTTCGCACGCTAGCCCATAGCAGCAAAAACATTCGACTGCGTTTGACTGGTCCAGATGATGTCTAAGAACATAATATACATGCATAATACACACATACACGCGAATATATGTACATCCATATATAGTCGAGGAACATCGTAAATCCACAGACTGAGGTCGAGCTAATAGCGCTCGGCCCATACAATGTTATTAATCACGCGAACGGCCTGGCAAGGGTCTCGCGAACTTAATTAATTAAATAATATAATAGCCGGAGAAACTAGGGAGGTATAACCGTTCTCTCTCTCTCTCTCTCTCTCTCTGTCCCTCTCTCTTGTCCTCTCTTACCGCCACCCTTGCACCAGCTCGCTTCTTCAACTCCCCTAGTTCGCCGGATTCGCTCTCTTTCTCGCGTATCGGAAGCGTCCATCAGGCCCAGCATCCCCGAGGCATTGTTTCTCCTTGCTGTCCAAACCTCGTGGCGAACGCGTAAGATATCGCTACGACACGGTTGTTACAACTTCTCGCTTTCTCTCTCTCTCTCTCTCTCTCTCCCTTGTTCCAGATACTCTGCTTGCGGAATTCTAGTGATAATGCATATATATATATATATATACTAGAAAATTACATGCAATACACGGGCAAAGTACACCTGCTGAAACATCAATTTTAATCTCATACACCTCATATCATTTTGCTGTGATAAATTTTTACACACATTAATTTCGTATACTAATATCAATGTTGTTACAATATGATATATGGCTACTATTCTAAGATTATGAATATTAATAAAGTTAATATAAATTATTTTGTATCGAATTCTTAATCTGAATTTTAGTTTTATCGAGATAATATAAAAGATTTTTTTTTTTTTTTTTTTTTTTTTATTAAAATATATATAATAAAAGATTATTAATGACAAGAGAATTACAATAATTATTACTCCGCGTAATAATACATGTCAATTCTAGAATATTAATACAATTTACTGCTTATATAAAGTTGTTTGTCAGTTTTGGAAACATTATCTAAATATATTATATAATTAAAGTTATAAAAGATATAATTGTAGAAAAAGATCGTGTAAGAGCATTTTGTTAAAGAAAGAAAAATTCTCCGTATTCGTCCGAAAGAGGACAAACATATATGCTGTACGTCCCTGAATTTCTACGCAGATTCTTCCACGAGTTATCTCTTTTTTCATCATTATTTCTTCATTAACAAATCATTACTAGAACCTAAAAGAGATTGCGATCGATTTAAATGTCTTCGATAATTCTGAAATACGGCGACACATGCGCTGCTACGCGGAGAAAGATATTCGTGTCCATTTCCCTCCTCGTCTTTACCTCCCTTCCTCCCACTCCCTCTTTCAACCTCCTGGTCATCGCTTTATCAGTGGATGCTCGTTTGGCGCCGGCGGCATGCATCATTAAGCTTCCAGCGTGCTGTAACGCCGACGAGGCTTACTAGCACGAAGCCCACATACATGCTCTACCGACAATCCCTTGTAACCTCCCTCGAAACCGTCCATCCCCGCGCTTTCCGGCACCCTCTGCCACCCTTGTACGTGTTTCTTGCCTTCCCCCCCCCCCTCCTTCACATATTCACGTACAGAACACATACCCGGGCTTTCGCATGGATTCTCTGGTATGTGTGTTGTGTGTTATGTGTGTGTGTGTGTGTGTGCGCCCCCGTGCGGATGTAATGAGGACGCGCATGTATGTATGCATGCGTGCACACACGTTGATATACGAAACGCACACACACGCCAGGAAGGCGTACCCTTTCGCCTTCCTCCACCCTCGCGCTCCACAGCCCAATTCCCCTTAACGCTAATTTATCTTAATTACATTCTACGCGCGTTGGCATGCGTTCGTGTTCGCGCGCGTGTGTGTGTGTGTGTCGCACGGATACGCGTGTTTAGCGTGTGTAACGTACGCTGGTGACACGTCGACGGTGACGATGTAGTGGCGAACGTGAAAGCTTTTCTCCACCGACGTGCAGAATTTTCGAGGGGGAATATGAACGCGGATAAAATTCACTCATAATAGTTGAATAATCAAAATTTTGTCAAAAAAACTTTACATTAAACATCTTCATGAACGTATGTGTAATTAAATCGGAAATTTTGAGGCAGAATAATAATGCTAATGAGCTCAAATTTTCATGCCATACAGATACGGCAGTGAGTGCTACGTTTATTCGTGGGCATAAAAAACACGAGTGTTGTATCTCACGCAGATGAGAATTAAATTCATTAAATTGAAAAATTAATTTCTTAATTATTTTAATTATTTTAATTTTAAAATAAAAAAATTATTATTTTAAACACAGTTAACATTTATAACTGTAAACATTTTATAATTTTAAATTATTTATGAATGATGTGCGTGTTTAATGAAGATCCGCGTGTGACGGAATCGCATACACACACACATACAAACGTTCGTACTAAATGCTTGCACGCGGTTACATGCGAGCTTCAATCTTCGCGTCAGAGAATATCCGCTTCGATGTTCGTCCGAGGGTCAAATTTCGACGGTGCGGTCTCTTTATTTCTCTCTCTCTCTCTCTCTCTTTCTCTTTCTCTCCCTCTTTCCCTCCTTCTCTCTCTCTCCTACATCGATCGGCGATTCGCCGAAATTTCTCGGTGACACCATATACCATGGCTCCCTCCTCTTTCTTCCTCTCCCACATCGCCGTAAGTTTGTTCGTCCAATTTTGTGTAGTTTGCAGAATCGCCCGATTTCCCGGATTAATTTCCCGAATTTTCACAGGGCACCCTTGCCTTAACGCGAGCGAGTTCGTTGTGTTTATGAGGGACACTAGAATTCCACGCGCATAAGGACTGCCTGGCAGAGTGATGATACCGGAAATGTAGCAAACAGTATATTGGTTGCATCTTGGAATAACGTGAAAGAAAAATTTTAAAAAGTATTTTTTTATATATTAAAAATTATAAGGAAAACTGTATTTCTACGTTGAAGAATGTTCTAAAAATTTAAATTATTATACAATAAAATAAATTTTTAATTAATATTTCATTGAAGTAAATATAATATATATAAATAATATAATGTAATATACAATAATATAAATAATCTGCAATGTCTGAAATATGCCTAATACCGCTACGAATGTACTCTTCTTCCAATATATTTATTCTACAAATAGTTGACATTCCTCCGGCACTCATTACCCTTTCGATCGTTAGTCTCCCCATGAGCACGGCGATCGAATAAGAAGGTCAGATACGTGAAACGGCACATAGAGCCCCGCTCGATGGGGTTGGTCCGCTCGCGTTTATCTTGAGATTGAGCATTAGGATTCAGTATATAGCGCCGGGCCTTGCCGCGGGTAGATAAGGGGGTAATTTCTGTCCGCCGAGGGGGTCAGAATTGCCCGTAGCTCATCTCCGCGGCGTATATATATACGTGCCACCCCCGGTGGCCACTTGGTCGACGAGCATCCCGTGGCCGAAAGTCGTTTCCACGATCTTCGACGCGAGGTCTCGGCTTTAAGCCCCATGCAAATTAGATACGGGATCTTATGGGAAGAAGTAACGGTCAAAGCGCCGTTAATAATTATCATCGTAGATAAAATAGGTAAAGCATGGTTTATCTTAAATGATTCATCGACAAAAGATTTAGTGACTTTTGTTGATCTATAACTGATGGCATTTACTTTGACAGGAGCCGTAAAATGACACGAAGAGAGCGGCGTGAAAAAAGTTTTTATATGTAACTAAATAATGGACAGTAAAATATTTTCATACGGATTTATTCTGTTTATTTCCTTTTTACGACTCGCGTCATTTGGTCAAAATATGCAAATATTATTTTGAATAAAATCTTTTTCATATGTTTTAAAATTATTATCTCAATTAATAATTTCAATTATTATAATAAATATTTCTTATGAATTTGTATTGTAAGTATTACAAGATATTATTTTTATAGAAAGTTAATTTTTAATTAATATTTTATTTAAACACAACTAGAGTTAAATGTTTATTTTCGGGTAGTGCGCATTTTTGAAATATGCCCGATGATTAAAATATCTACATTCTCTGGCACTCTCTCTTGGAAATAACGTTGCGACAGATTTTCAAGTATTTGTATGCGTGTTAGGTTCCTTTAACGATACCGATCCCGACGATACGCAGCGTTCTGAGAACTAAATGTGGTGCGTGCACCGAGAAAGCGTATCATCGTAGCTTTGCGTGACATTCCAAATATTTGAGCGAAAAAACGGCTCCCGCCTGTTAATGACGATTCGGTAAGATCGGAACGATTTCGACTGCCAAGCCATCGCCAGTCACGCCTGTTTTCTACACGCCCGACAAATTATGCCGCGACGCATAACGTAATACGATTGCGAATTCTAATTGAAGTTGCGTGTCGCGAGACTTGGCGATACATGATCGTGAAGACGAGAACCAAGGACGCGAATGAGTTTCGACATCTGCCATTGGATCGATCGCTGACCTTCTCTACTTTTGTTCTTCTTTTAATTCGTTTTCTTTGCAACGCCACGATAAACGGAAAAGAAGATTGTCAGAAAACGATAACGTTAAGAAACGCAATATTAATAATTGTATACATTCGTGCGAAAAATGTTCTTTTCGCACATCTCTTCTTTTGTTACATGTTCTGTGTGAGAGAAATGCTCGAAACGCTTGCTACTTCGATTGCTATTTCATATAGAAAATCTATCATATAACAAGTGTATTATTTTAAATTTATATATATTATTAGTGTAACTTTTTTTAAAAATCTTTCGTTATAAAATTTATATATGCGAAGAAGTGTGAAAAATCATACACTATTGCTCGATTTCTCTATATTCTTTTTCGACATTTTTTCTAATCAATCAAACTGTCTATTTGAGTATTCGATTTTCCAGAGACAGAGAGAGAGAGAGAGAGTGAGCTTATCCCTTAAATTCTTTCAAAATCCAACTAACTTTCATCGTACATCGTCCGTGTACGAGAATCGATTTTTCTTTAGGATAGTGAGGAGTTTCTTAGGGTGGCCGAGGTTATCTGTTTGATTATTTACGAAGTCCTTCCGATGTGAGTGTCCGCTCGTCGTTTTTTCGATGGGATGCTGCGTTCTAGAATTTTCTCGTGTACTGAGGTCTACCAACCCCTTTCGATTATATGTCCAACCGATATCCTCGAAACTGTTTCTCGAATCAATGGCACAGTCAGACCGTACCTATATATATGTGCCAATGTAAAATTAATATTATACTGTAATATACACATCTCTCGCAATTCAACTATGAATTATTTTAACAAAGTAAATGCGCTGACTGATTAAAAAGTATTATAAAATAATTCACTCTTTATTATTAGCATTAATGTATTATATATATATATATATATATATATATATATATATATAAGCTGTTTTATTATTTTATAGTTATTTGTCATTATTATATTTTATTGCATATAAATATATAAATAAATAAATATATATATATACAATCAATATGGAACTTCAAAAGCAATATTACGTTACAATTTTTCTCGTTCTTTAAAAGGAATCATATTAAATTTTAATTGAAGAAATAAAACTATTTGTCTATTTTCCTCTATTATTTATTCAATATTCAAATTGTCAATTTATATAATCTTCAATGATGGATAGGCAAAATTAAGGCAAAATTAGATCTGAGACGTGAATACTCTCGGGACGAACTGTTAATATCAATCCGCATACATAATCGATTTTGTCTTTTTTTGCTTTGAGCATAACTCTTGTTTGAAGTTATTATTACTATATCGTTGAAGTGCGAAACGATGATATTGGTTCGTTTATTTGTGTAAAAAGTCGCGCGTTAGAAAATAAATCGGGCATCCAGTTTCCGAAGACAAACGCATCGTCGCGTCTTAATTAGTTTAAATTCTGAAAGTGCAAGGTGCCGCGCGTCCGTTTTCATCATGCTGTAGACGATGTATTTTGTCTTAATTAATTTCAAAGTGCTGTGCAGTGTCCATTTTCACTGTACCGCACGATAATCATTAAAAGTGAGCGATTGATTATGAATGAAATACACGAGCGCAAGAAACTCGACAGAAAAAAAAAATAGACGACTTGACAACTTGAGTAGAAGACTTAGCTAGCGTGAGAGATCTATCAAGCGATCGCGGAATAATCTTGGAATAAGTAATTTATTGTATATTATTTTTTATTAATCAATATTATTTTATTATTCCATTTATCCTGGTTTGTTCATTTGAACAAGAATTGGAGAAAAAGACTTTTACATTCTGTTATTAGCTTATATATATTAAAACGAAAAGCCTTTTTCGAAAATTATATATAATTATTCTAGAATATTAAATATTTTTTTCCTTATTATTGTATAAATTTTATACTCAATTTGTAACAATAATAATTTCTTGAAATATTAATTATTATAAGCGCAAAATCGACACAAACAACCGTCATTCCTAACAATATAATTCTTGATGTGTGAAAAAGAATACCAAGTAATTCTGAGGTATTTTGGCCAGAACACACACTTATCAGCTACGCGTCAACGTAGCATGTTTACGCGTACGTGAGAATCCAAAATAGCACATTTAGGGATGTTTCGTTCGTTAAAAGGAACGAGGAGGAGGAGAAGAATTGAGGGAGAAAGAGAAGAATCGAGGGAGGAAGACGACCAGAGAACCTCGACGGAGAGGACCAGCAACGTTGTAGGTTCGAGCAGAGGGGCACGTAAGGCGCGAAGGGGAAGAGTGCTGCCGGCGGCAGAGATGAAGGAGCAGAGAGGGAGGGTAGCCCTATCTCTCGTGCACTCCTAACTAACATGTATTTTGCATAAAGCTTACATTACTTGAATTACAATGCTCCAGCGCCGTCTCGGGCCACCCCGTCGCCTCTCAGTCCCGTTCTCCCTTCTCTCCTCCTTCTCCCTTCTCGTTTACCCCGGCGCTCTCCAGACCTCCAGACCAACCCAATGCACCCACGAGAGGAGAGACGCCGGGATGTAAATTGCTTCCATAGCCGTGCCAAGTTGGCGCGCAAGTGCTCGACACTTGCGTGTATACGTCGAGTTTGCACGCGTGTATGCGCGTGCAGGCAAGGAATAGAGGGAAGAAGGTGGAGCAGGAAGCGGGGGACAAACGTGCAAGGATGTTCCTGGACAGCGTAGCTCTGCGCTATTATGTGTGCCCGGTCAGAGAGAGAGAGAGAGAGACAGAGACAGATATAGAGACAGAGACAGAGAGAAAGAGAGAGGGAGAAGGCGTGGAACGGGGGGAGGGGGGGGGAGGGGACGGAAAATTCATTATCTCAGTCATTCCGGAGCGAGAGCGTTATCGGGTGCGATATAATTGATCGTTAAGCGGCCGCTCCGGGAGCGTCGACGTTTTAGATCGCGTCGTCCGATAACGCGGCGAATTATCGCGGCGATTATGGAATTTAGTGGCGCTTGGAATTTAGACGCCCCTACCGCAAATCCCCCGCGCTTTTCGCTAAAAGAAGTTAACGGTTCAGGTATCGTTTGAATCTCCCATTTCTCCCTCCGTAAGGAGTTAATTCGCATTTTGTGCAAAAGTTGATTGTGGCACTCAGTTAATAATACTCGTATATAAATATAATTATTCAAAAAATATAATTATCCATGTGTGATTTAAGATTGAATCAAATTAAATTAATTATCTGATAAAACTACGTATTTGTTAATTATTTTTCCACAAAGTAAGAATTTAGAGTTTTATTGTCTCGTTGTGTGTTGACTTTGTGTTTGTTCGATCAAAAATTTGAAAAATATTTACGATAAAATTATAAAGAAAAATCTGTCAGAAATTATTGTATTTGTTATTATCATATTTAAATATTTTATCATTTATTTATATATTAATAGCATTTAATTATATAAATTACATGTCTAAGGAATAAACTAAGGATTTAAAATTAGATAATTTCAATAATCTTCGAACAAACATAAACTATCCCACACGTGCTTATCAGAATATATTTGTCGCATCAAAAAGATCCGTCGCAAATATGCACGTGGAGGGGGGGGGAGGGGGGGAGAACGAGAGACGGACTTTCCGTAAGGAATAACTCCGACACTCGGGGGAGTATCCTGCGCGTAGGGCTTCCCCGTGCCGGACACAGCCCTTATTGGCTTTTTCCACGCGTCCCTTTTTTTTTCTTCTTTCCTTTCTCGCACAGCCTCCGCAACCTTACATTATTCACGCTTACGTGCCGGCATGAGCGTAACGAGGAGTACCGGTGCCACGGGATAATGGAAACGACGGTGGTGGCAAGGGGCAATGGGGGCGAGTAGATAATTACGATTCCGCATCCTTGATGCGTGATCCTCCGTCCTCTTTTCCGGTCGGGAGACCGCGCGCACGTACCATATACACGCGGAGCGCGCGTTGCTCCAAAAGTAGATCGAGTATGGCTCCTCGTTACAGACAATAACGAAGGGGGTAGAGGAAAGAGACGGGGAGGCCGGGTAACCCGATGACAAGGTGTAAATCATTGGTCGGATTTCGTATCGCAACGATAAGTCGGACATTACCGACGTGTACGCCATGTGACAAACGGACCTCGCTTGAGTTACGGATGATGCATCGGCTTCTATGTACGATCACGAAAATGATGCATTGGATCCGCCGTTACGTGATTCGTAGAGAGGAAGGGAAGACTTGATTTATCGCAAGCGCGGTTTGGATTGTGAGAAGAGATGCGCGTGTTGACCTTAAAGCTTCTTCCGGTCTTTTAACCAAAGTGAGCTTTCGAGATAGATAATTCATGAAAAATAGTAGAAAAAATGATTTAAAGACTGCGTCTAATCATTTAATGAAGATTACGTAGTTCTAAGTATCGTCAAACATAATTTCTTTGTATGATAGATACTTGTTTTCAAATTTACTCGTTAGACACTAAGCGTATTGCTTAACTAGGCGAGAGATTAATAACGCTGACTTGCCTGATCGCCATAATTTCGTAACAATCGTCTCCCGTAACGTATTACGGTAACGCGACTCGCGTTAAATTTAACCCACCTACCTTAAGAAAGACGGTCAAGCACGAGGACGTATTACGCATTTATCGAGCTTTTCGGGAAAGGAAAAAAAAAGATACAGGCCAAACCCAATCAATAGCACGCGCACCGTACGACCTAATCCACGTAAAGGAGAACGTCTCGTTGGTGAGACCCGCGGGTCTCGTATCATCCAAAAAGTACGACGCAGGTACATTCGGGAGCGACTGGCCCTCCTCCCGAGAATAACTTATTTAAGGCGGACAATGTATAAGACTGTCTCTCTCTTTCTCTCTTGCCGCGTAATACGGCTGGTAGGACGAACGCGGCGGGCTACTTTGTATGTACGCACGCTGACATCTTACCCACCCTATCCACCCTCCTTTTACCGTGGTCGAGGGGAGATTCCTGGGGGAGAGGGTGGACCAAGGAGATCAATACCGGCACCCCATGGACCGAGAGCCGCCACCAGCCGTCACCCCCGCTCTCCTCCTTCCTCTCCTCCCTCCTGCCCCTTCCGTCCGTAAAGCGGCCTCACGTGTGTGAGCGCCGGACCTCTTAGAATCACCAACCCTCCCCCAAAACCCGCCCGCACTCGGCTTCACCGCCGTGGCAACCACCCTCGGGGCCATCTACTATCACCCCTCGCAGCTTTAAAGCGATGTGCCCGTATTAGGGCGCGCAACGCGAAACAGCTAGCGCGAGTTCTCGTGCCGGACGACCCGAGAATTTTAACGCCAGGCTGGACGGTTATAATGTGAGATATGCGCGCGGATGGTTGAAGATAATTCTTTGAAAATTAATTCCTTAAAATTTTGGCATTAAAACTCGGATTTGAATTTTTATTTTATTTAAGATAATATTATATAAGAGAAAGAGAGACATTTGCGTATAAATAACATAAATATATTTCGCTTATTGTAAAGAAACGAGTAAGTACAACGAATCGCGGAAACATTTCGAAAATTTCAGATTTTTGAGAGAGAGAGAGAGAGAGAGAGAGAGACTATATTTTAGAGAAATTTATATTTAAATTTTATATAATTTATATATATAAATTATTTATATAAAATATATAACATATAAATATAATAATTATATACACTTTGCTTCCTCTCTTCTCCTTCTATTTTCTGATCTAAAAAAAAATATACGTTTCCCTGAAGTTCCTAAATGTTAAAAGGTGAATTCTTCCGTATCTTCAAATCCGTCACGCGTAATGTGGTCGGATTGCTCAAGAGGCTCAAAACGCATCAGTGCTATCCCTTGTTTAATCACGCCGATAACTTATGCCGCGCACTCGCTCTTCTCCTCGACTCGCAGACCGAGCGGAACAAAAAGACCCGAGTCCGTTGAAGACGGACACTCCTATCACTCCGTTAGCCACCGTGTGAGTTTTTGCATCACAATTAATCCTACGAGCGTAATGGCCACGATCCTGGCCACCTGGTGTCCCGGGCGTTCCGCAGGACAACGGCTCCTCCCGTCTCTGATCTCGTCGCGGTCCTTCGCCGCTTCTCTTTCGGCTTTCATTAGTGGGGTAGGATGGGAAGGAACGACGTGAGAGATGATGACCTGCATCTCGCGCGCCCGTAATCATTCGTGTCTCACTCTTTCTCTCTCTCTCTCTCTCCCTCTCCTTCTCTCTCGTCGAGAGAGCCTTTTTCTGAGCCGCGGTTAATGCGCGCGTTCTTGCGTTCGCCTCGTATACGTTACGACCGACACTGTGTCGTGTCGCCATAATGAATATTAGTAATATGTTACATCTCTGTAACACGCGACCGCGGATGTGAGACGGGTGCCGTCACTCGATCCGAAAGACTCGAACAAGTCGTATCTCTGCCGAAAATTTTGTTACTCCAAGAGAAATGCGTTTTTTAATAAAATTTTTACGTAAATTAGGTACTCGATTCGATATGGGAAGATGAGAGATGTGAAAAGGGAAAAAAATTCTTGAGTAACTTTGTTATTTGATCAATCGTGGATCAATCATAGATTTCATTTATCTATATTATCTACATTTATCTATATTGGATATAAAAGTACAGCTTGTGATCGATATTAGGCGTTTTTTTCTTTTCGGTTCGAGTCGATAATATGTACCGTTTGCTACTTTGAAGAATCTCGTAAAGTTGATCGCGACTAGTACTTCCTATAGAAATTTCTTCCCTCAATGCTGTTATAGATTGACTGGCTCAGAATTCGATTTCAAGTCTGATCGTCGTTTGCCGGATACGAGAATTCGCATTCTTCCGCTCGCTGCTCTTCGACAACGCATATACTTCATCAAATTATTGATTTATTTTTCCGAAATGATACGCGAATATATAGATAACGTATAAAATATATTTTTGTGTCATTTCTTAAACTGTCATTAAACTATTTCAACTGTCATTTGCAAAATACAACTTGAGCGCTAAAATTAAGAATCTCATATTATTTTGGTTTAACGTTTATAACGTTTTAATCACAACTTAATTTCAATTTCGAAACTTTTCTTGTAAGACGTAAAACATATATTTTCTAAATCTCCATAATTTATTTATACAATGAAAAAATCGTAGGTTCGTTTAATATCCATCGGAGAGATTATTCAGCAATACTTTTAATATCCTGGTTATTCTTCTCAGACATAACATAATCCGAAAAAAAGAACGATGTCCCTCTTACTGCGAGGAAGCCCAACGTGCCCGATGCAATGTTATCCTCTTTCACGCTGATGGTCGCGTGTCCCTTTTCCCGTTGCACTGCCCGTCCTTAACCAAGGGATGCGATATACTCCACGATCTGTCCGACGTGTTTCCCAAACGTCCGAATCGCGACATGACGGAGGGCGACCACGAGCCCGCAACCACCGTCGACATTTCTCAAGTGCAATCCTTGCTTCTCCTCCCTCCCTCCCCCCCCCCCTTCCTTCCTCTCTCTTTCCCCCCAAGCTGTTTCGTACTTGAAGGAAAGAAGACACGAGGACCCGCGATTAATCAGGATTAGCCGAAGATGTGACCCTTAACCCGGCACTGTCCACTGGTCGTGCGATGACCATCAGTCATCGAGGATCCTCCGCGACCCTCCCTCCGTCTCAGCCTCTGTCCCTTTCGGGGATCGGTCGCGAGCGTCTATAAACCGGACGATCATTACGATGTCATTAACTTTGACGAGCGTGTAATTCGTGCATCGGACAAGAGGTCAAGGGAGCGAGGAATGGTACCTGTGCCGCCAAGTCGGGGAGGGTCGTATCGATAAGGTCGTGGCACACCGCGATGAAGATCAGCCGATCAAAGTCCTATGAAATTAATCAACTACTGCCGAATGAGATCGAGACGCGAGAAGAGGGCATCTCGCAGCCCGACAGAAAGAATCGCTTTTGCCTAGTTGACATTCCGCGTAAAGTTAATTAGAGATTTTCTTTATTGTTTGTGTAAACTTTCAGCGATTCTTTTAAATCTAAATAGATGTGAGTTAAATTGATAAATCTATCTTAACTGGACCTGACTTGCGTGAAATAATCTTTTTTTTTTTTTTTTTTTTTTTTTTCAATAAAATTCTGAAAGAAAGTTACATTTTTAGTATATAAAGTAATTAAAAATAATGTAGATTAATTAATCTAGCCAATTGAATTTAATTCGCGTAAAATAACGAGACAATTTTCAAAAAGCAAATATTAAATACAGTGAAGATTTGAAATAAGTTACTATTTCGATAGTATTTTTATTATTTGTAATATTTTGTAAAGAATATTAACGGATACCGTGTTTATATAAAATGACAATAATTTTTTAAATATATTGTAGATTAATCGAACTAAGCTGAATAGAGGGATCTGACTTGCGTAAAATAATGATACATTTCCTAAGAAGCGCGTAAAGTGAGAAGATTTTGAATTATAACAAGATGGAGAAAATTTTTGTGTCATCTTTGGTATTTTACAAAAACTCTTAAAAGACACAGTTTAGAGAGATTAATTAAAATAATCTGTTATTTAAAGAAAATTATTAAATATTTAAAGAAAAGAGTATTTTATAAGCAAAGAAGGTAAAGGATTAAAGCGACATTTCTTTACCGATAATTCCCAAAGAACGATGTTGGCCACGCGCAGGTGAGATCCGACGCCGACGTCGTCCAGGGTGAAATTGAATTCCCGACTACCCCTCCTCTTCGAAGGGACACGTCCAGGAAGGTGTAGCCGGCGCAGGACCAGCACAGGTCACGATCATGGGGCGTCGGCCAATCCTATCCGATTTCATTCGATGATGACGACGACGACGACCGGCCGGGATTGACCATTGTTTGTCGGACGGACGGTAACGCGCTTGTTGCGTGTACGATGGTGAAGAGTGCGTGCGTAGCCTCTCGCAGTCAAACCCGGGGGTTCGGTTCGGTTGGTAGCCTTTTGACGAGCGATGTAGCGAATCGCGGCTGGTCAACGTACCGGGCCGACTGATGACCGTAAAAAGAAAGAGGAGAGGAGGGCTGCGGATCCTCCGGAAGGATCGTGCCGCGAAGAAAGAGACGGGCAACTGCCTGTAACGGATAATATGCTAATTCGCGGGTGTCTCCGTTGCCGGCCAACGAACTCTTTCCCGCTGAAACGCTCGAGCTCTCTTTGGATGTGTGGTCCTCTTCGAGATAGTAATACTTTAGCATTTCGAGCTCTCATATATTTCGCGACTTTTTCTTCGGATGTAAATTAATTGACTAAATAATATCTTAATTATTTCGCGGGAGAGGATAATCGGCTATTAGTCTGTCGGCATAATTCGCGGCATTAAATGGCGGCTATATCCGGCCCCTTTGCTTCTAATTTTTTCGGATCAAGCGCCATTTGAAATAGCGTTTTATTCACCGATCGTCCCTTTTAAGACGCTCGGATCGCTGGACCGCGTTGTTTAACGCGTGCTGCCGGTTCGTCCTGGCAGGTGGCAACCGGTTCTCTCTTCTTTTTGCGTTCCCACCTGCGGCAATGACCAATGGTCACTCGAATCGCTACGGAGGCAGCATTGAGAAGATCTAGCACGTGCCGCGTCAGCTCGTCTTAATTCAGAGATCCACGACCGGTGCCCGTCCCAGGACGAGATCCTCTTTTTGCTCTTGTCGCGCGCGCGCGCGCGATCAGTACGGCGCTCCCGATCGTAGATCCTGGCGCGGGACAATATTTGGCGAAGGATAATTTCTCCTCCGTCTCGCTGCTCGTCACTCCTGAAGTGCTGAGAGAGTCGATAGATTTGCAAGGGAAACACCGGCGAATCTCTTACGTGGCTCTTCTCGTTTAATTAATGCATAATGATTCCCGAATAAGCGTGTTGCAGAGATATAATATTTATATCCGAAAGAAAGACACATTTCTCGGAAGAAGTTTTACACGATGATGAAATTTAAACATATTTTTTTATTGATATATGTTCCAAGGAAATGTTCTTTCCTTTAATATAAATATTGTATGTTTTTCAAATTTTGTTAAATAATAAAACTATACGCAAGATAATTTCAAGATAAATAAATCGTTGTTAAATCACAATTTTAACTTATATAATATTAGATGGATAACATTGTTGGATATCAAATAATAATAATCTGTTTTTAGACAGAAATTGTTTTCGTATATTTAAAAATAATTTATAATTTTATGAAAAATTTCCACTTTCTCCCAACAATTATTTTGATTCAATTTTTGAAACATATGATTTGTTGTTTTCCTAAATTAAACCGTATGCTAAGAGAGACCATGGGGTTTAACTTCGCGTTTCTTACTTTTCATCCATCATACATAAAAAGATTTATATCAAACTTACAATAATTAAAAAATGTGTCAGATATTTTAAGTAGATATATGTTAAAGTAATGTGCTATTTTTAAAACACACTCGTTTTTTTTTTTTTATAGTTCCTTGAAAAAGTGATCTATCTATCCTGAAAATTATTTTATAAATAAAATTATTTTAATGTTACATATTTTAATGTCGAGTAAAATTTGTGATAGTTAGTATTATACCTTGTGTACTGAACAACGTGATATTAGAGATAATAGAACGACAATCTATCACATCCGCAGTGCCGGGGCCGCACAATTGCATCGTAAATGCAAATCGCTCGTCGACGGACCCCTCGTCGACGCAATTGCGCTGACCGATGTGTTGTGTTTCTCCTCTTGTCAGTATTCCATCAAGCTACCCCGAGAGAGCTACCCCGGCTACTCGTCGTCACTTTGATGGGCGGTCAAGGAGTTGCACTTCTACACCTTGTCAAATAAATCGCATGCAACCGCAGCGTCGTACGTCACCTTTATTCTGCGTTTGTTATCGCTTTTCTCTCCTCCTCCCCACCCCCCCCTCTTCTGTCCCAAATGCCCGCTGATGACATGCATCGTGTAAATCATTAATCACGACGCTTTCTTCGAATGACATTTCTCAATCCTTTCGCGTCGCGTTTGTCGGGCTAAAAAATGTGAAAGAAATCGGTTTGTTGCTGTTGATTATAAATAGAATGATTGAAATGGTAAGAGATTTCAAACTCTCGACAAAAATATCGAAATGTAGAAAAAAAGATTTCAAAATTTCCTAAAATTATAGCGAAAGTTCTGAAATCAATAATTAAAAGTTTGCATTATAACATTTTATAACGTTAAGAATTTTAAAGTAAGTTGATATTTTTTTTAAGAAGAAGAGATTTGCCTTCAAACTATACAGTATAATCTGAAACGACGCGATAGCCACGAATTTTAATTAATTGCTCACAATTCCGGTTGATACATTATACACGGTGAATTACGATGTAAACTGTTATATAAGTCAATATTGCTTAAGTAAAATGAGAAATTAAGAAACTGCTTATTAAAAAACGATAAAAAAAAATTTTTTTTTTAAATATAAAACTTTTAAATGTTTTGTCAAATAAAAAATCTCCGATCAAATTTTCATTAAGGAAAGATGTGTATCCAAAATTTTAAATATACTCTTTATTATACATAAAGGAGATAGGTTTCAAGTTTTTCACTCGGCATTCAACATTTCGTTTTACGATTTCATTTACGCGATCTCGAAGAAGGAGGAGCTTAATATTTACACAGAGAGCACTGTGTAATCGGATAACATTTTCAACCGTTGGAAACGCGACATTCCATCGATACGAGAATCCTCTATTCGATAGAGCAGAAAGACTTCCGTTGCGCGCGTTGCATCTGAAAACAGTTCCATTGTGACCCGCAACAATTGAGCCGCAAGGACACACGTATGCAAAGACCCCGCGAATAATTCCGGCACTTTAATCCAGTTTCTGTCGCGGCTGTTTATGTACGCCGATCTTACACGTGTTTGAATCCCTTCCTCTCTCTTTCTCTTTTTCTCGCGTGATCGATAGATTTTCGGCTACTCGATAATCCGAACGAGAGTGTCGAATGATCGTTTCCAACGGTTTCTTTGATTTCGCTTTTATGGGGGAAGGGGGGAAATGCATACGCTTAGAAGCGAGGCGATCAACGCGAGAAGGAAAACGTTGCATACGCGACGGGGGATTTAGATTCGAGATAAAATATTTTTACATTTCTTTCTACATAAATCTATTTTATAAGATAAAAATTTCAAGCTTGACAAAAGCATCAGAGTGGGGAAAATCTTTTGAAATTAATAACCATTTTAGGGTCGATGAAATTTTAAGAGAATTTTCAAGTTGGCTATTTACTCTTTGCGCTTCTTCTTCATGCATATTTTACGCAATGTTGCTGACTTAGAAGGGCGTATTGATGGAAATTCTAACAAATTATAATATCTTTTAATTAAAGAGAGAAAGCGTTTATTTGTGCTAACAAACATGGCAATGCACGCGATACTGCACTTCAGAGAGTGCGCTTCGTCGGCTTCAACGGTTTTCGCATTGATTCCAGGTCGGTGGCATAACATTTCCTTACATTTCGCTCGCTAACCCATAAATCGGTACGTTACACCGCCACCGAAGGGGTAGGAAAAAAAAAATCGAGAGAAGCAGAGGCGGCAAAGGGATGAGAGAAAAAGGAGAGCGGGCGACTTAGGAGGCACCGGCGCACACAGGAAGGGAACATTATAATGTTAAAGGGATGCTACCTTAGCCCTGGAAGGGCTAAACGAGAGAACGAGATAGAAGACGCTTCGGAAAGCCGGCGCAAAAGGGGAGAAATTAAAATGTAAAAGGGATGATGTGCGTGGAAAACCGGAGCCTGCCGGCTCCTCTCCTCGCCGCTACCCTTTCCTTCTCCCCTCCCTTCTTTTCCCTTTCCTATTTCATCTCTCTCTCTCTCTCTCTCTCTCTCTCTCTCTCTCTCTCTCTCTCTTTCAGTCAGTCTCTCCGGCGGTTCCATCTTCCTCTTCAAGTTCACGTCGGCACCGTTTTCTCTCCGACAATCGGCTGGCCCGCTCGCTCTACTTACAAAGAAGGGAATTTTGCTAGGAAATTAAAATTAAAAAGGGCAGCCCCTCTCTCGCCATCGTTGGCCGAAGGGTTGCGCGTGTTCCTTGGTGCGCGAGAAAAGAGAGAGATACGAGAAAGTTTCAGTAACGCCAGATATATTTTTGCCGCGCATCGCGAAACTACCCAAGAGCTCGCGTCGCACCAGGACGATTAATTCTACTCTCGCGAGCGAACGCCAAATATTTGAGCGAGTAGATTGCGAGCGCTATCAACCTCGCTTCACACCGAGAATAAAAAAGGCCTGTTTGCTTCGACAGTAAAAATTTAGGAAGGTAACGTATGACGCAAAATGGCCGAAGCGAAAAAACTCGCTTGAATTTTCGCTCTCTCACACGACAAAGATGTAAGGCAAATTCTCTTTTGTTGCAAACTTTGTATTAAATGTGTGTAATTCTTTAAATTTTCATGGTGACAAAATATCGTTCACTTAACTTGAAACGATAAAAATAACGGCATCGAATATTCATTTTGTACAATGTAATATTCTATGAGGAAAAAAAGAACGAAGAATGTAAAATAAAATGAAAGATTCGAAGATATGATTTTTTTTAATCTGTGTGTTTTTTTTTTATGCAATTTTTAATATAAGATAATTGTACAATCTACGTGGAAATTGGAATAAATAAATCAGTCTCACACGCGCGACGGATGTTTCTACATATTTCTAATTTATATTTCTCAAGCTCCTGAAGCTCGTCGCTGAGAACGAAAAAGATGAGCTTCTTGGCTCGAAGAAACACGAACGAATCGCGCTCGGAACGGGAGATAGGGCACCTTCTCGATCGTGCCCGATTATCTCGGTTACGGATGAGACCGATCGCTGGGGGTAAGTAAGCGTATTCCATCGTCGAGAGAAAGAGAGGGACGTCGCGCGTTTACAATGGTTACAGGTGATCTCCTCGCGCCTGTGAGAACATTCCCACAGCATCCCTGCGACTTGTCACCCCTTCCTTTCCTCTCCTCTCTTCCAATCGTCCCGGACAGTAAACTCCGTTCTTTTTGTCGATGACTCTCAGCCCCCTCTCTCCCCATCTTTCTCTCGTCTTAGAGCATCACGGAACGGAAGGTGCTATAGTTGCACCCCTTCCGGGATCGAAGCCGCGGCCTAAATAAGTTCGCCCCTAGATCGGGGTTCTCATAATGGGAGACGGTTAGGGGCATATATCCTCTCTTCCGGGTGTGTCGCCGCGAGATATACACCGAGTGCGCGCACACGTGTGTGCGATATGCGAGTTGAAAGCGGGGAAATATTGGGCGGTATAATGCGCTCTCTCGCGCGACGGGATGCCATTGTGTCGAGGACAGAAGCGACCGGAGCAACAGGAGCTCATCCTTACCTAGGAGAATTGGAAGCAAGAGAACACCGCGAGAGAGAACATCGCGTCGTCCTAATAAGAGAATTAGCATTGTTTTTGCATCGGCCCGACTTTCATTCGCGATAAATCAGCGATCTTTCGATCGAGAGGCTGGGAGTAGAATTATTAAAATTACGGCTAAACTTGTTTGCCGCGATTTTAATAATTCTTTTTTAGTTCAGTAAAAAAAAAAAAAAAAAAAAAAGATAGATATCGATACATCATTGACTATAAGTATAAATTAAGAATAAATCACAGTTAATAATATCAGTTTTGCCACATCGTCTGAGAGAGAAATATATGTTTAGAAAATATTTTTCGATTCGTATACGAATTTTTAAAATTGATACTTGATATTGTCCAATGTTAACAGCGCTGTCAACGAAAAGTTTTACGACGTCATAATTCGTATTCGAAACATGCACTGTGTCATTAATTCTCTCTTTTTTTTTTTTATCGCAAATATATTAATAATCTAGAAATGTAAAGTATAATCTCTGTTTGGACAATGTTTATGAATTTAAACGCGAAATTCCAACACGTTTCTTTTCTTTCTCTCATTATTTATATATATGGTAAATATGTTTGTCGATAAAGCGATGCAGGATTTATAACGAAATGAATGCAAATTGCAACAAGTATAATTCCAACACTTTCAATCTTTCATTGAGGATTAATCGAAGACCTGTTTTCGTATAAATAAGCGCATGGACGTTTCAACGTCAGGAATGAACAGGTGTTGCCAGATTTTCCCTTTCATTGGTTTCAGGCTTGAATTGATCCCTTCTACGTGGTACAAAGGTCGATCGCCGCGAAGAATTGACTCGTTTCGAAACCAGAATTCGAATTGACGACCACTGACTCACGTTCTGACCCCTGGCATTCGACTTCCGGTTTCTCATCTGGACCTCTGACCGTCGAACAGGTCCCTGTCAAAGTCCCATTAGGGTATCGTTTCATAAACGACCCTACGAAGAAGCGAGAAAAATTGACGCGAACCTACCCCGTTCTTAGAAAACGAAGCTTCGCGTTTCCAGTTTGAATACTTTTTGCTTCAAATATATCGAGGCGTAGAGAACCGTCTCGATGAATATTTAAATTTATTTAAAATAATAAACAAATAAATTTAATTTTAAATATTTGATGAATTTCTTGTAATTTCCTCTTATTTTAAGAAAAAAAAATTTATTTATTTTCTATTAGAGAAAAATGAATATTTTTCAAAATGGCAATTTTAGGAAAATATGATATAAACAAAACATATATTCTGTCATAATATATAGTTGCAATTATTATTTGTTATCTCTCTCTTTCTCACGTATAAAAATAATATTGTATTTTTGAAGTTAAATTAATATATATATTTATTAATAATTAAATTAAATAATATTTATTTAAAAAATTACTATAATCCGTTCAATTATTTTCATAACGCAACGACAATTTACCGAGCATTAGAGTCAAAGTTTTCGAAAAGCAAACCGAAAGTGAATTTTTCAAATTTATTCGAAGCTAAAGAAAAGGGAGATCATAGGAAACTAGTGGCACGAAAGTGATCGCGACGCGATCAGGAGATGAAGCCGTACGAATGCAAAATGCGAAGGACTTTGTCGGAGAATCTCGTCCATGTGTCACGGCTTTAAGGACGTCTCTTAATTCACTGGTATTCGTACAAGGGTCGGATATACCGCGCTGTATCTCGACTGAGCTTTCTGGAATTGTTGCTTGTCAAATCACGTCGCGTCCGGCGCGCAATTTACTTTTCGGCGGAATGTGAAATCTATGCAAATGATGATAAGCGTATACCTGTATGGAGGAGGTGGAAAATTTAAATAATCTCGAATATAATTGCAGCCGCAAATTTAAGTTGAAATTTAATCAAATGTAGGTAGAATTTTGTTACCTTTAGAATAAACGAGCGAAGACAAGTATAAATACTTGCGTTACAATCTCTTTGCCTATAAATAAAATATTGAAAATTCTAAAGGACGAAAACGGCGGCACGGACAGAGATAGCTCGTCTCTTCATATTTATTTCTGGCAATGCAATCTTATCGTCGTCGCTCATCGCTCAACGCTTTCTATCTGACAAAGTTATATAGAAATCGATCGTCGCGACTCACAATGAAGATGCCGCCGCGTCGTGCTCGAAATACCCATAAATACCGCGTCGCAAAAAAAAAAAAAAAGGAACCCGCTTCACAATAAAACCGGACTAATTACCCGCCGAATCCGATCCTCCTCGATCGTGAGCTCCGATCCTCGTCGCGATACACGAGATATACTTTGCGATAGAGACGGTTACCCTGAGTTAAAAGCGCGGCCGCGACGATAATCGGCGGGGTCGCCCCGTGAGATCCACGGAGGTCATCGCAGTCGAGGGTAGCTGGGCCCACGAGACAAAACGAGAAAGAAAGAGAGAGCTGGTGGTCCCCTTTCCCTGAGACTCGTTCTCGGACCGGACACGAGTTTATCGCGCTCCACTTCGCCAGCGATCAGCGTTCAGCACGCGCAGCGCAGGTTGCTTGCGACGAATGAACCCCGGGACCGGAACCCTGGCAAGTCGCTTCAACGACCGGAAGGATATTCCGTCAACGGTCGCTTTTTCGGGATCGAGCCGGCATCGCAGTCGGGGTCGAACGCGTGGACGAAAGTGGTTCGATGAAAGGTTTTTCAGGATCTGACCCAGGGCGGATAAACAGGATCGGCACGTACCGATGAGCTCTTCATTTCGAGCTAGTTACCCGGCTGACAGTTTCTTCGTCGCTCCGGGTTAACGTGTCGACGAACTGCCGGCCGAGGAGTGTTGCTAATAAACGAGGAAGATCGTAGATAGCGAGATTTGACAAAGCGGAGTGACCTGTCATGTAAATTATTTTTTGTCGTCCAATCATTCGTGTATAATGTAACACACATTCGCTACGTAACATTATTCTCTCTCTCTCTCTCTTACGATTGGTCTTACAAGTGTGAGAAAAGACGTTTCACTTTCCCATTAATAATTATATACACGTGTCTTGCATTTAGAAATATTGTAAGATGTAATATTATTTTCACTTGACAAATTTGTAAATTCTCTCTTTAAAGTTAGTTCGAGAAAATTTAACAACAAGCTTTCCTCTTGACTTTTGTTGTAAAATTTTCTCAAACACAACTTTTTTGTATTATATATATATATATATATATATATATATAATATCTTATAGTATTATACATATATATAAAAATTATAGTTTGCACTTTATACAAATGCTAAGCGAGTAACACAAGGTTGCAATATTTTTTGTTGGCTGTTTTACCGCGGGAACTGTTGCATCCGTGACGTATGAATCGAAGCGAAATGTCAGTGTTGAACATGACCGATGTCGCAGTTGCAGGACTGGATCGTTGCCGGACGGGATCGGCACGTTCCTTGTTCGATGTTCGGCGATCTGGTCTTCCGGCCGGAGACGAGCGGTTCTTCCGGGTGTCTTTCCGGTCAGTCAGGGTCATGTGTCGACGGATTATGAGGTGGTGAGCTCTGCTAATGGCCGTACGATGATCTTGACCCGTGAGACACGAGCGTGTAATCCGCTACGCCGGCCAGGGTTGTAGGTCAACGCCGACGGGGTCTCTCGTTCTCCAAACAAGTAATAAAAGCGGAGACGCGACTACAAATACAACGACGTAAATTAACGGCACCACGTTGGCGAGCCACTCGAAATTTACGACAGTCGTAATATTTTCGTCGAAAAATATCTCAGCGCGATTCGCTTCTTTGGTACTCAGATACTCGAATTATATTAAAACCGTAAAACTATGCGAAAGAGAGGAAATAAAATGATGATTCTTGATTAGAGAGTGAAGGTGAAGGTTTTCTTATTAAAATTAAGAAATTATACGAAAATTTTATATAGAACTAATTAATATAATTTGTTTCTGTTTATAAAGATTAAGTTTTCATTATGTATTGGAATACATATATACATATACAAGTATTGGAAAGGTCAAGAACTTAAATTTTCACGCGGATATGTCTAAGATAGTGGATCTTAATCGAGTAAACAGAGCCATTTCCCTCCCGACGTGATACGGACGATTAAAGAGTAAGCAGCTGTTTCGGATGGCAGACAAGGTGGTGCCGTCAGCTGACTGAAGGGATGGGAAAATAGAAACGGAGAATCGCCCTCTGCCGTTTACTCCGAATGGGATGCTGCAAGGGAGTGATCTTTCGCGTTTAGTGACGTCATCGACGTCTCCGACATGGCAGCTGTTGCCTTCTGACCGTGTATACTTCAAGATTGATTGCGAGATTAGTCCAAGTATCTCTTCGCTAACGAAGGGGTTCCGGGCTTGGTGTCCGTATCGGCGAACTTGTCAAACTTCCGCAAAGAGATACGATCCCGGACAGCTATTTAAAGCATACGATTTTTCTAGCGCATTTTAATATTGTATGAAAAAATTTAACATATTAAAATTATCAATGAGAAAAAATTGGAAAATTGTTGATTGTGAAAAAATAATTACATTATAAATTCAATTAGAATAGAAAAATTAAAATTATTACAAACTTCGATTATGATCGCAATGTAAGTATTGTAAAATAGGAAATGTACTCGATTGCATTTATAAATGCAAAAGTATCGAGATGCATAGGTTCTGAATATAAAGATTAAAACTCGCAAACTCTTAGCTTCCCCAAGCGCGCAGAGAACTTGAAAACGGCACCGCCGTCGGGAACGACATTGTCGCTCGTTAAGAGGGCCGGTCCCGCGGCCGCGGTACAGCTACGTGCGATTTCGTAAAGATTTTTCAGATGTCCAGATGACAAACGACGCGTCGTACGCGCGGGCGCGTCTTCCCGTGGATTTTCGCGAGTGTCGCGTCGCGCGGAGAAATGAACCTGTTGCGGAGCTTTATGAGCGGCATTAACATACTTCGTCGTGTTTCGCGCGGCCGTCCCGCGAGCTTAACTGCATCACGGACGACGGAAATATTTCATTACATTAACGCGAGGAACGTGAGAGAAAAAGCGGTAGAGAAAAGCGTTTAGTGTTGCCACTTGGAATTCCCTCTGAAGATGTAGTACACATACACCCACAGTTATAAAGAATCAAATTTGTAAAATTATCTAAAAGTAATTCCAATTATATTTTCGCTTGCGATAACGAAGATCCTTTTTCCGAAACTAATTAAAAATTTCGCGTTTAATTCCACACACTTACAAATATATTTTTCAAAAAAAGTCCCAATATATAAATAAATCATTCCAAAAGTTGCGTTTGTAATCGTTTCGATGCCATCTAAACTTAATTTCATCGTTATATCGATAATTAATTTCTAAAAGATTTCTCTATAAATATATTTTCTCTCTCTATTTTTTTAATATACGGTTAGCTTATTATACAAGTTTTCTCTCTCTCTCTCTCTCTCTTTAATATATATATATATATACATGTAAATTAATTTAGCTGGCAGACTAAGTACATATTTAACAAACAAATTAAATGCAACGTGTACGTCACTAACGAATCATCGACTTTTCGAAAATGTAAATAATTCGGTTTTAGCCTCATTCCTTCTCGTTAAGAGCGATCGCGTCGGTAAACTTCGTTGAAGCCTAAACCGATGCCATCATCCTCGCCTCTCTTCGTCCGAGACACCCTACGGACTTTCCTTCGTTAAGCCTTGCGATAACGCCGACGTCACGTTTTCGGCGGCTGCGGATGACGGCGGCGGGTTCCGGTGCATCGCCTTGCGCTTCGCGCGAGCATTGTTCGCGCGCGGATACCAAGCTGTGAAAATAATTGCGAGTCTAGACGAAAGACAGTGAAGCGGCGAGCGGAGATGTAGCAAAGGAGGATGAAGAAGGGAGGAGAAAACGGTTCCCAGGATTCCGAATGGCTTCGTATGTCTCTTATAAAGGGAAGATTGTTCCGGCTCCATTCTCCGTTCGTGGTATGAGGGAGGGAGGGAGGGAGGGAAGGGGAAGGGGGAAGAAATAGAAGGGATCATCTCGTCGTGGCTTCGCGAAGGGTGACTGAGAGGGGAGGGATGCTGCTGCTGCTGCTGCATCTGCCCCTTCAGTGTAATGATATCTGAAAAAAGGACCGTCGCATTCAGCAAGACTCCGGGCCATCAATTTGCCTGGTAAATAGGATTCGACGGAGCGTGTCTCTCCTTTTCTCCCTCTCTGTTCTTATCTCTATCTTCTACGATTGATAGTGACCTTCCGCTATTTTGCGATAGGATATTAAAATCTGACGAAGTCGGAAGTCTTCTGGTATTTCAACGGCATTTATATCGAGGACGCGGATTGCAACTTGGATAAATGCACGATTTTTTATACGTATATAATATATATTTGCGTATCGTAATTTTACTATAACATAATGTTTATTATTGCGAAAATTATGTTTTCACAATGTAAACTTGACGCGAGAAAGTTCCCCGAATGTACGCAAAGTTTGACATATATTTCTCAACTTGAATATTTAAATACCTCTTTCAAAATATAGAAAATATATACAATACAATATACAGTAAAATGTGCAGTTACACGATAAAAATTCATTTTGTTAAGCTACACGATAGTACTTTTTTTTTTAAATTGAGAAATCGCATGTGTATACCGATAATGAACCTTGGAATGGAAAGAGATTACCATTATCTTTTCATTTTGCGAGAGATATTTTCTATTCATGAGATAACAGTCGAGCCGTAAATTTGAAGGTCGGAGGAAGAAAAGCTTCGACAAGAACAAACAACGCTGACAGTTGAAAAGTGGGCGTTTGAAAAAGGATTTTCTAGCTCTCAAATCGCATCGGAATGGCTGGCGAAAAGAAAGAATGCTTCTGAAAGGTGCTCAATCGTGATGCGTCTAATACCGCATGGAATATAATTAAATAAACAAAAGAAAAGAGAGAGAGAGAGAGAGAGAGAAAATGATGCACACTATCGCGTAAAAAAAAATTTGAATATATGCGATAAAAAATATTTTCTAGCTTTCGCAAACATTTTTTTCCTCTTTTGTTAAAATAATGTAAAGAAACATCAATTTTATTATATACATATATCGAAGCGTCTCAAGGCTTTTGTTTCAGTTTCTTTGAAATATAACAAAGATAATAAATTGTAAACTGTAAAAACGTTAAATATTTCTACCGACACAAATGTCTGTATACATACCATTGCCGTTTGGTATATCTCATTTTAAGAGAATAACAATTAGTCGTTGAGCTCTAACAATATATTTTTATTTTCAATGTATTTTAGCACGAAATATCATCTCTTTTGCGATTGTGTGTATTATTGTACATCACTCTGTATAAAGATATTATAATAACTTTTACGAGTAAAGAGGGAACGGTACACTATCAATATCGATAAAAAGAGCAGCTATATCTCATACGGTATGTCTGTCAACAAAATTCTCGCTCACTATATAGCGAGCGCAATTACAGTGACGTTACATTCCGATTTCGATCGAAATTGTAGAGGCACGATCGTTTATGTAACGTCGACTTCTCCGAAAGAACGAGACGAGATGCTCGTTTCAAGGGTATTTCACATAATTCACGTGAAAAGAACAAAATTGTGCGTTCGTCATATGTTTAAACGCAGGGGGCACAGAGCGGGAGAAAAAGAGAGAGAAAGAGAAAAATAGAGGAGGGAGGGGGAGGGAGATGCGATGCAGTTCCCGACACCCTATATTTTGGTCTCATTTTACTAAAAGCCGATCGTATTTCACAATTCCACTCGTCGCGAGGACAATGCGCCTGCGTGCCGTTTTCCATTTCTCTCCCTCTTTCCCCTTCGTTCTCTACCTCATCACCGGACTCACTCTCTCTTTCTCCTTCCAATTCGTTTTCACGAGATGCGTAACCTGACTTAGGGAATGACAATCTCTTTCTCCGCGCTCTCGTTTTTCTGTTTCCTTTCTTTTCTTTTTTTTTTTTTTTTTCACCGCCGAAAAACCGCGCATTGAGACGCGGTCATTTGTCCGCAATTCGACCATAAATGGAGCCCTCGACGGGGATGTTTACTCGCCGCGCCGAGTTTCTATCCCCCGGATCTCGCTCCCTCTAATTCCTCGAGCGCTCGTATTTTTTTTTTTTTTTTTTTTTTTTTTACGCGTTTCGCTGCTCTTTTCGGTGACACTCCGTTTCGCGAGCGCACGATATATCGCGGCGAGTTCAAACGGCACGCACCGTGGAAATGTCGGAAAGCCGAAGGATTCGCAACGGATCATAATCCCTCTCGCGAAAATACGTCACTTGTAATGGAATAAAAAAAGAGCCTGAGAAGCGCAAACATGACGAATTTTGTGAACTGAAATGGAAAGCACAAGAGAAAGGTTCTGTTCAACGTATAATTAATTTTAATGTAATAAAAAGTCATTAAAAGAATATATAATAATTTTTTTTTTTTCTGTATTGTAAAGATTCAAATTCTGATTAAGATTGAAAGTAAAAAGAATTAATGAAAAATTCTTCCCCGATCATTAAATCGATTCGTTTATTGTACGATTTAGGGCATCTCATTCTATTCAACTATAGCATAGTTTTTCGCTTAACAATTTGCTTTTTTATAAAGAACTAGAATTGTTTTCCTGCTTACGTTGCTTATTAATTTTCTTCTTACAAATATGATCAATTACATTATTTCATTTAATATTCTCTAATTTCTTTTTTGAATTTCATTTTCTCTTTTTCCATAAATCATTATTATTATGAATTATTATACTATTTTTTTATTATATCATATTTACTTTATTATTTTTTAACTTTAATTTATTAGATTCTCTTGTAACGTTTTGAATTTTATTGCAGAAAATTTCAAATAAATGTTGAAATCATGATTCCGAATCAATTCACTTTTATCCTACAATTCGGGAGTTTAAGATATCTACTTTTATTCGATGATTGTACAGTTTTTTATTCAACAAAACTTGTTTTGTACAATTTGTATACTTATATCAAATATGATGACTAATCGACACAGGGTGCGCGTCTTTTCTTGAGACGAATTTTCTCATAGAATCTAGAATTACATGATCGCAACGACGAGATAATCGTATGGCCAGGAACGCGAACGGATGCGATAATTGGATCACTCGTCATCGTTGACCTGCGTAAGTCGACCAATGGGAGACGGTCGGCGCTTAGTTAAAAAAAAAAAAAAAAATCTCTACAATGATCCTGCGGAAGGATCTCGGCCAGCAGGGCATCGCGCAAGGGGAAAAATCGCGAGTGAAGAAGGGGACAGAGGAAAAGAAATCGAATCAGACGAATCGTAGGACGAGCCGGACGAGGACACTTGAGGATGCACGAGGACACGACAATGGTGTCCGTCTATCCGTCCGTCCGTTAGAAGGATCCTCGTCCAAGCCGACGCGTGGAGAACCGTTCGTACAGATTTGAATATTAATTTAGGGTCGTCGAGAACGAGAGAGAGAGAGAGAGAGAGACGATACGATGTAGGATATTGCCTCGGGGGTCAGTGGCAGGTCCGATGGAAGGAAGGAAGGAAGGAAGGAAGGAAGGAAGGAAGGATCCCCGTGTTCTCGTTAATAAAGCTCCGCCATCCCTGTCCTTCTCTCTCGCATCAGCCGGAATAGCGATACCGTGTAACGGACCGTACCCTTCGCGTACGGCCATATTGTCGTTTCGTGTCCACGTACGTGGACGAAGAAATTGCGTAACGGACGAAGGCGCTTCCTCGCGACCGGGCTTCCACGAGCCGTCAGGTAAAATTACGTAACGGGCGGTAAAACACGGTCGTTACTTTGTCAGAGGCGTCCTGGCGCTGAAGAGGTAAGATGCCGAGCTGCTGAAAGGGTTAGTCAAGAATTTAAGGCCCTCGAGAAATACACTTATTTTAAAGTCCCATATTTTTAAGTATTGTGTGCTATAGAAATGCTTTTTCGCCAACAACAACACATCACGTTTATCTTAATGCTGTTAAGTAATATATATAACTGAAATATTTCAATAAAATATAATATATATATAGCTTTACAAAAATAACTCTTTTAAAAACTTTTACAATCTATCGAGACATGTATATATATATATAATAAATTATTTTCTCAAATACAAAATTCTCTACAAATTTCGAAGAAATGTAATTCAGATACTTTAGACGTTCTTCATATCTTTTTAAAATGTTTTTTAGTATCTTTCATGATATAAAAATTTATAGCTTTCAATAAATCCGATAAAATATGATATATAATGATAGATTGAAAATTTCATAGAAAGATTATCCTCCCGACGTTATTCTAATCGACCTATACGATGATTACGGTATTTTTCCTTTAGCCGTATAATGTACAGATTAATGTACTACGATTATCACAATTTCGACACATGTGTTTTATATGCTATATAATATACGTTCTTTTTTTACGAACGAGAAGAACTGATGGACAAAGATGGAGATAGAGTAATGTACGAGATGAGGGAAGCTGGGTCTACTAGCTTCCAAACGTAGATATAACGGACTATTTTATGACCTGGATATTATCTGGTCGTCGTTCCTGCGAGAGATTTATACAAGTAAAATCGACTAGAAACCACGGTTTCTTCGGATTATAGATAGGATAATGTGTATTATTAGTATCTAGTAGAAGCCTCCCCCTTAACTATTATTACGTTCCGGTGAGAATATACATTTTATGATCCTTTTGCAATATTAATAATTCATTCTCGCATATATTTTCTCACGATTTGACGAGTCCGGATATCTGAAAATGCAATAATAACTACATAATAATTGGACAAAAATTGCTTTCTGATAAATTTAGGTTCTCGTCAAATCAATAGTATAATAAAATTTTCTAATTTTTTTCGCTATAGATTAACAATGTATCTTTGTTTATTACAGCGTTAAATATATTTTTATTGACTAAAAATGAAGCTTCTAATAGAGCTTCTAATAAGACATTAACTGTTGCAAAATCATTCTACAAGAATTGTCGTAGATAATAGAATTCACATTTTTTTTTAAGACCTCAAGAAATTCAGATTTTTTCTCTATATAATTTCAGAAATATAAATTTGGAATAATTCTCTAAAGAGATACATGTCATCGCGGCATTCAGTATCGTTTCAGGGCAAACAACAGAGTATGCAAACCGAGGAGGTTGCAGTACGTAACATCACGCCCGAGAAGTCCGCAGAATTCGTAGTCGCGCATTGCAAAGCCATTAATTACTCCCGGACGTCTGACCACCACGATCGTTAAGCGGCAAATCTGATATACTAATGATCAATGATCCATCGAGCGCCTATAAATAGTAACGTATGGTATTAAACGTTCGGTCGGCGCGGCGGGACCTTTCGTCGATCTCTCAAGGCGACCGAACGCGGCAGATCTGATTGCTCTCGGGTTCTCGGAAAGGCGAATTAAGGATTCCGCTTTCGAGCATATACCACCACGTGGAAGTATAAACACATAACGGCGCGATCGGCGCGATCGGGCGGCGATGGTATCGCGGTGTCGTAATAACGACGACCACCGATTCTCGTCTAGAGCGACAGAGCGGGGGAAAATTAACGTTCTCAAAATTGATTGAGTCAGGAATTATGTATTCCTTCCTCCTTCTTCTCGTCCTCCTCTCCTGTCGTTACACGCCTTTTATTCTTGTGTCGCCGCTTTTACAAAAGAACCGACACGAGCGTACTCGATTCGCGAATCTGTGTCGCCCCGACTAAATCGAATAAATCGAATTATCATATTAATACAGACGCGCGCGCGTCGTCGCGTCTCTCATTACTCACATTTTACGCCGGGCTAATATCTCATAAATGTCCGACGCGCGGCTATAAATCTGCGATTTCGCGGCGAGGCAAAATTTTGCGTCACACGAGCGATCTCCAGAAATTGGATCGGGTCCACGCTCTTTACGCTATTTATGGAAATCGATGGCATTTGAACTTTCAATGTCATTAAACGTAGAACAATTTTACTCGGGCATACCTTCAACGATTTGTATACGCTGCGCGGAAGGAGAGTATCCTCTCTTTAATATACCTTCTTGCATTTCTCTCGAAAAAGGTCGCCGATGTATTTCGAAAAAAATCGCGAACGACTAGATATTAAACTTGTATTTTTCTCTCTTACAATTGCTTTTCTGGAATGCGACTTAACTCTATCAGTATCAGCGTTATTCCCTCAGAAGCGTAGCGCTCGCCGGGCCGGGATGCTTGTAAAGGAGCGAATCGAAGAAACTATGGAGGATGATAACCCCAATTTGGGCGAGTTCGATCTTTGAAGTTTACCTACGGGCGCGAGAGTCGAGTCTCGCACGCACTCGAAATTATTTCCCGGAAATTCATGCCGTTGAGAGATCATTCCCGCGAGCGAGAGCCGGATGAGAGAAGAGACGAGAGGGAAGGACCAGGAGGAAGGGAGAGAGGGAAGAAGGAGGGAGACAGGATAGAGAAGCTCACTTTTTTTCTTTCCTTTTCGTCTTTTTTGCAAGGCGAACACCGCGTCACGATTCGGACAATAATTCAATTAGCCCGAAGGATTTCGTGGCGTTGTCGTCATAATTCAAGGCGCGCCGTCCGCGAAGAGAAGCAGAAATAGAAAGAGAAAGAGGGCGGAAAAGAGGAGAGAAGGCTGGGAGGGTGAGAGAGAGAGGGAGGAGAAAGAGAGCAGCGAGAACTAGAAGGACCCACCTTGGCATAAATTAGAAGAACAATGCGCGGGACACCAAGGTGGACGAGCGTAATGGCGTCGGACAGGGGTATCCGCGGAGGACGCTAATAATATAAGCCGCCGGTGGTGGTGGTGGTGGTGGTGGTGTCGGCCGGAAGAAACGGACACGTCCGAAATTCATACGCGTTACATATCACGTGTCCGCGCTGGTATGCGCGCGGTAATCGGGCCCTCGTTACCGAGGGCTAGCGCACTTTAATTCCGCGCGCTCTACGTGCGCGGCATCCGAGTTGTCTCTCGATAAATAGAAACGAGAGAAATACAAGTGACAATCTGAGTAATAATCGAAGGGGATGAAAACGATAGCCACGATTAGATTTTATTGTTTTTATTGTTTACTTATTGTTAGATGTAACTTTGACGCAAAGTCTCTAGGAAGCAAATGCGAAAGATATGCTTCATTAATTAAAAAATTTTATCAATTAAAAAATATTGTCTTTTGCTAGAAATAAGTGAATAAAATTGTATGGAATCTGAAGACGAGCTGAAAAATTCGCGACTTGCAATTAGAAGGGATTCGTCGCCGCTGGTCTCGTCGGCGAGGAAGCCGCCAACGGCGGGATACAAACGTCAGGATACCTAGGACGACCGGGGATGGCGATTCTATTTCACCGGGAACCGTTATATCGCAACGTCTTCCAAAATTAAAACGCTTGGATTGCTTCCAACGTGCGCGTTGGACGGACGGTCGTTTCGTTTCTCATGGGGCAATTGTCAACAAATGTGTACGAAAATTGAAGCATATGATTCGGTTTTCAATCTTTCTAAAAATTGTTCATGAATCTTTCAAACGACGCAAGAATATAACAGACCCAAAGCGTGTCGAATAAATTTTTTGTTGAAAAGATCCTCTCAAACTGTTCTGAATATTTTTAGACATTTTCAAAATTCTTATATCTCCTTTTAGGCCAAAGTATCTAAAGTATTTTACGATACAAATGATGGCATAAGAATTTTGCATAGATTTATTTTGTCGCTGGTTATTAATCTGTAAAATTTCATCGAATATTACAATCTGGATGTTACAATTATAAATTGTAAAGAGAGTTAAACTTTTAAAAGTTACACGAAGAAATTGAACACGTTGATTCCCGGCGCGCAAAGTCCCGGCCTGGTAGGGCCCCGATCGGGGAAGCCGGTACCCTTCGTGACCATGAGCAGAGATGTGGGCCAAAAGGAACGCGCGGTAAAACCGGTAGGTCCCGTGCCCTAGATTTCGGTCGATCGACTCGGTAGTTTTCGAGTGAAGTGTCCGAGAGAGAAGAGAAAAGAAAGAAAAGAGGGAGGAAAAAAAAAGATTACAAGTCCGAGGTGGACAATGACCCCGGGGTCAGCCGGAAGGGTCAGTGATGTCCGACCGATGACCCGGGGCCCGCCCTTACACTCCCGTGTACAATTATAAATGCATTAAATCCATCCCTCATACAAGATAATATTTAAATCGCACCGAGAGAGACGGGTTAAAGGACGACCCGCGCGCGCCGCTTCTTTTATCAAAGGGTGGTTACCGGCCGATATTTTATTGCGTGTGTATTGGTGTCGCGGTGCGTACGTGATTTTATTGCGTGTACTTTCTATTATAAATATTCACTCCAACCTCCTCTCTCCGCGCCACCAGTCTACGGACAGTACCCTTTCAAAATGGGGCGCAACCTGGAAAAAGCCGACGCGATTGGCTGCTACGAGCGCACAATACTTATTTACGCGCTCTTTGCCAATTATTTATGTGCGCAAAGTGCAAAGTATGAGAATACGTGAGATCGTGCGTTCGTTGGGAATTTAGATTGCAATATGTGAATCGCGTTGAATTTTCCACTGGAAAGAGCAGTACGACAGCATTCGCGGAAGTGATTCGAGACTGTAATTCAAAGTCGTATATTTATTACTTGATATCGAAACTAATTCAAACTTCAATTTACGTGTAACGGGTCTTTAGGCGAATATTTCTTTAGCAATAAAAATATGTGGTATATATTTATACATAATAATTTATATTTTTCTTAATTATGCTTTATTATAATTATATATAATGCAATAAAAAACTAATTTTTTTATAAAATCTTTATTGAAAAGTCAGTATGTTTTGTTTCGTATGCATGTAACTTGACAAGGAAAGCTCGATAACATAAAAATTATAAAAAATGAAGTCTGGAACTTTATGAAAAGGAGTAGGTTAATATATATAATTTAGTCGCGTATCTCTAACTTTTCTGTTCTGGCAGAAAACTGTTCCTAGAATGAAAACACCCGTTCGAAAAGAATTTAACTTTTCACATTTTTATCGAAATCTTCAATATTATAAGAGATAAAAGGATTGTAATCAAAAAATATAAAATTCCATGGTTTTCTATTATAATCTATTGTGAACACTATAATAAGAAATCTAAAGAAGAAAGAAAAGTCTTTGCAGAAAATAAAACTAAAAAGATTTTGTATAATCTCTCTTTTGTATTTTTTGAATTAATAATCAAAACAGTATCGTGTACGTAATCGCGGCGTAAGCGATAAGACCTTGCGTTGCATTTTTCATGTTTTATCGCAGCGAGTGCAATCTAAGAAATATGATGACATTGTTTACTTATACTTGTATGTATTAATTTAACGTTTATTTTAAGCGTCATTAGGCGATAAGAATTGCAAGTGTAACAATCATGACCTTCATTGTATGATATCGACCATATGTTACGTATCATATCACACTATACGCGTATTATATATTTTTTTTTTTTACATTGTCACAATTAACGTTACATAGTATCTTATAAAACATGCTAATTCCGGCAAATATTCCGATAATATTATATTTTCATCACTTTACTTATCTACATGTTTATTATCTCATTAACTGAATTTTTTCAAAAAGCTTTTACGCGTTTACGTAAGATAAAGTGAAGTGATAAAGAATATTATTTTGCAAACATAAAGTAAGCGAATTCGAGCTACAGCATTTAAGTCTTTTTGTCTATATTTCTGTCATATACTCTCTAAATTTCTTAGAGCAAAAATGCACTCGAAAAATTGAGTGACTGGTCGAATCACTCGAGTTGGAATGACTTTTCGATCATAGAAGTGAATTCTCCCACTTTTTATTGTAAAATGAAAATAATCACTCTGCAAAATGGAGTAAATATGTATATTCTATTTTATAGAGCGAATATTGTCACTCTATGTATTATAGAGTGAATATTTTTATTCGTGAAGAGTGAGCGAAGCGCACGTGAAGCATGCACGAGTCCGCCATTAGCAAAAAAAAAAAGAAGAAACACTATCGTCTCGCTATCTCTCGACGGTGTCATCTTCGTTGCGCGTGTATTTGGTACGAGACAAGAAAAAAGGAGACTTAGCCGGCTTTCACACTGAGATAATGAGATGCTAATGTGCGATGCGCAGTTTCGATTATTTAAAGTGAGAAGCAATGACACTGCTTTTCATTTCAACTTATCGAAGCTTCACGTTGCACGTAGCATGCTATCTCAGTGTGAGAGAGAGAAAGCCGGAGAGAGAATTAAGATTTATACTTCCTAAGAATGAATCTGTTCACTCGTAACAATTGAATGAAAAATTCTCTTGACAAAATAATGATGACTCCATTCTCCGATCGAGTGAATTATTCACTTCAAAACGAGTAACGCGTTCACTTTACTTCAGAGTTAAACAGTTAATTTTTATGAAAAGTAAATTTTCCCCAATTACGAGTGGCAGTATTTCCCCTATCGCTTGAAGTGAATATTCACTCGTTTGGAGTTAAGTTTCACTCTAAGAAATTTAGAGAGTACATCAAAATAAATAATTCCATCTAGCTAAACTCTATTTAATTCTCTATTCGATCTCTCTAATTTTCATTTATCCTCCTTAATTAACTTGTGCATCCTTCATCTTTTTGATACTAGATATTAATTTAAAATATTATATATAATTCTGATACTATCTCTATTACTGTCGTTTTTCTAACATTATTGTTGTTCGATTATAATTCAGTTATTCTTTATTTTTACAACTCCATTTTATAACTTTATCGTATATCCCGAGAGAACCGAAACGTCCTAGGATACCTGATAAACTCCTTACGTCTGCGTATATGTGTATCTACCTGCAGGCGAACGGTCAGTTGTAACGGCAACAATAAGAACTTGTCAGGAGCGAAACTAAAGAATCGTTAACGGCGTTTACCGTTTTATTGCGTGTGTTTTCCCTTATAAATCCTCTGGGGCAATCTAACCCTTTCGCGCCAAGGGGCTACCCTGGACAGAAGGTCCGAAGGCCCAGGAGGATCTCGCATTACAATAAAGCCGAGAAAAGGAGAGATATGGAGCGCCGGGCGAAATGATTTCTTTACCAGTACCTACGCATATAACGGAGGAAAGACGAAGGGACAGGTCGGAATCGGACAATGAGATATCGCGGCTACACACGTTGCGTCTCACTTGGAGTTTACGGTGTGTGGCTTAAATACGGTCCGCTCGGGTCGTACGTTGCAAGCGTATTGCGAACAGACGCGCTATTCGCATTCGCCGGTCTGTTTTTTTTTTTCCCGGCGGGATTTTCGGCCCTCGCGAAAGAGCGCCGGGGAAATCGTTAAAGCGGTATGTCGCTATCTCTTCATTTTCCTTTATCGTGATATCGCATCGGATCATTCTGATTGTCGCATAATTAAGTAGAAATTTGAACAAGTATTTTGCTAATGAAGCAAAAAAAAAAAAAAAATTTCTTATCTATAAGAAACGCTCTCGCTAAACGCGGCTTCAATTCGTCCAAGATCGATTCGAGATGAAAATCGAATGACGTTAAGTTGCGCGAGGAGAGAAGCACCGACGTTTGTCTCTTCGCGTAATTCGCAGAGAAGAGAGATGGGCGATATCGATCGAAGGAATCGGTCGTTTCCATTCGCGGCAACAACGGCATTGTTTTCGGGGTCCACAGGCAGCGACAGATAAGCGAACATCCAACGATCGTCCCGGAATATCGATCCGAATCCCCGATTCAATTTTCCTTCGCCCTTCGACGTAGCGCAACGGCGAAACGGTATGCATTAAACATCATGCATCACGCATGCCGGCGCTCTTGATCCATCGGCGCGACGTCGGAGTATAAATGCGTCCGTCAGTCAGAACGCGAATATATCACACAAGGGTACTTATGATATATTTTTGATGTATTATCAGTCGATCAGCGCACATTTTATCCTCTTTTCAATTTTAATGACAGATCGATATTTAGAAAAGTATTGACGTTGAAATAATAATCGCTCGGGAATGCTACTCTCTTACACCGACGAATGTTTGAAGAAAGAATGTTCGATTAACTTTTTTTTTTTCAATAAGAGGAAATCAACATGCGTCGATATTCATTGATACTAGCTATTGATTCAGAGATGTTAATTAATTATTATAATAATTAATATATGTATAATAACAAACAATTTTTATATTTTACTTCCCGTAGAAATAAATAAAAATTAATTATTTAAAAAAATATGTCACATGATTATGTTGTTCTTGTAAATTTTGCGTGAGTTTAGGGCTCCTAGTAATAGCCGTTTTTTCGATCGATTCCGCAATCAGTTCGCATTATTATCCCGGACACATATTCGCGGATCCGAATATTCGCACACACGCATACACATACGCGCATCCGTTTTCTATTCCCTTCGAGAGGCGCGGCGGTTTGCTCTATTATTACACAAAATTGCCTGGGAAAACTTTCATTAACTTGTCCGATGCCTAATTCATGAGAGACGGACCGACGCGATACCGTATAATCCGCGCCCGAGGCGCTCGCGCGCGGCGCCGTAAGCGGAGGAGTAGAAGGGGTGGAGAAGGTGGAGAAAGGGATGGCTTTAAGGAAGATGCGCGGGGAGCAGAGGAGAGGACACAACCGGCAAAATGATTTCGATGGTACCGAAATGAAATAAAGATGATGTCGCGCGCCCCGGCGGTCCTCCGCCGAATGCGATGCGGATGACTGCGGCTGGAATATAGGAAATCGATCCGTACTCGCGTATGTAAAAACGCGTATTCCTCTCTCTCTCTCTCTCTCTCTCTCTCTCTCTCTCTCTCTCTGCGTATTCTGCGAATCATCGCGTTGACATATCTGTCCATCCGTCGTTTTGCGTGAGCTATCATCGCGAATCATCGCGTTTTGACGTTTATCCCGACGCGCGCGGCGCGTCAAATATCTGTTCGGATTGAAAGTTTATAAATGGCATCTCGAAAGTCGATTTAAAGTGATTTGTTATATGTTTCGATTTGTTATATATAAAATAAGAGAAGTCACACCGCAATTGTATTATATTTTTGTGAGTTTTTTGAATTAAAAAAAATTTGTTATATTTGTGCAATTTTTTATTTTCAAAACAATGAATCGATGTCTCTTCAATTTCAATTGGATTTTCTTTAATACTTCCCTAGCAATATTTTAAAATAGAACGTGAATTCTTCATTAACGTAGATTATTATTATCACAGTGTTTTACAAATATAGATTTTACTTATTTTTTATTATTGATTTTACTTACTCTTCCATTTTTCCGAGGAAGCAACTTACTACGCGAAAATATCTACGAAGGATTTCTATATACAGCGTCATTGCTCATTTAATTGCGAAAACAAATGATGAGACTTGTCGATTAAATTAAATAATTAATCCACCTTGAGGAACACCGGGTCTAACAAAGATTTAAATCACCTCCTTCATGCCACCTAACCGACGTTACGTCAAACATCAGCTGTTGCTCGACCCGGCAAACTAAGGCCCGACCGAGGCTTCGGTATCCACTGCGATTCCTCTCATCGATATCTTGCCGACAAATACAGACATCTAGACGTTGAACAATCGTCGGCTTCTGTTACTGTCGCATAAAAATCATAGGTAGGTGTGACATGTGAGTAGACGGTGATTTTATCGGCACCGTGTATATATAAGAGATAATCGAGAGAAAAAAAACTAAGTATCGATTTGCGATCATTATCGCGAAACGATAGTCATTAGCGAATCACTTGAGCTGCTACAAGATTTTCATCTTCCTAACACGATCCGTCTTCTCATCTTTAGTCTCCTTGTGGCTTTTTACGCGACTCCGTCTTTCTTTTTGCATTCTTTCTCATTCGTCAGAAATGCATCGCAACTGCAATTCTCGCCACAAGATGCCTAAGTAATATCATCGGGAAACAATGTACGGGCCCCTCATTATCACGAGGAGATGAGAAGGGAAGAAGGAGAGGGTGAGCGAGCCCGCCGGACATGTATGGTCACTCGCGTGTACAAGTTACGCGAGAAAAATTCCTCACCGCATTCTCGCCCTTCCGCCCTTCGTTTCATTCTTTCTCCGCCCTCTTGACGTTTCGAGGGATATTTGATAAACAGGGATCGAGAAGGAGAGAGGATCGTAAACGCTACCTTGTTGGCAGCGATGCGCCGGGAGCACTTCTTCGAGGAAGAAGTCGCGGAGGGGTCCAATTCTTCTTCTCGCGCGGTGACCCTTCTTGCGTGCCATGTACGCGGTTGCGTGCGCGGAAACGGTAGCCGAAGAGGTAGCTCTCGTGATCTCACGCGACTCGTGGATACCGCGAGTATAGCTTTATGATGGCCTCTTGTTTCCGACAATTTCTTCTCTCCTTTGTCTCCACCACGTATAATTGTTTTTTAAATGTCATATCGCTGTACGCATATATGCATATAAGATAATCTGCGGAGATTGAGGAGAGAGAGAGAGAGAGAGAGATGTTTATAAATTTCAATGTTGCGTTATCAACATCATTATCTATATAGATTCTAATCTTCATTAGAATCTTGTTGGTCTCAAGTTTTATTGACTTAGATATTTTCAATGATAAATGATATTTTCAATGATAATATGATCTTAAGATCCCTGATTAAGCGACTGATTTGAATCGTAGGTAAAAACATCACGCAATTAATGGAAATTTCAATGTATACGAACGCACGTTTAATGGCCGGTATTTATATGAATAAAAAATTATAATATGCGAGAACGCCTCGCATAAAGCGAAGGTTAACTCCTCGCATCTGACTCGTGCGAATTAAAATCACGCAACGACGCGCGATCACGTTTAAGAGAGAATTATAGATTTACTGGACAGCGGTGGGATATCTTCAGACCCATATTTGTACAGATAAGTAGCCGGCGCAAAACACTTGTTGCATTCTCAAAAGATCATGCCGATATAGAAAATTGATATTTGCGCATTAAAAATTGATAGGTTTGCAGGGGATTCTCATTCTGTTTAATTAAAGAAGATAAGAAAACAACAGCGGATGAAATCAATAAAATAGCTGTTAGATCTAAATTTTTCAAATGGCACGATAAAATTAACTTAAATTGAAGAATCGAGTTAAAATAAATTTTTGTACAGAGCTTTATAAATTTGTTATTTTCGGTTAAAATAAAAAGTAAAAATATTATAGAAAGAAAAAAAAGAAGAGATGGAAAAAGAAAGAAAAATGTTCGGAAAAATTTAAAAACTACTATATTATAAATATATATGATAGAAAAACGATGAGAGATTGAAAGTTCTTCGACGTAATTTTTTAACTATATACACTGTTTTCATAAAATAAAAACGGATCGACAATTCAAATAAATGCGTTTTAAATTCAAGATGAAAAAGAGATGTCGGATAATCATATTTGGCGTTAAAAACGAACTTTTAATACTTATCCGAGCTTCAGATGTGTATTTATTTTTCTACATGTAAAACAATTCTATTATTAAAGTTATATCAAATGTTAAACATCTAAGTGGATATGTTTTTCTCCGCTTTTCGCCTTGTCAGATTGTTATAAATTATTTTCATCGATAAACTTGTAATCTCGCAAAATACAACACTGCTTATCGTCGTCGATGGGATTCTCTATCAATCATCGTGCATCGATTACTATATTATTATCGTTTACTATGTTGCAGAGTCGATCATTTCTCATATCATTAATTTATTTTCTACCTTCAAATTAGCTAGATACGTGCCTAACTTTTTTACGATTTAACAACACGGCACGTTACATGGCATATTATAAGGGTATACTTTGCTCGGTAATAAAATTTAGTTATGCCTGTTAGTACGTTACATATCTAACATATGTATCCGAGTTTATCCTCCCGTGTTTATATACGTTATTTACGGACAGGGTATCTCAAAACTATCGTGTTTGCTTTTATCTATAAATATTCTTTCGTGAGTTCGAAATTGTTCCTATCTTAGATAATCGTGACTAATCGTAACGAGAGAAATTTCATGCTTCTTTTGACTTTTCATTTCTTATATATATAACTGCAATACACATGCTGAAAATATCAAAGTTTTGTTTTGCTTGTTTCGTTGTTTGCTCATTCTATAAATTCTCAAGTAAACTACAACATTAGCAACAGTGAACTGTATAATTTGGCGATTATTTTATAAGAAGCTACAATTTTTTTAAATTATCGAAATGCAAATTATGTCGAATATAAAAAGTTATTAAAAAATGTTGTCGAAAAACTAAATTTATTATTGGCATCAATTAAAAAAATAATTGTGTAAATAACGTGTATTCTTTGAGACTACAATTGCTACTACGTCTAAACACTGTTTAACGGAAAAGTACAGCATTCGCAGAACACCCCGTATATACTTATTCGTGTACGTCAGACTTACTTGCATGTCGGTCTGAAAAATGCGATCTCTCACGAATGGCAATTTAACCCGTCACGTCAACATTTAAGCCGATATGCTTCGGAGCTATCGTGAATTGAAACTTATTTCGTTGTCGGAAAGAGCAACGTGCAACGCACGCCGGGAACTTGTTGCAAGTATTACGAGTGCATCCCAATAAATCGTTTCGATAAAAATGAAGGATATCGATATTTAAACAGTTGTTGGCTTTAAGAAAAAATTCCCCGAAAGATATTAATAATTATTTACGAAATCAATCTCGAATTCGTATGAAGCGTTATAAATTTTGCACGTTGCGTATGTCAAGAACTTTTGCATATTATTATCAAGCAAACGATCATCACGTGCACGTGTATTAAGTATATAAAGTCTTCAAAATTTTACGCGGCAATGTAATTTTCACATTTGTATTCGAGTGGAATTAAATATGATTTATTCCTATGACTCAGTTATATTGCACAATAAACACATCATTAATTAGACGTCAATGCTATTTATCTCTAATTGTACCTATTATGCATAAAAGATGTCTTACAATGATAAATCATCGTAAAAAAAATACGTGAAGCGCATTGCAATTATGTATATCAGTTTCGATTGAAAATGAGTTATGCATACATATATAAAGATCATAAAGATCTATAGATAATTTTACATCATCAACAAAATAACATCAAGTATTATGTAAGAACCAGAACGTAACATATTCTCGACGAGAATATTTTAACATGATTATTCCATTTAATATCTCGTGTCTTGTCAACTGTTGAAGACCAGTTTTTTATTAACATTAAATCTGTGAACAAATTTTCGTGGCAATGCTGTATTGACACGCGACGCGAAAACCATCCGCGGTACGATGAAAGCACTAAATTATTTCCCGATACTTGTCGCGATCGCGTTTAGATAAGCAATTTGACGGAGTCTCACGCTCTATTATCTAAACTGTTCAAGTGTCGCCGTGCGAATGGTAAGGCCATAAGTCGTAACACGTTAACAATAGCTAATGTTTATACCGTCGCTAATGTTTATACCGTCGCTAATGTTTATACCGCCGCTAATGTTTATACCGCCAAGGCCGAATACTATGTTATTAATAATTCAGTGGAAAATATTTTACGTATTATGATATTTTACGTTCTACGTATATACCATATAAGCAAAATTATAAATTTTACAAGTGTTTTAAATTATAGATCAATTATTTAATAAACGATTAATGTATTACGGAGCTTATCGTTATGTTAATTACTCAAAACTCCGATTCGATTATTTTACTACGAGTTCTCAATCCGAATCATATTTAAATCGTCAAAAAGTCGAATGATAAAGCTTCGAACGAGATATAATTAAACTTTAAGTATTTTTAACAAAATTTTATGTATTATAACATACATATACGAAGAATATTAAAGTGTAGAACTATTTTAAATAATAAATTAATTATTTATTAAACGATTGATGTATTACGAAACTTATTGTTACGTTAATTATATTTAGATCGTTGAAAAATAAAAAGATAAAGTTTGCCCGTAAAAAAATGTTTGCCCGTAAAGATGGCAACAAAATAATTTGATTTTTTGTCACTTTGATTCTTACTTGATTAAATGAATAAATTATGCAAATTATGCGCTTATTATTAATTGATTCAGCATATGAGAAAGAAGAAAAAAACAATGAAATATTCGAATATTGACTTAAAATATCTGTCTTAAGAGCAGGAAAGGGAAACTAGCAATTAATTTTACAATTCGTAAATAATGTTATTTATTATAAATTGTCTATTTCAACATTTTGCTCAGCCATTGCCTTTTAGTTCATTATCATCCATAGCACTTACTTGCAACAACACGCTCATTTCGACGCTTATGATCGCGTTTCTCGAAGGATAAATCCGACAATATGAAATCTTAGATTGCATAATTTTTATCACACAGAAAACGAGAGCGCGTGTTGATAAGAACACACCATATATGCCGCGAAGGATATATACAAAAAAAAATATTATAATTTTATTTATGATAAGCTTAGAAAAGAATTCTTAAACGCGCTCGACGAACAAGATCACATATAATTATTAATATCTGAATACTTTACATTATTAATTGAAATTATTATTTTAAATTATTCCCTACTATCAAAGAATTTTTATAGCAAACAAAATTCAAATATATTATCAAAATAGATATCAATCATTTAATTAAAATATTTGTCTTATTTATAAGCGTGTCTTACATTAGGTTACATTTAGGCGTTTTAAGGCTTCGGTTCGTTCGGCTATTGTATGTATGTTGATGTATATGTAAGAATTAAAAAAAAAAAAAAAAAAAAAAATTGTATGTGAAAAATGTGCATAAATAAATGACATGCGTCACATATTGTCGTCAATCTAATCATTGTAACATAGTTGTATCTTTGAAAATGTGTTTGACATTACCGTGTTCTTGAAATGCACGATGACGAGAATCGATCAAATGCGGAATCTAGTTTGATCTGAATTTGAATCTTGACAAGAATACATTAATTTATATATCGATGCTTGATATGCATTATAATTCGGAATGCAATCCCAATCGACATAAATTCGATCCGGGGCGATTCAATAATAATAATAATAATAATAATAAAAAAAAAAAAACGTAATACTATCATGCGTTTACTTCCCATTCGGGGAAAATTCGAGCGCATGTGTAAATATGAAAATCAATTTAATTATGAAAAATTAAAGATCAACGTATTTCCAAACACATATCAAGTCAGAATGAGTCATTAAGTATCGCTGTTTTGCATCTTTAACATTCTAAATTTATAGGAATTATAAATATCATTGAAATTATTTTAAAATTTGTCGTAACCCGACCAATTCCTTAATATTAAAAGGTAAAACGAGCAAAGTAGAGAAAAGATTAGAAAAGAGCTGACTAAAACAAAGCATTAAAATGAGAAGAAAGAGCCCAAGGAAAAGGAATTAAGAATGAATAGAGAATAAAAGATTATTAATAAAATAAAGTAAAGATACGTGATTAAAGAGAAGGTAGTCACGGTCAAGTTCTCGGAAGCTGAGTAATTGACAAGCGGAGCACGAGATATTGCTGGTCAGGGATACCACACTCCTCCCTCGACGACTTAATTGAGGTATATAATAAGCGCGATGCTAGCTAGCTCAGTAACATAGCTCACATCATAGGTAACATCGCTCTCGCTCGCTCAGTAATATTATCGCACAGCATCGAAGTACCATACATATCGCGCCCGACTATTATAATCGCGAATAAGTGAAAAGTATACAGAATCTTGCAAAATATACTAATTTCTATCTAACATCCGGGAGTGTCTCATTTCGAGTTAATCCTTTGGGCGTAAAAATCACAAAAGACCTCTTCCTTAGCGGCTAGAGACATAACAAATTATTTATATTTCAGAAGCGGAAATTGTATGGTTTGTAATATACTTAAATAACAATATATTAAAAAAAATGTTTTTTATTCCAAAATGCTCTCCTACTCCATATTATTTTAGAAAATTGTAAAATTTTTCTCAGAACAAAATATTAAACAAAATTAAACTGCTTTTTAGAGCAAATTTACAACTATGTATGATGATATTATTCTTTGAAAAAGTATTTCATAATTCTCTATAAAAATTTGTACAGTACTTAATTTTAACATATGTTAAAGAGAATTTTAAAATTTAATTATTTTTAAATTACGTTTATAGTATACAAGAGAACATAGTATGTAGAAAAGATAGCAATGATATATGTCAAGAAAAAATATGGTATATCTTTGATATACGACTTAGGCATATGACTTTGACATATGACTTTGGTATATACAATATCTAGAAGATGATAATGCTGTAAAAAATTTTGAAAAAATTTTGATTGACGCTATCGCTTATTATTCATTAAAATATTAATAAAGAATATTGCGCTAATGCAAACGAGCGTGATAGTTTAAACTTGTCTTAATATTTAGCATTGATTGCATGTTTAATTAATATGCATGCCATAATGATATATTGCGTTACACGTATCCGGCTATACATATTTAGTTCCGTGTATGAATCTTAATTTCTGAATCAATGACGACTTACGATTCTCGACTTAGTTTTGTATAGTTACATTTTTAATTTAAAATATCACAAAAACTACAACAGAGCACCATCTGATTTCAGATGTAAATTACTCAGAAATAAACTCTTACAACGTATCTACATATATGTTGTCAAGATTAAGGTGATCTGCAACTTTTGTGAAAAATTATCAAATATTTTTGAAAAATAAAGTACAAATCTTTTACCATATATCTAATTAGGGTATTTTATTCGTTCATTATTATATACATATACGGAATATCCGATAATTTTTGACATACCCGAAGTGTGAAGATAGATTGGGTCAAACTGAAAAGAAAAGAAAAACTGAAAAGAAAAATCGTAATAATTATTGAGAAATTAATTAAAAAAGATCGACCAATTCGCGCAAGTATTACCGTACGATGAGAAAGAACGGCCTGATATGGGCATTGATATGTGATTTGCTAAAATTTTCGCTACGCGAAAATCCATCATTATGTACCGCTCGTACGTAACTATTGTCATTTGTAGAGCGCTCCTGCCAAAACTTTGTCGCGCGCCTTCTTTTGGATTGTCTCTTCTCGCTGCGCGCTTATACTCGCGCGAATCGGTCGATCTTTTTTAATTAATTTCTCAATAATTATTACGAAAATCGCAAAATGATATAGGACTTTCCCCTCTCAGTTTAAGCCAATCTACCTTCACACTTCGGGTGTGTCAAAAATTATCGGACATGTATATGTACGTATGTATATTGAAGGTATATCGTCTTTTATATCGGCGTTTAGATAAAAAGATTTTTAATATCAAAGGCACGTCTATACTTTTCTTTAGTAATTTCTCTCAATATATGATAAAATAGTTAAAACATATTTAGTATATCTGATCGCAAATGATTTCCGCGGATATATTCAACTATAATGTATCTAACTATAAATTTCTTCTATAATCGATGATGAGTTAAACATAAAACATTTTAGCAGATATCTTTAAAATGTGTCAGATTATATTATCATAACCATACGATAAGAAAGCAATAAACAGCAGTATTATCATATAACTGTGAGTTTATTATTACGTACATAAATATGAGTATAAATGCATTTATCGCATCGCAGCAATAGTAGAAGAGTTTGCTCCATCAATTAGTGTTATTCGTTATATATTAATTATTAAATAGTGGTATTTTTGTTATCTGTTGTCTATATAGTGAGTACTATCTCATATACATATAGACTTGAAAATATGATTTATAAACTACAATCGAATATATTAATTTCTACGAAAATATTATTGACTATTCGAATGTCACAATTAATTAAATTTTTTAAATTAAAATTCTATTTTTGATAGCGCACAGTATAAAAATATAAAGATGCTATAACAGATTAATATTTTGAAGAACTGTATAAAATGTATACAAAATATAAAAAAAAAATTACACATTTTTTAAAAAATGCATTATTCTAAAAAAAAAAAAAAAAAACTACAATGAGAGATTTGACTGAGAACTTATTATTCCGTTATTTTTAATTTTAATAGTAATTGCAAATAAAATTTTTTGCATGCGTATGTGAAAAAATCTCGGGATACTTAATGATATACATCTACTTTTCCTGAAAATCATCAAAATATTAATTACATTTATTTACATTTGCAATAAATGAAACAATAATTGCAAATAATTATCGGAGAAAAATATTGATTATCTTTTAAATAAACAAGATAATATAGTTGGATAATATTATTAAGAGTTGCATGAGAATGTGTCCGATGCTAATTACAAATAGTGATGACTTATCTGCAATATTACGAAAAAAAGAAGGTTGAGCTATCAAAGCATATAAATAGTTTCGACGTATGTTATTTCAGTTTAACCTATAACTGGAATGAGTGAAAATCACAACGATTCACACGATGTGAGTTCTTGAAAACATTCTGTTCTACGTAGTTGTTAAAAGCAAATTGGATGGTATTTTACTTTGGTGCTGTACAGAAAAGGTACTATATAAAACCGATATATGGTATGTACATGTATATTTTTGTTTTTAGATTTTAACTGAAAGTTCTAGATAAAAATTCATATTTATATATGAAATATATTGCATGTTGAATGTACGGATTGCACTAAAAATGCAATTTTTTAGATGACAAATTTAATATTATTAATATTATTGTATTATCACATGTCTCAACAAATTGACAATTGTGTTGTGTATTGTAATAATCAGGAAATATGACCGTCCCGTCTTATCGAATCATTTTATTCGTTGAGATTAGTACAATTATTTTTTTTAAATATAATATATATTCTTTTAATGGAACACATAAGAAAATGTAATTATGGGATTAATAAAAAGCGCGCGATGTAACATAATTTTGCAGCTGTAATTATATTTATCACTTGCATAATTATCGATATACATATTATATGTAAAAAACAAATAACCCATATTTTTTATAAGAAGACGTAACGCTATGTGTATGAATGCAGGTAAAATATTGACATATAAATAACAATTCATATAAATAAACATGACATATAAATAAAAATTCCAATTTATATATATTTATAGCTATAGATTATAGAACGCTATTAATACAGACTGTCTTTATTATTCCTTTTTTTCAATGATACTGTTTCAAACTTTTGAAAAAGGTTTTGTAAAGTTTTTGAATAGGGTAAAAAATTGACGTTCGATAAATACTTTCTTTCAGAAATTGACATAATCATTGAAAACTACTAGAAATGTTATAAACATTATGATAGAGAAGATAAAAATAGAGATAGAATAATTAAATTTAGAAATTTACAAAAGCATACAGAGCAACATAATATTATCAAAAAGATGCTCGTCGGACAATTATTGTCATTTAATTAATTAATTCGAGAAAAAAAAATCATAAAAAAATCTTTCAAGAAATCTCGATGTAACGGATTTAATGTATTAAGATTAGCATCGAATACACAAATTATGCGCTTCTGTTAAGAATGATTTGCAATTAACAAAGAAGATAATGTTTCTTCTGATAAGAAGATAAATATGTCTCTCTTTGATAAAGAAATAAAAGCATGTTGCAGTTTAAGAAAAATATATGTCGGTTTTACTATCTCGTTCAATCAAGAAGAAATAAATAAGAAGAAGTAAATTTTTATCGCATTTACATATAATTCGATCATCTTTTAAGTTCATGTTTTAAAAGAAGCAGTGGTATGTAATAATATCAATAAAAGAGAAATGTTATCACACTAGTATATTATTATTATTAAAAATTTGTTTACGCTGCAAGTCGATGAATCTAATCGCTTATCTTTTATTTTACAGATAAAGAGAATATTCTTTTATAAACACATATTTTAAAATGGCATTCATTACGGCTTACTGGAGTCTGGATGGCATGATAGCTCTAACGGCTTTCATCATAACCGCCTATCTTTACATGACTCGCAATTTCAATTATTGGAAGAAACGGAACGTTGTGGAAATACGGCCGACGCCATTCTGGGGCAATTTCATGGATTGCATGCTTTTAAAGAAATCTCCTGGCTGTTTCATAAAAGAACTTTACGATCAAGCAAAGGGGCTACCTTACATCGGTTTTTACGTTTTAGACAAGCCTTTCTTGTTAGTTCGCGATCGAGAAGTCGTCAAGAATGTTTTAGTAAAGGATTTTAATTATTTTGCCGATCGATATGGCTCGCCTGATCCGAATGATCGTTTGGGTTATGCTAATCTCTTCTTCCTGAAAAATCCAGCCTGGAAGATGTTACGAACAAAGTTGACGCCGATCTTTACATCCGGCAAACTAAAAAAAATGTTTGAATTGCTGATTGAATGCGCTACAAATCTCGACACGTATTTAGAATCCTTGAAAGTGGACGGTATGTGTTCAGAAATATTTATCAAATATTATATATAACGTTGAGAAAACTAAGTATTTTATGAAATATTTTAATTTTTTATATCAAAATATGTCAGATTAAGATATAAAATAACTCAAAAAGTACTTAATGAAAAAATACTTTATTATAGTTTTTTGAAAAACTCTGCGAGATGAGCTATAAAAATATGCAATAAAAAATTTCCATCTAAAAGTTCCATTTAAAATTTTAAAGTTACCCCGCGTCCCCTTTAGAGGGGGAGCGGGGACAATTTTATGTTTACGTAGTTAGAAAGGCCTCTCGAAAACGTGAAACTTTCTCGTGAACAATTTTTTGATTTGACAAATATTTTTAGAGTTACTAGCTTGTAACACTTTACATCATTATGGGCCACCCTGTATATACATCTCTTGATTATGTATTAATTAATTACTTTAATATTTTCATACAAAAAATAATAAACAAATTTTGTTTATAATTTGACACAATTTTACGCAATTTAATGCATCTGCAATTTTCTACACTAAAAATAATTGTAGTTATCATAATTTAAAAATATTTCTGGTGCCCACTATAAGATTATTATCAACGTTATATATAATAATAATAACTATAAAAATAGAAATATCTCAACTATAAAATATTTTATTACGCAATAGCAATTAGCAAATATCACACACATTTTTCTATCAGCGTTCACTTTTGTTGTATAAGTATATGTTTTGCATATAAATAATATATAATATATTACACATAAATGAAAAAAAAAATTTATATATATATATATATATATATATATATATATATATAAATCAATTTGGAATGCATTGCCGACAGATATAACAAAAGAGGTAGACATGAAAGATATAGCCGCCAAATTAACCACAGACATGATTGGCTGCATTGCATATGGACTCAATGTAAACTCGTTGAATAATCCAAACGCTGAATTCCGAAAGTACGGTAAAATGATTTTCGATTTTGATTATATCCGCGGTTTCGAGATGTTCGCGGTGTTTTTTCTCCCAAATATAACTCGTTTGGCCCATTTAAAATTATTCGGAAAGGATTCCAGCACTTTCTTACGCAAAGCCTTCTGGGAGACGATGACTCAACGTATGGAATCTGACATAAAGAGAAACGATCTCATAGATATTCTTATCGAATTAAAGAAAAATTACGGTCAGCAGAATATGGGAGGATTCAGTAAGCAAAATATATTATACATGAAACGATGATGACTCTTTACGAAGAGAATGCGCACGAAATATTTTTAATAATATATCTAATAAAAAAAAAAATTAATTTAATAAGAGAAGAGGGAGAGAAAGAAAGAAAGTTAACAATAATTCAAAGATTTAAAGAATGAATTAAATTTTAGAATTTGATGATGACGATCTGGTAGCGCAAGCAGCCGTCTTTTTCACCGCTGGTTATGAAACTTCTTCGACGACAATGGCTTTTGCTTTGTACGAACTCGCAATACAGCCAGAGATTCAGGATAAACTTAGGAAGGAGATTCATAACGCGCTCAACGAAAACGATAACAAAATCACATATGACATGGTAAGTGAAAACGTCATACGTATGTTATTGCCTGTTATCAATGAATTATTATAACGAACGAGATACAAATAATATCAATATAATCGTCAAGTTATACTCTTTTCCTTAAAATATTTACCTTATTCATGATTGAATCATACATTACGTTTACGCATTTGAAGACCTCGATTTATCCGATTGTACCATAGACATAATTGATATATGTATATATAATGTGTGATTTATATATACAATATATACATATGTATGAGAATAATATTTATTGTGTCAGATATTATCGTTACCGTATCTCGATATGGTGGTAGCTGAAGTGTTAAGAGTATACCCAACATTGCCGTTTTTGGATCGCGTGACAACGCAGACTTACAAGATGCCAAATTCTGATCTAATTCTTGAGAAAGGTACGCCGATTTATATATCGATGCTCGGCGTACACTTTGATCCAGAATACTATCCCGATCCACATAAATTCGATCCGGAGCGATTCAACGAAGAGAACAAACGTAATAGACCGGCATGCGTCTATTTCCCATTCGGAGACGGCCCGCGCGCATGCATAGGTAAGGTAATCGATTTAATTGTCAAATATAATCAATTAATTTTATTATCGATGTATTCCCAGACACGTATCAAAAGTAGCTATGCATTTCGAGAAAAAAATTTCCTTTTTTTATATGAATTACAAATATCATTAAAATTATTTTGAAATTATTTCTTTCTCAGAATAAACTCAGTAATATATTTTCAAATAAAGAGTGAACAGCAGATCATAAAATAAATCAATTTTATAAATCTGCAATAAAAATATTTGTTTAGCATTAATATTATACACGATTACTCATTTAAACATATTGCAATTAAATTTTTAATTTATATATATATAATATTTACATTCTTGTAAATGTATTATGTTTCAATGATGATTATGAATTTTTGTTATCATTACGCATCCCATAGGTGCACGTTTAGGATTGTTGCAAACGAAGCTTGGGCTTCTAAAAATTTTGAACAAATACGAATTGACACCGAGCGAAAAAACTTTGATACCAATGGTATTTAATCCAAAAGCTACTACGATGACACCATTAAATGGCGGTCTATATCTCAACATCCGAAGAATTAATACCGCTAATAGCGCTAATTAAAATTTGATAGAAGAATAATTTTATTACTTCTAAGCTATTTACAGCCTATTATTTTTAATACTACGATTCGTCTATATCACGATTCTTTGATTATTAAAATATGTATATGTATTGAAATAAAAATAATACATAAGTCTAAATGTATCTCGATATCTTATCTGTCGTTAATCATAAAAGAGAAAAAAATTTCTTATAAAGGGATTTTCTCAAATACATTTACATAGGTACATACAGACGTCATCAACAAAATATATTTTCTTTAAACATATTGTATAAATATATATTCGTATATATATAATGTTACTATTATAATTTTGTGTAATAATAAATATATGTTATATATGCAGACAATTAGCCGGAACTACTAATAAATAATAAACATCAATTATCAATTATTTTAATGCAAAACTTTTCATTTTATAAATAAACTAATTATTTTGATATAGCTGAATTAAAATTTTCTATTTACATGTATGCATGTGATTAGATATAATAATTATCCCTGCAACACAACTGCGTTAATAGTATATCAAAAAAAAAAAAAAATTTATTTGAGAGAAAATAATTGATCATTTTTAAATTATGCTCGAAAAAGGATTTCTCGTTACATCGCTATATATACTTTACGCGCGAGATATAATTGAATCTTTTGATAAAGTAAAATTAATTAAAATAATTGTGTTTAAATCATTGATCTCAGTAAAACAAATAGAATAAACAATCAATATATATAAAGTATATGCAGAACGAATAACCAGAGTTAGCAAGTAATTAATAAGTAATTTATAATTATAAATATAATTGCTGTCGTTTCGATAATTCATAGTAATACGTAACAATGTGCTACTCGACTTTCTGTTGCAGAGACAAAATATTTTTTTTAATTGTGAACTTGATTGAATAATTTCATATGTCTTCAAAAATTGCAAATTTTCACAAATTATTTTTCTTCAAAGCGTTCAACAGACACGATAGGAAAGAAAGATACACAGAACGAGCCTTTTATAACGCAGTCAAAATGAATAAGATAATTCTGCCTATTCATATCGCGTGAAGCGAACAAAATCATTTATTTTACTGTAACTAAAAATAGCTTTTTCCTCTAATAAGATTTTGATTTTTTTGCTTTATGTTCACTATAAGCATTCTTTTGTTCAATTTAATCGAATATTACGTAATTTCTATAGACTTTTTTAACAGAGTGCGTTTGTGAAACCGATTTTGAAATTTACGACGTGTCGTATTTTAAAATCTCAGCATCGAACTAATATTATCTGGACTACTTGCAGTCAAAAGATTATATCGATATTATATAGTATAAATATTGTTAGACCTTTTATTACGACATTAGTTTTTTAAATATTTTAATAAAAAATATAACTGACAGAAAAATTTCGCGTATAAATAAATGTGATAAGTTAAAACAATGCAATCGATAAATGACAAATAATGAATGAATTTAATCATGTAACCAATTTCTCTGGATTTTTATCTAATATGTTACTGTGATTGCGTCTTTTGATATAGCTATAAATTTTATAATATAATAAAGCTAAAAAAGAGCCGATCTCTATAGTTCTTCTTTAGATTAAAATCTTAAAATATCTATATGTATGTATTATAAAAACAGGTACAGTAAAAATGAATTAATATCATTATATAATTAATAACATTAATTTTCGAAAAAAATGTTTTTTAAGAAATAAAATTTGAACCATTTTCTACATGCATCGTCCATATTTACGTTATCCCCTTGTTAATTAATGACAGATCTCCTTTATAATTTTTTGCAATATAAAATAGTGATAAAGATAAAAGTATTCAGTAAATAAGTATCTCATCATAAATTATATTTGATCATTAATCATTTTTTTTTTTAAATTGGAATGTAATAACAATGTTACAAAAACATTATGGACACATGCTGCAATAGTATAATTTTACATACAACTACGTATATCGATAAACATCAATATAAAATCATTAATTGCTTTGCGATGAATCAGCAATTTAATATGAACAATTATTCTATCAATAATTATTTGTCCGCTTTATATGCTAGATTTTAAATATTTATTATTATAAAAACTTTCTCTATTTTCTCTCTGTTACTATTCTCTTTATTATTATTTGTATGCTTTTTACTCGCTTTTACGTTAATAATATAAAACTTTTATCTATTTTTATTAATGTTTTGTATTAGATTTTTTTTTTAAATAGTTATGTACTTTTTATATAACATTTTTTTTATAACAAAGTTCAATTGCAATCTGCAACTTATCCAGCTTATAAAGTATGTTATATAATCTTCTAGGGATCCAAGGCATCAAATATTATCAACATAATAAATTACTTCGCGTATTGTTACTATGCATGACGTTTTATAGTACCATATATCATTGCAACAATAGATTTAATTATTATTATTATTATTATAGGTATTAAATTGTAGTCTATTAATTTTTAATACAAAAAAATAAAAAAAACTTCTGTTTATTATAGGAGAAATTATAAGAAAAAGATTGAAGAGAAAAAAAAAATATAGGGAAAACAATTTTATTAATTTTTTAGGATGTCTAAATACACATATCAGATTAATGATTTATTAGAAAATATTAAATTAGCTATTAAAGCAATATTATTTAATTCAGAACAGCAAAAACTCAAAATAAAAAATTGACGATTTATCCAAGGTAAAAACATATTGCATAAATCTTATAAATTTCATTATCAGATTATTAATTTTTTTTATTTAAAAATAATGAATATTTGTATAATAATAAAAAAATAAAATTATAAAAATAATGAATATTTGTATAATAATAAATATTGAGGTGAGTTTAGAGAATAATTTATCTTATTTATTATTATCTTTTTACATACCCTTTACGACATTATATATTTATTGTCGTTGTATGAACTTTTTTTTTCAACGGAAAACTGGGCAATTTAATTTAGTCTTACGACGTAGAAAATATCTTCACAAATATGAATATTAATTTGCTATTTTCTGAGATAGATAACATGTAATATTCATGCTATCTAATATACTACGTGTCAGCAATTTTCTATAATTTTTCAAGTCGGCAATTTATGCGAACAACATGTCATTCATATTAAGTACCAGTTGTAATAAATGACAATAAATATAACAAAAACAAAGAAAAATAAAGAAAGAGATCTGAAAAATAATAATAGCTTAAAAAAAAGATTTTTCTCACACTATCAATATATACAATAATTACAAAGAGCTCTTTTACCAAATAAAAAAAAAAAAAAAGAAAAAAGAAAAAAACGAACTCTAAAGTATTGCAACGGATGTGTTTTTAATAAATAAACTGTAAACTTATCAAGACATTAATTGAATTGTTTATACTATTCGTTACTATAAGTACAAATCGCATAACTTTAAAATCCAATCTCGTCAAAAAAAAATAATTTGCACTCCGTAATTTCGTCACAATACTGATATCTTTCGTTAAATCGATAAATATAGTATTCCACAATAGTAAAGAAAGAAACTGGGTTTTTTTTCCCTCATCCCTCTGGCAAGCGGATATAATGGCAGGATGCAATAAAAGTGACTAAAAGATCTTAAAAATATTTAAGAATTTGCGTGTACATCAAGTATGCAGTCATACAACTATCTCTTCTGCAGCATTACGTTAATAATCCGTAGACCGGAAAGGAGGGATATAGTGGGAAAAGATATCACGATGTATAAATACAGGCGCCAGCATGATACAGAAGTTTATAGTAGTGTTGATATCGTTGCTAGTTTGTTCGTATTAAAATATATTTTAGCGTTCTATATTCTGTATCCTATATTCGACGGTAAGAGCTAATTGTTGAAAACAAACTAGAAAAGAATTACAAAATTTTTTCCCGACATATTCATTAAAAGTTAAAATGGTAAAAATTGTGGTAAAAAAAATGAAGAAAAGAATGGTACATTTAAAAAGAATACTGCTATTTCGATATTTAGATCATAAAATAGAGGGAAAAGGGCAATTAAGAGCCAGCGCGGTAATTTGTGCGCGTATGTTTTATCAAATTACATTGACATTTTTAACTAATAATAAGTGATGACAAACATAATCATAAAAAGCATAACTTTTGCAAATTTTGAAATATCAAGTTAAATTTTTTTTACATAAATAGAGTATCATTAAAAAATGATTGGTATTGAATTTAGTGAGGATCGGTGAAAGAATTCATTTTTTATAAAATTTTGACAATTAGAAAGAGAATTGATAGAAAGTCAACCGGGGAATAACATTCCAAGTAGGATTTTAAAAAATCGGCTCGATTTAAATCTCTAATGTTAGTTTTAGAAATTCGTTGGCAAGCCAAAATCGGGCCAATATACGCCCACCTTTATAATGTTGGGAAATCACACTTAAGACATGACAAAATATCTTTTTCTAAATTGAAAAATTTATATTTAAAAAAAATGTATCTATAACATAAATGCATAATGATTGATTTTAATTTAATTTTGTATGAAACTTTGAAAGGATTTTTTAATAGAAACCATTGTATATTTTTAAGAACTACATTAAAATGTTTTCAAAACGCTGCAGTAAAACCTGTAAGTAAAAAACAGTTTATTATTTAGTATTTCTTGATTTATCAATCTCGTATCTTTGATATTTAGAAAATTTAACTGGATAAATTTAACTGGATTTTTCATTCCTTTTCTTTTTCACTTTGTTTATCATTTGTTATCAATCTAAGCGTAATACTAATTAATTATTATATTATATTATTTATTATATCATATTATTCAAGCCTTAAGCAAAAAGAAGACAGAAAGCATTGAATTGAATTTTCTCAATAAGTTTTAGAACAAAACCTTGATATTTTTAAATAATAAAGCAATATTCTAGAGCAACAAAACGTTAAATCGCCATAAATAAGAGTGAAAATAAAAAAGAAAATAAAAAGCACCCTGCAAACCTCTTAAATATCGAAAGTACCGTAAATTCGTAATTGGAAAATATATAAAATAAAAAAAGAATTTATTACAGTGTCTCGAAAAATATGCAATTAAACGTGGGAGCTTCTATTTTTTTTAAATCTACCCTGACATAATCTTGGCAAGAAATCACAGAAACTTAACTTAGGATCAACGACGTACGTTCGAGATTATAGCGTTGTTCTCGGGATGAGACAATATTAATCCTTCGACTTATAATTATTAGAACTTCTTTCCTTCATTTTATGAATACCACTTGCTGCCTTAAAATCTTGAACTCTTTTTTTTTAATACTCTGTATATATCATTAAAATATAATATCATCTACTTATATATATAAATGCAAAAAAAATAATTTTTTATAGACAAACTAAAATGGCACTCATAACTGCTTACTGGGGCTTGGACGGCATTATAGTTTTAACGACTTTCATGATAACCGTCTACCTCTATATGACACGCAATTTTAAATACTGGAAGAAACGGGGCATCTCGGAAATCGTTCCACCGACACCTTTCGTAGGCAATTTCACGGAATGCCTATTGCTAAGGAAAGCGCCGGCGTATTTTCTAAAGGAATTATACGAGCAAGCAAAGGGGCTACCTTACTTTGGTTTATATATTTTCGATAAACCCTTCTTGTTAGTTCGTGATCGGGAACTCGTCAAGAATATCTTAATAAAAGAATTTAATATCTTCCCCGACCGATATAATATGGCAGATCCGAAAGATCGTCTGGGTTGCAATAATCTCTTTTTTATAAAGAATCCAACATGGAAAATGCTAAGAATGAAATTGTCGCCATTCTTTTCATCCGGTAAACTGAAAAATATGTTCGAACTGATGTTACAATGTGGAAACAATCTAGACATATATCTCGAATCGTTGAAAGAAGGTAAGGTGTTGAATGAGTCATATATGAAATACAAAATATTGAAAAGTATAAGAAATTTAAAATTATAAAGAGTTGATAAACATTAATAATATAATATAATAAATATATACTTTTGACAAATACTTTTGACATATACTTTTGTTGTTTTTTATTTTACAATTTTATTGTAATCATATATCATGATTGAATTTATAAACATAAAAAGATGTATAATCGAAAAATTTCAATAATTTATTTTATGAAAGTCAACTCAATATTAAATCATATAATTATTATGACAGAATCCGAATTTGTTTGAAAAAAAATGGAAAAATGTGCAAATGCTGCATTTCTAAATTTCATAAAAACGTGTATAATAACTTGTATGAGATACTTACAGCTATAAAAATCAGGATTAAATCGGTTAATAACATTGCTGATAGGTGAAGAAGAGATGATTGAAGTGAGAGATTTAACTGCCAAATTTACCACGGATGTCATCGGCAGCACCGCTTATGGACTCGATGTGAATTCATTTAAGGATCCAAACGCTGAGTTTCGCAAATACGGCAAAATGATCTTTCAATACGATACCATTCGCGGCTTGGAGATGCTAGCGATATTTTTCCTTCCAAGTATAGTTCGACTCACCCATATAAAGATGTTCGGCAAACAGCCTACCGTTTTTTTGCGCAAGGTTTTTTGGGAGACGATCACCCATCGCATGGAATCTGGCATAAAGAGAAACGATCTCATCGACATTCTTCTTGAACTGAAAAAAGATTACGGTGATCAGGATTACAACGGATTCAGTAAGCAAAACAGAACTAAACAATGGTTATTTTTAAAACTTATACAAAATTTTTTTAATTATATTTAACAAAAATAAATTATGAGATAATTTATAATAACGTAGTAAAATTCGTAATGACGTTATTAGACTAACCGATATGTCAGAGCAATAATTCTGATAATTGAAGTTAATTATGGTGTAAATGATAAGAGCGTTTAAAAATCTATAGACAAATTGAATTTTAGAATTCGACGGGGATGATCTTATGGCGCAAGCAGCCAGTTTCTTCAGCGCTGGTTTCGAAACCTCTTCAACGACAACGGCGTTCGCGTTGTACGAACTCGCATTGCAACCTGATCTTCAAAATATTCTGAGGAAAGAAATTGTCGAGGCTCTCGACAAGACCGGTGGAAAAATTACATACGATATGGTACACAAATATTATACGACATTTAATTAAATATCGAAAAATTATTATGATAAATATATATCAAATATCGTTGATATCATTGCTAGAGCAATACTTTTACTAGACTTTTTTATTTTTTTACGCTTGAGTAAATTTTAAGATAAATATATATATATATATATATATATATATATATATGTAATGAGATGATATTATACTTTATTACCAGACTACATCGCTACCGTATCTTGATATGGTGACCTCCGAAACTTTGAGAATGTATCCGCCATTGGGCTACTTAAATCGTATGCCAAATGAGAATTATAAAGTGCCAGATTTCGACCTCGTAATTGAAAAAAATACACCGATATACATCTCGATGCTTGGTCTACATTACGATCCAGAATATTTTCCCAATCCGAATAAGTTTGATCCGGAGCGATTCAATGAGGAGAATAAACGTAACAGGCCGTCATGCGTGTACTTTCCCTTCGGAGATGGCCCACGTGCGTGCATAGGTAAGAAAATCAAATCGGAAATAAAGAAATCTGCAGGTTCTGAGAGAGAGAGAGAGAAAGGTATAAATTAGTTAATATTGATATCATTATATACACAATAATATACTGTCATATGTTTTATAATCCAATGAATTTTATAATGGTCAAATTTACAGCTTTATGTTAAAATGAAAAACAACAAAATTACAAATAATTTCCATTATAGCGATAACGTATAATTTTTATTTTTCACTGCTTCTTGATTAATACAATATCATGCTGCAGTTATACATATACAATAGTTTATATGTACTTTTGCAGGCACTCGTTTAGGAATTTTGCAGGTAAAGCTAGCGCTCATAATAATCTTGACTAAATGCGAAGTGACACCGTGCAAGAAAACCATGATACCAATGATAATTGATCCGAGGGGTGCCATGACAGTACCGTTAAACGGCGTAATACATCTTAATTTTCGAAAAATTAAATCTAGCGCTCTTTAAAACACTGTAGTATATTTATTGCATTATTTTAATTCATAAAAAATATGTACAACTTGTGTGTTTTTGTTTTTAAAAATGTGTAAAAATAAAAAATTAAATATACTATAATATATAAATCTTATTTTGATACATTAGGACATTATCTCAGATTGTATCCTATGAAAATGGCAATTTAAATATAAACCAACATCTTGATTTATTCTAACAATAAGATTGTACGAAATTATTATTCGGTATTTTATAAAATATTTTTCAATCTATTTTTTCTTAGTAATACTTTACAAGATGTTTTAAGACTTGAACTTAATAGCAATAATATGTTTATTACTTTTTTTTGATAAACTTTTTATGTTTTAATCAATTTAATATACACATGTATATACACGTATAAATACATGTGTCAAAATCTTTGCTGTAACATATAAATATTTTACCGTAACAAATTATAATAAGAAGTTTAGATAAATGAAATTGTTTCAAGAAAAATAAAAGTATGGTGTTGTCATTACGCGTCGATAGTATGAAACAGCTTGAAAGCTATCTATGACACGCTCGTGGGCTCGATGAAAGAAAGCATAGATTAAATATTAAATCATATATCATTGTACTCGTTTCAGACAGCGTTACAACTTTTATTGTGTCGAAATTATCCATATTGTTATAAAGAAAATTATGCATATCTCTCCGTTCATTAACACAGATAGCTTTTGTAAGCATCTATTATGCTTACAATAAAGTTCAATTTAAATCATTTAATTTTATATATATTTGTTATGATCTATCTCTTTTATTTTAAAAGATAAAAGGGAATGGCCAATTTTGATGGGACAACCTATATATAAGTAAGAAAAAAAGCGCGAGAGAGAGAAAATAGAATTAAAATAAAAAAGAAACTCTAACCAAGGAACAAGGAAATCACATCTCAAAGTACGTACATTGCGAAATTCCAGATGATAAAAATATTGCTGAATCGATCTTGTCGCGCAACGATATTTAAACTTTGCTCACACGTATCATTTTGCATGACATGGCAAAAATATAAATTTATCTTAATCGACCATATAAAAGTCTGTGTTAGATTTCCATTTCCTGGAATAATATTAACAAAAATTAATAAAAAAATATTCGTTAATGCGATAGGTAGTTATTAATAAGATTATATTATATGCTAACGTATTTGCAATTTAATCTCTCTGTCGTTTGTCGAAAGAATCAGTTTGCAAAATAGTATATTTATATATTTTAAATTATTTATTACGAAATACAAGACATTCTCGAACGAATACCCTGATTATTGGGTAGAGCTTAAATTTAGAATTGGCAAATACGAATCCTAAAAATTCTTATCGTGCTTATATATTATATAACAATATATTAGAGGTTTATTAGATAAACTTATATTAAACTATATAATTATTAGTATAAATAATAAGTTCAATTATAAATTTAATTATAAATATAAATTTATTTATAAATATAAATATAATTATAATTTTGACAATGATATACAAAAATGAATTTATATAAGCTGAGTTTATTAATTCATAAAGGAAAAACTGTTTTTTTTTTTTTTTTCCTTTTATTACTGGCGTTCAATATTACGAGTTAACGATTACGCCATAAAATATGTAATAAAGATCTAATATTGCAAATAATATATATTTCCCATATCAATATACTCGGCAAAATATACATATCATTAATAAATAGTCGATATATCATTTCTTTTCGTTAGTTGGAATAAATAGCCGTTGTTGCGATATTCTTACCCGCATATTCATCGCAGAAATTAATCAATACAATCGCTAATTGTAATAATTATAATAAAAAGAATAATATCGCGTTTTGAAGACGACAATATACAAAGTGGCTCGCATCACTATCTTCTGACTAGAGTGTAACCTTGAATAGCAGTATGCTATATATTACAAAAAACTAATATTAAGAGAAAGAGAGAGAGAGAGAGAGAGAGAGAGAGAGAGAGAGAGAGAGAGAGATCTTATTAGTTATGCAATATATTGTATTACTACATCAACACATTTAATTTTGCACTACGAAATAAAGAGTTGTGTAGAAGAAAGAAGTGTAGAATAATAAGTAGTTCCTATTTTTTAAATCTCTAAATTAATTATTAACAAAATTATGATGTATTACAATTTTTCGCTAGATAAATCATTTGAGACTGCGATTAATGATACGCATATTTCGCGAAATTTGTATACATTGAAAATATATTATTCTTACAATACTGAATTTGCAATATTTATTATTTTGTACTATTTATAAAATTAATTGCTCATTTCCGTACTGGTAGCTTATCGATAATTATTCCATAATGTGATGCAAATGTATACAATATAATAGAGGCACACCTATATAAATCGTTGCGCGACAAGATCGATTCATAAACATTTTTTTGTTAATAATTGATATAGAGATTCAAGAAACAAAAGCTATTTACTACATCTATTTCGTAATGCATTAACAAAATTTTATTTTCTTATTAAATTTGTGGCTTTAATTAAAAAAAAAAAAAAAAAAAAAAAAAAAAAAAAAAAAAGGCAGAATTACGCACAATTTTCATATTAAATATTATGATATTATGTACAATATATTCTTTGTTCATTTTTTTTCTCATGTGTATAATAAAATATATAGTATTTACAGATAAAGCTGGCACTCGTACAAAATCTTAAGCAAGTGTCATTCTCACTCTTCCTTACTCTTTTTAAGATATATTTAATAATTGTTGGCGATTAAATCTTTTTTGTGCAATTAGTTTTATTAATAATAATGCTAATTTATGTTTTTGCAAAGTACGTCCTTAATAAATAATTTTTTGTAATAAATTATTCACAACAATTCTTGTTTCAATCTACACAGTTATCTATAAAAAAATGATCTCTCATAATAATTTTCATCTTTTTTTACTCTAGGTTTAATTAAATTCATGATCTATTTATGATTCTGCATAACTTATTCTAATCTATCTTTTTTAATACGGTAAATATTGAAAGTGTTATATGCGTATCATAAATTCGGGATTAAGATATCTATGCATATTTTTTTGCAAGTTTTGCTTCATCAAATTTTACATTCAATTTTTTGCATTAATATTGTGCAAAAAAAAATAATTTATAAATATTGTACATAAGTATTGCATGTTAATATTTGCGTATAATAGTATTTGTCATCAAACATAATTACACATTATATTTCTCTTCCTCGAGTGTAGAATTATCTTGTTATAATAAATTGTTAAATATTTATTAATAAAATCTATTTTTGAAATAAATTTTGGAAGACTTTTCATAGATATATATATATATAATTTTATAGATAATTTTATAAATATAGATGATTTATAGCAATTTCTTTTTATTGCGATTTTTTAACTGTCTATATCAACTAGCTAATAGCAAGCTTCTTTTCCATTCTACATTTAAATAACATCCATGTACAAAATATACCTAACGGTTCTATAACAGTAACCAGCATCAAATCTGACTCATTTCTTTTTCTTAAACGATTTAGAATATTCTAGAAAGTTTCGTTAAATGTCATGAGATATTCAGTAATTCATCTTCCCCCTTTCTAAACTTGCTCGACATCTCACAGATTTACTAATTTTGTATGTATATTTGAGAGTATAGGGAAAGAAATAATGTTTTGATACAATCAATCGCTTTCAAGTTTAATTGATTCGCATACTAAGTATACATTTATCTGATCTATGACATAACAAGTCCGTGCGACATATGCAAAGGTAGGGGGTCCGCGAACACTTCGATAATGTTCTAGTCTTGCGATAGCGAGCACATGAGTAAGTTATTGGAGATTGACGATTGTGAGTGAACAATGATTATCGAAATCTTCCTAAATTGATTAAGTAATTACACGCTTGTTCGTTACCCAGCATAGCTATCAAAACAATGTCGCAAGAGTAAAGTATTAAGGAGCAATCGCATCTCAATTGATTAGCGAACGGGACTACGGCTCAGACTCTGTGTAAATGAACGATGCTCTTTAATGTTAAATAAAAGTGTCTGCTTGGATTGTGATCTGTTCCTTATTGTTCGTATGTCATTCCGCTGACTGTTTCCAGTCGAACTGGCAACTCTAAAGTTTTGCAATTTCACATAAACATATACATATAAACAATATCTTTATTATATATCTCAAGATAAAATATCAACGTAACTAAATTTTTTGCTGAGCCTAAAAATATAAGAGTTCCTATTCTCTTCTAGAAATCATTTGACATTCATAGGCATTTTCCCATATAATTTTATATAATGGCCTTTAAAATTATTCCATTTTTTTTTTTTTTTTTTTTTTTTTTTTTTTTTTTTTAAAGGATAACTGAATATATTTATCGACATATTATATACATTATTTTCAGATAGATGTAAAAGAAATATTTATACAGAAATACAAGTTGCGTAAAATGGCATTTATAATATCTTACTGGAGTCTGGATAGCATGATTCTAACAGCTTTTGTCATACTCGTCTATCTTTACATGACGCGCAAGTTTAAATATTGGAAGAAACGCGACGTTCCGGAAATATCACCAATACCTTTCTTGGGCAATTTTACGGAATATATATTTATGAAAAAATCAATGGGATGTCTACTAAAGGAGTTCTATGATCAAGCGAAGGAGCAACCTTACGTAGGATTCTTTATTTTTTACAAGCCCTTCTTATTGATTCGCGATCACGAACTCATCAAAAACATCATTGTGAAGGACTTTAAATATTTCACTGACCGATATTTCACGCTGGATAAGAATGATCGTCTAGGTTATTCGAATCTCTTCTTCTTAAAAAATCCAATGTGGAAGATGCTGAGATTGAAAATGACACCGTTCTTTACGCCTGGCAAATTAAAGAAGATGGTACATTTAATAGAGGAATGTGCCGAAAATTTAACCCAGTATCTGGATTCGCTGAATTTGAAAAGTAAGTACTAAATGATTTACATTTACCCGGGATATTAAGAAAAAAGGATATAAAGCATCTCTTTAAATAAAAATTGTTCTATAATATATAAAATTATATGTATGTACAATATGTAATAATTATTCATTTTAATGGACATAATCTTGTCTTTGAATTTCTATAATGATCTTGGTTTCAAGTAACGATCACGCATTCTTGAGAAATTACGTCGTAAAGTATAAAATTATCCTCTTTTTTTTATATGTCGCGCAAAGCAAAGCAAAACTTTTGCTGCAAAACGAGATTTATATTATTGCAGCCCTGTATGTTGTGTGTTCCCGTACCGCGATGCTATCATTCATTGCGATAAAAAGAATACCATATTCGATACAACATGCGAGTCTTTTTAATAATGAACGGCATAACATAGAGGCACGGGAACATCATTCACAGACAGCCATAATATATTAATTCCCGTGAATTATTTAATTTAATAGAAGATAAAGATTGACGCACAAAATGTAAATATTTGCGAGTCCGCGGAATTACACGGATTTAATAATAGGATCTTTAGTGAAATAGGAAAAAAAAAATCTACATGACTCATTTTATACTTTGTGAATTTTATACTGATTCGATAACTTTAAATAGCTCTTATTTAAAAACTATTGTTTGAAGTTTTGGTAAACGACAAGTTGCTTCGTTTAATATCAAGAACTTTTCTGCATATTTCATATATGGGAGTTTTGAAACATTCTGTACAGTAGATAATTAACGAGCCGTTAAAAGGAGAACGAAACGTCTATGAGAGACTAAAGTTTATCAGTTATTTCTAACTCCTTATTAATCATTACTTGCGTTCACGACCTTGCGCATGGCTCTTATCAATCCATTATTTATCGATTCTATTTATAATACTTATTGTTAGAGCGATTTACGATTTTTATTGGGGATTTATATAATAATTATACGAAACAAAGTCTAAACATAGCTAAATTAATTGATGATATTGTTGACAGATAAGGGAAAAATAGTGGAGGTGAGAGAATTATCCTCCAAATTTACTACGGACGTGATTGGCAGCACCGCTTTTGGACTCAACACGAATTCTTTCAAAGACACAAACATCGAATTTTATAAGCATGGCAAAATGATCTTCGGTACCGAACGCAGTTCTGAGTTACTCGTGGTACTTTTCATGCCAACTCTGGCTCGCTTGACTGGCTTAACGTTATTCGGCAAGCAGACCGACGCATACCTGCGTAAGGTCTTCTGGGAGACGATTGATCGACGCGAAAAATCCGACGAGAAGAGAAACGATCTAATCGATATCCTTATCGAATTGAAGAGAATTCACAAGAGTGATGAAGACATCGGAGGATTTAGTAAGCAGAATGCACTAAATAATAATGACAATCATATTAGTTCTTGCACAAATTTTTTAACATTAAAATCATATTTAGTAAAATACTAAAAGAGAAAGAGAAAAATGTATACAGATATAATGATAATATATAGAAAATTTAGAATACTTAACGGATTTGAGCGATTAAAATTAACATTAATCACGACGAGCAAACAAGACGAATCTACAAAAGTTTGACAAATTTAATTTCAGAGTTTAATGGGGACGATCTACTAGCACAAGCAGCAATCTTTTTTGCCGCCGGTTTTGAAACCTCCGCAACAACATTGACTTTCGCGTTGTACGAACTCGCATTGCATCCTGAAATACAGAACAAGCTGCGGAAAGAAATTCTTCAGATGCTCGTTAACTCCAATGAAAAAATTACATACGAAATGGTGAGCAAGTATCGATTAAGAGATTTATTTCTTCTCTCGATCGAATCTTGTTGAAGAGCATAATTAAAATATGTAAGAATGGCATATTTTTTTGTTACTAGATCATGTCGTTATCGTATCTCGATATGGTGTTCTCTGAAACTTTGAGAATGTATCCGCCAGTAGAATACCTACATCGTGTAACATCCGAGGCTTATACCCTGCCGAACTCCAATCTCATAATTGAAAAAGGTACACCGATTTTCGTCTCGGTGCGCGGTTTGCATTACGAACCGAAATACTTTCCCGATCCGGATAAATTCGATCCGGAGCGATTCAATAAGGAAAATGAATGTGACAGGCCGGCATACGTTTATCTTCCATTTGGAGAAGGTCCACGTGCGTGTATAGGTGAGAAAATCGATTTTAATTTAAAGATCAATATTGTTTTGTTATCTATTGCCTCTCTGAATCTTAATTTATAAAGATACTTTTATATTTTACTACTAATTACTTATAAAGTTTCTATGTCTAAACAATTTCGAAAAAAATCGATGCTAATTAATCATAGAATGTGTCCTTAAACGCTTATGCGATAATAATAAAACATTCTATGTATATTTTTTGTATTTTTCTTATTAAAACAATATGATTATTATACAATTATCTATTTCGCAGGTACTCGTTTGGGGCTTTTAGAGATGAAATTGGCACTCGTAAAAATTTTGAGCAAATTTGAAGTGTCACCATGCGAAAAAACTTTGATACCAATGAAATTTGATCCTCGTGGAGCTTTAACAACACCTTTAGGAGACGTAGTACATCTCAACATACGAAAAATTAATACTGAAGAATTGCGAATAGTGTAGCCTAAAAATAATTATGATAATAATCATTTATATCACTATATGTGTATTTTACATATATATATTATAATAAAAGTACAGGCTCGTTAAAAAATTAATACAAATAAATTAAAAACAACTTTTGCGAGCCAGCGCAATCTTTAACGCGCATACTTTATTGTACTTAATCAATAATTATTACTATGAATGTGAACGTTTTCCTTTCTTCGGGTCATCCTTAGCACAAATAATTAATAATAAAGAAATTCAAATTACATAAATGGTCAGTAATCAGACGACAATGTGTAAATTACAATAAATAGAACTGTCATAAATAATCTTAATTATAATAACGTGGTTTAAACTAGACATAATGCTTATCATAAAATAAAATTGACATTGAACAAATAAAAATATATAAATAAAGTTATTCAAGATATCAATACGTAAAATTAAGTATTATATATCAAAACTATCAATTTGCGAAGTCAATCGATGCACTAAATTCTCCCTTTAATGGAAAGATGAAAAGGTATTTTTATTTGTTCAATATCAATTTTGCTTTATAATAAGCATTATGTGTCTGATTTAAAAACCACGTTATTGTTTATAATTAAGATTATTTACGACAGCTTTATTTATTGTAGCTTATACATTGTTGTCTGATTACTGATCATTTATATAATCTAGATTTCTTCATTATTAATTATTTGCGCGGATGGCCCAAAGAAAATATCCAAAATGTTTGCATCCACAGTAATAATTATTGACTAATTATAACAAAGTACGAGCCTTAAAGACTGCGGGCTCATAAATGCTATGTTTAATTTATTTGTATTATATATTTTATATTAATAAGTGTTTTATGCTATATTTTTTATTTTGCACGCGCATAATTGTTTTTAATATAAGATAATGTACTCTAATAATTATTGTATAAGAATTATGCATACTTGAGCTTGTCTCAAGTACCAAGTTTATATGTACGCTATATCATTGCTATTTTATATTAATTAAAATAAATTTATTATATCTGGTGTATTGATTATAATAAACTGTTTTTTTTGTTATAACAAATTAATCAATATTGTTTAAAATCGTGGGTAAGTACGAGGTGATATTGTGCGAGAAAACATTGGCACATTAATATGTCTCAACATATTTAATTATTTAATTAAAGAAAATTTAATTATTAAAACTAATTAGAATTTACAAAATAAAATAAAACTTTACCATTTAGAGACCGGTCTATCGGAATGATAAGTTGAGAAATATATTTTGGTAATAAAAAAAAAAAATTACGGATTTTATTTCACAATATACTCGAATTTCATAGAAGAATGACGAAGTTTCGAATAGACTAATAAATAGCTAATTTGCCATCAGAATCGTGATTTTGTAAATTCCGATTTTAAAGACAACGATAGCGATAAACTATGATTTTCTATTATTGATCATAAAAATATTAATGCACAGGAGGAATTTTTTCAAATACTTCTTCGCTTTCGGCAGAATAATCATTTTTCCTTTATTCGTCGACATTGTAAATATAATATAGGAGGCAACCGCGCGCACGCGCGAACAACTGGTCACACGTTGATGCAATGATACATACTCACGGATATATACACATACAGTCATATATATATATATATATATATATATATATATATATATATATATTCATTCACTCTTATTTACAAAAAGACTAATGATCGATCATACGCGCGAGCTACTCGCTGGACGATCTGTCACGCGCGTGAATTATTTGAAATTTATGCGTCTATAATATATATATATACGACATCTTCGAATCGAATGGAATGATAGGTACTATATATCGATAGCATCCTGTATGTGCGTGTATAAATATATACACACATATACATACACATACTTTTTTCCTCGCACTTTATATTCAGTGACGGTGAGCTTTCTGCATTACAATTGCAATTTGTACGTATAATACGTATATATAATATGCGCCGTAATGATCGTATACATAAGCAGCTCTGATAATGTTCTTTTTCACATTTAACACCTTTGATCCTATCTCACAATACATCTATTATATATATATATATATATATATATATATATATATATATATATATAACTTGATAATATCACAAGGCTTACATGTGCAAACGAAGTCTTTAATAAAAGTGAAAAAACTGGTTTGTATTTTCTTTCTCATCGATGTGCTTTTGCGATCAGAATAATTATATTAAATATTATTATATTAAATATAAGTTTAACAATTATAAATAACCATAGAATTTTACATTTTTTTTTCAAAATAGAAAATAGAAAAATGTGAAAATAGAAAGATGTGAATATCTATTATTAAATAAAAAAAAAAAAATCCAGTTTTATTACAAAGAAATAAATATTTTATTTTAAAATACAATTTTACATCACTGCATAAAAACGAGAGCGGTAAAGAAGAGAACTCGAATTATTAGGAAAACGCAAAAATATCGATTTTTCGTGTGTTAATCTCTATTATTCTACTCTTCTTCAAAACGTCGAAAAAGATGACATTAAATCGAGTTATTTCTAGTGGAATACAATTGTAGTTGGATCTGTTTCTCACGTTAGCTGCGAAATAAATATCCCCGACGATCAGGGTGAAAATAAATACGCCGTCACTGAACAGCGACAAATTAGTACACCTCTCGCAATATATACGTAAAACTTTCACACCGTGGATAAATATCTCTTTGCACACATAATAATTATGCATATTTCTCAGCGCGCACAATACATTGTGTGTGTAATATCATATTATTGATAATATTATTATAACATCGCGATAGTAACTCGCTCGCCCGCGAGCATTAACTGTATTTTTATTCTTCCTTTTGTATGTGTATATATATCAGGTAAATATATTTATTTTTTATTTATATAATTATACTCTTGCTTGCATTTATATGTATGTACGTGTATATATAATATATATATATATATAGACACACACACACACAGATTAATACAAACAGCTATATACAGGATGATCCATTTCTTATATCGCATCTTATGTATATATAAATACAGATATGTATATACATTATATGTATATCTGTAGGTATATACGAGATATCATTTAAATTACGCACGAAAGCATTCAAATTATGAACGAATTTCGTGTAATATTAGTCTAATGACAATCGACGCAAGCATCATGATTGACTTCCATTTTTCTTCGCTTGATGATCAATGATTTTAATTTAACAATTCATGAGAGAGGGACGGCGAGAGACGGAGAGAACAGACCTTATAAATACAAAATCACCCCAACGTGATAATCTGATTTATACAAGTTTACGAGAAACAAGAAATATCGAAAAGTTTCATATAATAGAATTTCCGATCGCTATACGATATATAAGCGGTTTGTTTAAAAAAATTATGTTAATCACAATTGAAGAATGTTAGAGTAGCTACATATTAACATAGCTTTATAATATTTCCACTTAGATGCATCAAAATTTAGGCAATTTACGCATTTTCAGAACATCTCGTACGTCAATTACGGCAATTACATTTTACGAGCGCGATAATTACAATTAATAATTATCGAAAACTCGATATTGTTCTATTAAAGAGATTCCAAATAAAGAATCTCATACCACACGTCGTAGATTATTCTTTGAATTATCATGTAACACGATTATATAGCGTTCTAATAATTTCTTTTTTTCGAGTAGTTTATTTTGCCGTTTATTATAATTGCACAATATTATAAAAATATATTTTAATAATAAAATAGCAAAGCAAATTTATTTTTTATCGACATCTCTGCCGTCTCATTTTTCATTGAATATATATATATATATATATATATATATATAAGAACAAAACACACGGGAGGAAACAATACATTTCCTCTGAAGTGAAACAAGTTCTCTTTCATATTGTAATATTTTTTCGTAAATGTTAATATTCGTTCTAAAATGGATTTTAGATATTTGGTAACTTTGGATAAGCATAATAGGTTGTCATGTATTTCGGTAAAAAGATATGAGAATAGATAAAACCAAGCGTGATTAACATCGCTTATCTTCAATGTTAGCATGAAAAAGAAAGAGAGAGAAAGAAAGAGAGAGAGAGAGAGAGAGGCGAGAATTAATTATACGATTGAGTCGATTGTATTTTCTCCCAATAATTAACGACGATAATTGGAATACAAGAAAAATTCTAAGGAGACTAAAGATTCAATTGACGAGTAAAACGATAGCCGTACGCTACGGCTCGATTGGCCCAATTCTGTGTTCCGCTTCATTTTATTTATTTATTTCTTATCTATTTTTTTATTACGCAATTGTGGAGGGTATCTACTGGTTAGATACCACGAAAAGTGAAAATCAATATTTCGACGATCTTACAAGTCGAATTTTATTTCGCGACTATATGGAACTTTGAATTTTCATATAAATAGATTTTCTAGTTTATCTCTCGCGAAACTCTCCGAAGACCGTTGAAAATTGATCATCTTTTAATCAAGATTTTGATAGATAGTTAAGAGATAGTAGGTAAGAAATTGCAAACACAACACACACACACACACACGACTAGTTTTGGAAAAAAGTATTCATACCCTGGCACTCTTGAAAGTTTGAAAAAAGTTTCTAAGAAAAAAAAATATATATATACATATATAACGCTAATAATCTCATTTATTTCATAAAAAAATGATAAATAGATACCAAACTAATTGTCAGACTCAAGATAATTTAATTTCTTCGCGTTCTATACCATAAAATCTTCAATTTAATAACAATTTTAATTTGATAAAGTTTTATCATTTTTGTACGTAAAGTTTTTGAAACAATAATTGAATAAACAATAGAATGTATTAGCTTATATAATTAAAAAGTTGTAAAATTAGTCATATGAATACCTTTCTTCAACATTAGTCTTGAACATTAGTAACAATCAGGCACAAAGAGTGAGCGATACGAAAAGAAAAAAGTGCATTTGATTTTCTCTAAGATGTGTAAAGTCTTAAGAATATTCTGCTTTGGTCGTGATACAAGTTTTCTAATAAACGCTTGATCCGTTCGAAGTTTAATTTATGCGCTTCAATAAAGAACGTATAGCAGTTTGATCATTTTTTCGTTAATATTATCAATTACAGAGTTTGCAATTATTCTAGAATTCGTTATAAGCGTAAAATCTGATTAGGATCAAAATCTCTAAATACGATAGATTTGTATTGTATGATTAATTATAGTGGTCCTGATTCGAGAAGAGAATCAAAATCAAATGCCTTCTTTCATTCACATCGAGGAGAGAACTTGATTATTTATCATTATTATTATAATATGCGTTGCTCTCTATACATACACTGGTACAATTCCCTCATTCGCATATACAATATATATGCATTTTTCTATTCGTTCCATTTCTTTTTCCTTAATATTTTTCCTTTCCTTTTCTTAACAACAACTTTCTTTCAGGAAAACGAGTATACTAATTCAAGTCTCAATTTCAAGGAAAGTTTTTCTCTCACAGGAGGTTTATATGTTCTACTTGAAAGATAATTATTCTATTCTATATATACATTTTATCATTCAACTTTACGTCTCGACAGCAGAAATTTACCGAATAAAAAAGATCATGAAATTAACGCAATTTTTTATCTTTTCTTTTATTTGTTAAAATTATATGTTTTAGACAACTTTACGCGTGGACTTAATTTTTTCGTTCGTATCGTCACACATGCACATCAAGTTCCACTTGATTTAATCGACGATTATTGATTCTACGACACGAAGAGAGAGAGAGAGAGAGAGAGAGAGAGAGAGAGAGAGAGAGAAATAAAAATTCGTTAGTCAAATAATCAGTCAAGTAAATGTATATGTATATGTAAATGTCACTCGTTCACACACATGTCGAGGGTTTTCGCGGAGACTGTTGCCCAAATTAAAATCAGCTTAAAATCAACTTTTACGCCACTAAATTACATATCTGAATTTTTAAACAATAATTGGTCTAAAAACAATAATATAAGACTAGAACTCGGCACACATGCGATTTTTTTAATTATCATATAAATGCAATTGTATGTATATGATAAAATACAAAAATATAAATATCTAAAAAAATGTAGAGCAGAAAGTCTCTCTCTCGTATAAAAATAATTGTATTTACGCGTGTTATGCATATATCGTGTGTGTATGTATATCAATAAGCCACAAAATTACATATCTAAATTTTTAAACAATAACAGAGTAGATAAAGTCGATATATAATTGAAAAAAACCGATCGATTATATTTCTGTTATCAATTTTATATATTTTTTTGGGATATGATGTTTAAAAAAATACTAAAATCATTTTATTAAGCTATTCAAGAAACTTTAAACAGATCTCTTTTCCTCAATTCAATCAATCAAGTTTAATAAATCATTTTCCAAACTGAATAACGTTTCAATAACACGATTAGAGAGACAAAAAATGATTCGCGAAACAATTTTTCTAGTGCTTTCCGAGTTATGGAGAAATCAATGAGAAACATACTTAATAAATTTAATAAATCCCCTGCTTTTTCTTATTTCGCCATTGCAACTACTGATATGAAATGACAATTTTCTCGGAAAGTGAAAATAATCTGAAAATATTCTAGGATTCTCGAGAATATCTCAGAATAATTCGAGAATAACCACGTACCTCGAGAAGTATCTTGAGAAAAAAGTAAGTTTCTCTTTTAAAAGTAGCTTTCTCAGAAAATAATATCTCTAAAAACTTTTGAGAGCGTTGCTTTAAAAAATAAGATTATTCTTAAAATATTTAAAAAATGGTCTTTACAAGATTTTCTTACCTCACATCCTTGATACAGTCCCCGAAACTTAATCGCACATCGATACACGAGCCACGCTTACATATCTATTTGTGTTTGTCTCTTCTACTTAAAACTATCCACTTGCTTCTAGTAGAGATGCGTTATATTTTTGTCTTTGTATACACTGCGTATATTTATATATGTATGTATGTATAGTAACGAACAACATTAATGATTTCACTTGTTAGGCTACTCTTCAATTAGAATTAGACAATAAATAAAATAGTCTATGTATACAGCATATATATATATATATATATATATATATATATATATATATATACACACACATCTTCGTTTTCCACAGGCCGTAGGTGTCCCTCGCAAATAAAATATTTTGACCCTCGCGACTTCGCATCATTATGATATAAAACAGTCAAAGTTGATAGCATAAAATCATGGTCATATGAGGATCCCTCCGCAAAAAAAATTCGATTAAAAAGAATTCAATTTAATCGGAAATTATATATTAAATATGTAATGTTTTTTGTTTTTTATTTTTCAATAAATCGTTTACTCGAGCAAATATTACGTTTGTTCGCAATTGACTGCTTTTAATTATACGGGGATAGATTTTATTCTCCTATATTACACGCGCACATTTTGCGATGTGACATTAATTATCACGAATTAATCGTAAGAATTCATTCTACTTTTTATGTCGCGACATATATTTAATAAATATCACCGCATTTGATCGGAGTTTCATGTCTACACATTGCAGTTATTAATCGGTACCGATAATTAATACCTCAATGAGAAATACGATAATCCATGTGTTAAAAAATTAAATCTCTTCAAAAATTTTCTTGACAATTATTTTACTAATTTCTCTTGTATTACAATGCCACAGACATTCCTGGATATTTCTGAGCCTAAACTAGACTCAAACTTTTTCCATTCGAGTCCTAACTGTTGCAGCAGAACAGGTTTTCGGGCCACCAACCGCGAAGCCCGAGCTTCTTCTCAGAGGGATCCTCGACCGCCAGGACGTATCACTTGATCTCTTCTCTGCTGGGCGACCTCGGTGGATGCGGCGACAACGGCGTTTCATTCGGATGCCTCTTTGGCCGAAAACTGGCCGTCAACGAGGATATCCAGCCGCTTTGCGAACTGTGATCGTGCAGAGAATCGCTGTTGCTGTTGCTCCGGGTACTGTCAATGCTCATACCGGATTTGAATCGCGAGAATAGACCGGGCGAAGATTTTTTGGTCGTGGCGGGCGACGCGAACACAGTGGAATGCTTCTTTCGTGATTTAGACACCTCCTTGCAGAGCATCGAATCCAGACTACCGGTGTGCGGACGTTCCTCCGCCTTGGAATTCAGCGAACCCAGTATGACCGCTTCCGCCTGCTTTGCCATCTTAGAAATGTCCTCCATACTGGCTGAGCTTCTCCTAATCTCCACTTTGCCAAGATCTTCTTCAATGTCGCATGAGGTATCATCGGGATTGACTATGATTTCAGGCTGCTGCCGTTTCTTCGGATGTACATCGATCTCTTGAAACTCGATGTCCAGACCTTGTCGATATCTTTTCACTTCCTTCATACTCTGAGACTTGCCCTCGGGATTCGATAAGTTTCTACGGTGCTTGGAAAACGAGCCGGCTGCCGGCAAAGCTTCCAAAGAAGTGGACGATCTCTTTTCTTTAGTGAACACCGTCCGCCAGCTTTTGTTCTTGCTGTCTGTGGATTTGCGAACCTTGGGCAGAGTCATCGCTCGTTTGTCAACCGACGATAACTCTACTACAGTTGCAATAGCTTTGCTGCTGTCCTTAATAGAAGACTTAACAAGGTTGCAGCGTTTACAGATGAATAAAGAATTGTTGTGTCTCCTCGAAGTCGCGGCGGAACCGCTGCTCACCGAGTTGCTCTTAGTGAGCATCTTAGACGCGTGCTTTGGTTTTGGACTGGGCGAATCCTTAGAATCAAAACTGCTGCTTAGACGATCCGTAAAGTTTCTCAGCCGTGAGAATAAAGACTTGTGATTATTCGACCCAGTTCTGTCGTCGCAGCAACATCGCAGATTGATTGATTCTCGACTGCCGTGCGCATCCTTACGACTAGATCGGATTTCCTGAACATTCTCTATGACATTGCCGGCCTTCTTCACATTGTTTCTCGATTGCGAGTGGGCCTCTGCCACGACGATATTACCGTTTCCCTCTGGCGCTCTGCCTTCAACTTTAGCGACTAGAAATGTCGTCGTCTCCTTCTCAATTTCCTCGAGAATACCTTCGGATCTCGCACTGACCGGCGAACTGAGATCGCTACCGAGATTTTCGCCCCTACTGCTGCGTCTCCTCTCGCGCTCGTGTTCCCGAACGGCCTTGATTAGATCTTGATTATGATAATCTAACGAGGATTTCTCCCGGCTACCCTTACGGCTGCTGGGGCAACTCTTCCGACCGGTAATCGGTCCGGCCAGCGTGCCTTCGGTGGAAATCTTGAACTTGAGCGTCTTCTCGCTGATCTCTACTTCCGTGGCGGTCTCCGGATCAGAGCTCCCAACATTTTCCATCTCCTCCATCGTCAAGTTCTCCGTAATATCGTCGTCGGTAGAGCGCGAGCGCGAGTGGATTGTCGTGGCGGATCGCTTTGAACGCATGCTGTGCGACGACGTGGATTTGATAATGGCGGACGAGCTGCCAACACCGCTCTGCGCGTTGGATATGCCTGATTCCCCGACATCTATCACACTTTTCCGATGATGACGTTCGTCTTTGGCAGCTTCGTTCAGTCTGCGATAGTACTCCAGAGCTTCCCTGACGGGTTGAACTATGAGTTTCTGGAAAGCAAAATTTCGTGTATATAAAGATCTTTTCATGCAAAAAACCGATATTAATTTTCGAAGGTTTTATGCGAGAATGGTTGCCAATCCATTTCATTGCAAACACGAATAAATTAATCCACGTACAAAAAAGAACACGGAATACCTGTAGCTCGGGAAGAAGTTCGCCGAGAGCTTCGAAGAGGGGGAGAAGAACTAGGCCGATGAAGCTAACCTGGGACGATGGTTTGGTCACCTTGTCACGATCCATGAATGGCGTAACCGGAAGACCCTCGAGTTTCTCCGCGTCGCTCTGCTTGAAGAACTCTTGAAGTAACTTATCCAGCCACGGTTCCGCGACTTCCATCGGACGCGCCTCGTTACTTATGTCGGCCACCTTGATAAGGATCATGGATAGCTGCAAAATACGTAATTGCATTGATTATTTAATGTTTTATTCGATTAAATTAACAACTAACTTACTAACTCCATTAGTCGGCGTATTTACCAGATTTATGTGTGCTCTGTTGGTATAATCAAATTCAGGAATGATATCGGTGAACTGGCCGAGGATCTCGTTGTGCCGGGCCATGTCGGTCGCTAGGATGCATCGTATAATGCCCTCACGCACTATTCTATAGGTAAGATTGTCCAAGGACGCGAGAATGTTGCACTCGGGTGCCTCCAGGACCCGAAACGCCACGGAACAATGATGATTCTCCAAAGGCGAGATATCGTTGTAACGCAATGCTAGTTCAGTCCGCGCATTTATCTGATAGATATTGTTGTAGCCCGGATGATCGAGATCGTGACAGATGCAGGAGACGATCAATATGAGAACCTCGAGGTCGCCGATTTTCGACGGAAGATCCACCGCCCAGGCTATCGCGTACATCTGGACACAATCAATTAACGCTGAATCAATATGACTTTTTTTTCGATCTACAGCTAAAAAAATATTTTGCCATGGATGCATATTTCGATCAATTATAAAAAGAAAAATTTAATTTACGTTATTGTTAATTTTCGTTACGTTTAAATCCATGTCATTATACAGAGTGATCCCACAAGAAACACAAATATACTTTGTTATTTAATTATGTTAATTAAAACATATCCATATTGTGTGTGCTATGGCTAATTAAATTAAAATATATTTTTTAAAGACGCAAAAACAGCGAAAGAGTACATAACGTGTATGTATTTGTCATTGTAAACACTATCTACAATTTAACAGAGTATTATATATTTAATGAAAAAAAAAATTGCTGACGTTTCACAACCCAAGGTTGACTACATATCTCTACAAAAATATTACAATGTGTAATTTTTTTAGATTGTAATACAGATAAAATTTCTTATAATACACCAAGATATTGAACGCTCATATCTCGATAATAATCGATAACTGAAATTCGATTTACGTTGATATATGCTTATTTCGCTTGAAAAAAATAAAGAAAAAGGGCAGAATACTAGAATCTTTTTCAACGAACAAAAGATTCTCGTTTTCTTCCTATAATTATAATAATAAATATTTTCATCGGCGAGTATTAAAATAGACTACTACTAATACGTTGCACTATTGGTTCTCTCCATTCGTCTCTTCTCGAACGATCACATAAAAGTTCAAATAATAGAAAAACTTAGATACTTACCATTTGCGCCACGCAGAAGCAATGCCTGAAATTATGAAACGGCACCTCGTTGTAATTATTGTAGACCTCGTAAAGGAAGTTCCTCAGAATCGGCAAGGGAATGTTGAACTTTTCAGGCAGGTCAAGATCGACGAACATGGTCTGCAACATCAATAGCAGCTCTTCATCTTCCCATTGTCGCGCGTCGAAGGCTGGCGAGCGTAGCCATTCGCGGACATTCGACGAGATTGTTACGTCGCTGAAAAACAATATAAAGCGATATTTATAATTCCTTTTCTCTGCAGATCGGTAGTTTTGATATTTGTAAGTATCGAGCTTTCTAGCATAATTAATTTAGTAATGAATTAAAACATGCGCGCAGCATAGACTGTAATAAAATAATTAAATGTTCTACCGTCAAATGGAATAATTATGGAAAAGTAACACTGGTAAAAAAAGATCTCAATAATTCTATCCACTGACGATTATTAAATGTGAAAGAAAAATCGCTCGCTATTTCTAACTAATTTTATAACCTCTATTAATTTTTTTTTATCATTTTGAAAAAAAATTTTACGTCGTCAATAGAACTATTCTTTATCTCGCTTGACCACACATTCAAAAAAATGCTTCAAGTTAAATCAATTGAAGTAAAGATAAGAGACTCATGAATCGTTAAATATCTCTTTATCTTTTTTATTCGAAAAAGAAAAAAAAAGTAGAGATTCTAAAATCTTCTTTAGCACAAAATATTCTCGTTTCCTCCTTATAGTTAAAAGATTGTGTTAAAGTTGGTCTATTTGACGCGAAGGCAAGTATTCGAGTGTAAATTATAGCGCGAAACTTTACCCTGGCGTCGACAATTGGCGCGCAGGGATTAATCAGATTAATACGTCAGTTTGATGAAGTGCCTCGGCCAGCGGCTCTTCGATACTTTGACAGATAATGGGTTATCTGCTCGCATTCGACTAAATCAACATCGGCCTGACCTACGTCGGGACGATCAGGATTGTATCGGACGCGGATATCGATTTGCTGCCATCGCGACGGTACGTATTCTGTCAGTACATATCGTCATTCATGATTAAGTATTTAGCGAAGTGCATGATTACGCAATTTTATACTTCAAGTCATAATTTCAGCGATAATATAATCGGCTCGCTGTACAAACTCATTAAATTCACCCGAGATCGGACCGCTTGTAAATCCAAATAGCACGTGCGATGGCGATATAAATATACATATAATTACATATATATTGTACTATATGTTTTCGAATAATATAATATTTAAATAATTATATATTTATATCTCGCGCCTGACAAGTATCGTTTGATTATAATATTGATTAGAATTATCAATCAAATTATTTTAATGGTTGTAATGTAAAATGACTTCGCACAGAACATTTATATTAGATATATTAAAATATAAAAATTCATCGATTTTATTCAATATCCTGTCAATAAGTTCCTTTTTTCTGATTTTTATGTGAACAAAACAGTGAAGAACAAATAGCGATTTAGAAAAATTGATTTCTTTTATCAAAGAAAGGATAAAAATAACATTATTAAAACAATATTCAAATCAAAATTCATTATGTTAAAATAAAGTTTGTAATAGAAACTACACACTATCGGTCATAAAAATATTGCATCACTTGTAGAAACAAGAAAGTCGTTACTTTAATGAACAAAAATAAATATAAATATGTTATAATTAACTAAAGATATCCATTTATCAAATTATATTTTATTATTGTTATTTTATGCTTTGATAATTTTATGAACATGAGCGAAACAGCTCATAGGGAGAAAGATAAAAAATCATTTACTTGTTTTTATTTGCGTTTTGTGTATTTTTTGGAGGTGATGCGATACTTTTCACCGTTCACTGTAGAAGATGTCCCGTAAGAGCATCTTATGCGATTTTTTTTTTCGATCCTGCGAAGGAGATCTTTACCGGAAGACGAGAACGTTTATTTACTGACGACCGTTAATTGGCAATCCACGTTTAACCGGCATATCGAATCGCGGTTAACGCGCGCTTTGTGACGCGCCCGTCATTGTAAGCGCCTTAAGCGCGCGACTAAAGGCCCTTATTACCTAGATAACGGTAGCTTAATAGCGTTTTGCGGTAACGCGACCAGAGGTCGAATAACCACCGCCGAAGGGGACGATAAATAAAATGACGAACGGAAGCGAGCGAAAGTAAATAGAGGTGTTTGTTGTGTGTCTACTACGGAAATTTTCTTAAGTCTTAAATCTTTGCTTGTTTTTTTTTTTTTTTTCACTTTTCATTCGCATCTTCGTTGATAATTCTCTTCTTCGACTCTTCTTCGATCAAGTAGCTTACCCGAAGAAAATGCTTATGTCAAACGTACTTTCGATTAAAATATCTCTAGAATTGGAACCGCAATCTGATTTCTGATATAATCTTGATGTAAGCATGTTGATTGTAATTATAATTCGAAATAAATGATGCAATCATTCGCGAGATCTCGAGATCCAGTGCTTTATAGATTTTATTTCGTCTCACGTATAAAGCGATGTTGTTTCTCAAGGCGTAATTGCATCGCGCTTTAAATTTTTCTCGCCGATATATAATTCAATTATCGTTATCATTTTAGGATTAAAAAAGCGGAATAAAATATACGAATCTCTGAAAATTCAAGTAACGCAAGAAACACAAAAAACACAATTACTATATAGAGCGTAGAATGAAACATAAACCGCTATATCGGATAATTAAGGTAATGGAAAACCGTTATATGTCAACCAGTTTATTATTTATCATATTTTTTTAATCAATTAATTAATAAATCATATTTATTATTCAATCAATTTATTAATAATCAGAAATGGAGAAAAATAGATTATTTGGCACGGAATTATTTCATAAAGCGCGTTCAATATTTTGAATATAAAATTTCGGAGCAACAATAAATCAATTGATATATATGATCTTTTGACATTTTTTATACATGTAGTATTTTTTATACATTATAGTATTCGCGCGACAAAACTCGAATCGGCAGATAATGGCACGATGCTGTTCTTAGAACCATTGTCTACAAACAAGTAGCAATTATCAGCCTGATTATGATTAATTAACTTTCCAATTAAAAAAAAGTCGCTCGATCCAAATCGATTAGAGTTCGGTCGATTGACCGATAAAAGCAGTTGAGATCATATTCGTTTGGTTCCCTTCTCTTGTCCAGTCAATCTCATATCATGTTACCGATAATGTGTAGTTGACTTATACAATACCATGTCATATATGTATCGTATTGACGAGTTGATTAGAACGACTTAACCCGATTTTCGCGCACGATAAAAGGTTGACCCTCCATTTCCTAGATTGTTTAGATTGTTAGCATCGGAAATGGGTATCCTACTCTCTTACCGCGTCCAGCAAACGCATCTATCATCGCACCCGTTATAATATCGCATGTGATGTAACGAAAACTTCACTTTTCTTTCCAAGTAAAAAAGAAAGTTATAAAAAAGTTTATAGAACACTATAACGGATGCATTGGAAATCGCGAGATATATCGCGACATGTATCTGACCAGGAAGAGAGGATTCTTGTTGATTAAACATGCAGAAGAGATTTTTTCCCATGCAAGATTTCACTTTCTTCCCGTCCAAGAGACAATTTCGAAACCCAATGGTCGGACTCTGTCTCAAATATATTTTGGGGAAAAAAAAAAAATTGTGCCGTAAGAAAGCGCGGAAAAGAGAAAGCGATTATGATTTCTTGCAGCCTCACTTCAAGCGACGCGGAAACCTTGGCCGGAAGCGACAGTCTCAGACTCCTCCCCGCTATCGCGGGGCCCTAATCGTTCGGAAGCTAGCATCGCCGGTAAATTACGGTAAACGGCAGTCTGACTTAATGTACTGTGTCGAATAGCTGCGGGTGACTCCTTTGGGAAGATACAGAAACGCGTCCCGATGCGAATGCCGTTTAAACTGTGTGCGAATTTGCATAACGATGCAATCTTGTACGGAAGTAGAAACAATCGGAGGAAAGCTTTCTAACCGTTCTTCCATTCCATTGATTTTATTCGCATGCGTACGAGATTTTTGATAAAAAAAAATAATTTCGTGAATTAAGAACAGTAATACACAAAATTATGCCATTTTTACCATTAAATAATATTATCAATAGACGATTAAATAATAGTTAAGCACAATTGAAAAAAAAAAATCAATTTGAGAATAAAAAATAATTTAATTCGAAAGAAAATCGTAAGAATACCATATGTCTATATTTTATTAATTTATATATAATTTCGCCCATCCTCGAAATAAAATGCTATCGACCTTACAGTAGGATAATGTAGAGGACACAGGGAACACACATAACACCCCTTGGGGTACTCGGAATATTACGTCAGACTCTCACTCGAATGCATCTACATAAGAATATGGTACTGCGGAACGAAATAGGATTAGACCACTTAAGCCGCCGAACTTCTTGACGCGAGAGATCCCCGGAAGATTTCCGGAATTACCTCCCGAGATCGCCTCTCGAAGCCCGATTTGTTAAAAAATTTTCCTCCGGAGAAAAACTTTCTCCCGCGAGAGCGGCGATAAATCACGGAAGTCTAATACAAAAGTTTAACGCCGTATCATCGAGACGCGAAAGTTTCTGGACCAAAGTTTACAACACGTGACATCATATAATGACATTTAACTGCATTGTCCATTCGATTCGTGCCCATTATCAATCATTATGCTCATTATTACATTTATTTTGACACTGTTTCCGTCAGACATCCTAGTCGGACGATAAACGGATTACGCGCCACATACGCGAATTAATCTCGAGATCATGTAAGTGCTCCTGAAGCGTGAGATTTTTAAAATATATCCCCCTACCTCGAGCCATAAGTATATCGCTTCACGCTTACGTCACGCGCCCTATGAATATAAAGGAGAAAATTACACACGAAAAAAATACATACATGTATAAAGGCATAAAATATGCGCGATGCATATGCAGAGAAACACCCCGTTCAAGCCATGTAATTGTTCCGTTTAACATTTTTCATTAAAAATCATTTATTTCTCGCGCACTTTACTCGCGTACAGTCATCAAATAAAAATTATGATACAATCAGAAAACGGAAAACTTCTTCATGACTGAAAGGATTTAAAAGAAAGAGAGAGAGAGAGAGAGAGAGAGAGGAATGTATAATACAAGAATGAAGGATTTTAAATTTATAATTTGCTGTTTGGTCATCCTTTTGTAAGCGGTGGCTTAAGTTAAGAAACAATTTTCAAAGTCATCAAGTTAAAACTAGAGAAACAAACAACAAAAAGTATAATTTTTCTAAATATAAAAAACTTTCAAACAGAGAACTGTACAGAGAAATGTTGAAAGTTGTTACTAAAGATATTACAAAGATCTTTCTGATTTCTTCGCTGACGATACGCTTAATACGTCTTGAAACGATGCGACGTGCTCCATAAACTTCTCCGACATAAAGAACGTTCGCGAGGGTGAAAAGTTGAAGTTCTTCGGGGTCTCTCTTTATAGCACTCAAAGCTTGCCCCATATTAATACATGAAAACACGCGCGCGCGTTAAGAAGCTTTAAAAAATCCACATATCTACAGTCTTATTCATTCACGTACTTATTATACTTCCTGAGGACCATATAAAAAACTCCAGATTTTACGTAACGAAATAATTTTAATACAATGATTCAATGTCCCCTTAGAGAATTTTTTAAGAGGATAAAATACAAACAGCTGTTTTATCCAGTCGCAAACATGAAAATTTTGAAAAGCTTCATCGCAGTTAAATGTCAACGGTATATATCCGATGATTGGTTTATTTTTATTTTATAATTTTTTCTCTTTTCTTTCTCTTTTTTCTCATTTTTATGCTTAAATTTAACTTCCAAATTGAATTCTTTTAACGAGAAATTAAACGATAGAGATATATATATATAATTTCATTTTTTTATCTGCAAATCATCGATTTTTTAAATTAACGTTTTGATAAACATTAATAAACAATTATCGTCGAAATCTCTTACACCTCTTTGCGAATCTTCGCTCTGCAAAATTTGAAGACAAGGGAGGGTGAATTTCACAGAACGATGCTGACTCCATCAAATGACAACCAAACGTTTTCATCTCCGCGAAATTAATCCGCGATCTTGCAACGCGAAAGATCGAGTTTTATCGAGTCGATTAGTCGTCACGTAAATACATTTTGTATTTAATTGCGTTTGCAAACGCACCCTCGAGCGAGTCAGACGTTGCCGAGACGAGACGAGACATTTTGACGGACAGACAAGCGACGTAAAGGACAACTCTCGACAGCATGTCTGCTTACGTGCAAGAAGCCTGACATCATAACGAGAAAGGTCGAAGTGTCATCTTTGATCTTCGCTTTACTGACGGGCCAATTTTCTCTCTCCTTCCCCCCCCCCCCGCTCCCCCGCTGGACGGATCAAAAACCCAAGTTTTCATTACGAACCGTCAATGTACTTTTGTACGTTTATATTGCAGAAAAGCCAAATATCACCAAATATTTGCAATACAATTCGCGTGGGTTTGTTAATCAGACTGTTGCTCTTCCGGTTTCGCCAACACGATCTATCAATTAATATGTATGGTGGATCAACTCCATATGAGTGTTATCAGAAATTGTTATTGCAATATTATAAGTACAACTGCACAATAGCTTAATTATTCTAGCGTGTAACAGAATAATATCAGCAATCTAACGCCCTTCACAGAAATAAGCTTTCGTTTGGCTCGTAATAGATTTTAAGATATTTAATAGAGAACAATTAAAATTATTGAATAATTAAATTTTACACATTGCTGCCATAATAATATTTGAATCACACATAATTCGAAATTAATCATAAATTGTAAAAGCGCTTTCTCACGAAAGAAAACGAATATGATAATCATCAATAAATCATATAAAATTTCGACAGAATAATTTATAAAATAAATTAATTCCTCTGTAATAGAATAAACACGTTAGAGAAGCGATATTACATCTTACATTATTCGCGATTTGCAAACGCAATCGCATATTGCAATCTCGAGTGAAATTAATTAATTGTCTACGTGCTTATAGGTTTCTTCTTGGACGATTTGACGTTCGTTTAATTAGACACCGTGGATTGTCTGCAAGTAAGCATTCAAGCGCAGAGAAGTGAAGAAATTCGCTCGCTAAATTTTTGCATCGCCGTCATCGTTCGCGAAATACCATTCGAATGTTCACCGTTTACGATTGTACGTTGCGAGTTAAAAATTGCCGGATATATACCGAGAATTAATAATCTCGCTACATAGATCGCGAATCGCGATGAATATACGATATGTTCGCGATAAATACTTAATTGCAAATTACGCGATGAACAGAACGTAAAGTGTAAAATTTTAATACGGCATCCACAGGAATTTGAAACGAAAGAGAGATGGATTATAAAGTAAACTGATGATATAATCGCGAGATACAAATAAACAGATGAAATCACTCGAGCAGACTGTCGTTTGATTAAAGTCGCTCGACCCGGATCCTCGCGCACACATAGTCGTCCCAAAATCGACATGTTATTTTTGCTGCGCGAAATGAGCTCTCATATCTTCGAATAAGCAGACACGTTGCAATCGAGTGTAAAATCGTAATTAAATAGAAATCCGAGCACGAATGTTCGCAATAATATTCCCGCTCGAAGAAGCTTATTGAAATTATCTCTGTCATTCCCTTTCAACGCTATATTAATATCATAAATTATAATTAAATATTATACGAATTGTATAATAATTAATTATATATTTTAAGCATAAAAATGAAAAAAAAGAGATAAACATTAATTCGGATAAAAAATATTAGAAATATTACTCGTAAAATATTTATTTTTAATTCATAAAATTGACTATTTTATTTCTTCTTATATATTTTATATATAATACTATTTCATATAGAATTTTAATTAACATCAAAGTTAATCATTCCTATCTCATATTAATTAAGAAAAGAAAAACGTTCTTATTTTCTATTTCAAATATTTTTTTTTGTCATCTCTAATAATAACAAGTCGAACCGTTTACTCTTTTTTTTTTTCTTTTTTATTCGTCTTTTAAACAAAACGTGCACGAATCTAGCATTTTAATATTCAATAGTTTCGACAATCGCGGGATCGCGTATTTCATGAATCAGACAAAGAAGATGTATAAAAAGATAGTGATCGTGCAAGTTAGATATCAATCGCATTCTGTGGCATTCCAATAATGTCGATTACGCGCGTATATTCCCTATTTTAAGACCCGAGAAGCTCTGCCGTCTTGCGTTTCGTTGTCTTTCCACAGTCGTGTGCCTACATTTCCCAATGATTCGCGAAAAATACACCGGAAAAGCTTCCTATTCCGTAATATGACGCACGCCGTTTCCTGTTCATTTTGTTTTCATTCACGGAATACCTGGGACGCATGTGAAATCAGACGCTATTCTTTCAACTTCTCGATGTTGCAAAGAAGCGTGATAGATTAATCAGAATGAGAAGTATATACTTTTTATATATATTTTTATTATTAAGATTTATAGAATATAATAAGAATACAGTTCCGCGAAATTCTACGATTTGCAACACTTGTGAGAATTTATTTTCTTCGCTTTAACACTCTCACGAATACTTATACGTTTTGATAAGAGGATAGAATACAAAAAACGTCATTGTTCGAATACAGCATGCCGGTTTTTTTTTTTTTTTTTTTTACTTTGACACAAGATAAATTGCGTTCTATTGTCATTTATATAATCGTTTCTTATCTTTTTCATAAACATGGAGAATGCATTAAAAAAGTGAATTATGATGATTCAAGAGGATGCGCCATTAATCTCATTTATTCTCCGAAAAATTTAATAGGAAATTTCAAACTTATTATTCACATTAAATTTATTTCTTTTCTGACTTAAAAATAAAGTGTACATATATACAATATATATATATATATATATAATGTCATATATATAAAAAATTAAATTTTTTTTTACGAAAATACAGCAAATAATGCGCTCACTGTAATACATACTTAATTTTTAATTTTTTTTAATAAAGTGTGTGTGTGTGTGTGTGTGTGTGTGTGCAATTAACAGACATAATATATATAATTATGTAATTTAAAATTTTTCCAAAAACGCTTTCTACGAAAAAAAGAATTAAAATTCACTAAAAATATTTATATAATTGAAAAATTTATATATGTATTAACACACAGAGTTATTTTTGTAGAAAGAGAGAGAAAAACTACGATTTAAATTTACGCAATTAGAAATATTGTTTTGACAAATAACATTTTATCTGTAAATTAAAAAATTGAAATATTGAATAAATTTAAATGGAGAATTCAGAAAAAGATGCGCGTATGAGGTTAATTATAATTAAATTGATAATCTGAAGATATATCTCGGCAAGTACATTGTTATATAAATAACTCGTGTAATTGGAGATGTAAAGCACGCTCGTCGATTATTTATGAATTCATAAGGTATAAACAATTTAATTGTTTCTATTACGATTCTCGCAAAATTTAATATCGGAATTTCCGTCGAGATTTATTAACGCTTCAGTAATTATCTAACAATTTGTATGAGTTTTATATTGCTAAAAGTAACGATTATTTCGTCGAACGTACGTTCACGCATCTGTGAACTTTTTTACTGTGTTAATCTACGTGTAATATTAAGAAGCAATATTGTAAAATATGCTATTAACGTAATAAACGTTATTTCGGTTTGCGATTAGCCTAGCTCGAAGGAAATGCGGCAATAATAATAGCTACGTGTCGTTTATTTAGCGCTACTTGCGTGTTAGATGTCATCTTGTGTTTATACAAGATGTACACACGTTATAGTTAAGTAAAATTTAGAACCAGACGGTCATACGCGATGGTACTACGTGTGCCAATGTCAATTTAGATTCAAGCAATCTCAATAATCAATATAAAGCGACTTTAATATTAGAATCGATTCGGCATCGATGTGCGTCTGGTCTGCGACGGCTTTTACTACTGCGTATATCTGAATTTCTCTCGCGTTATTTCTCTGTGTTATTTCATTCGTATATGTTTATACGAGTGTGCTCAATAATGTCGTATAAAACAGCTATCTTTTTACGCTCAAACAATCTGCTCTGCATTCTCAAAATCACTAATCAGCTGATGAACATCTGAGATACACAATCGTTTAATATTAAAAATTATTGCTCTTATATTATAAGACAATAAAAAAATATCTCTTATTTCTTTCGAAAATCTTTAAAGGGTTATCTTTATCAATATTATACTCTTATTTTATAATAATCTTATGAATAAAGATAGTGGAGATGCAAGAAATTATAGCATTATATTCATGTTCTCGCTATAATATCATTATTTCATGATTTTTCAACAAATAAATACCTATATTATAATTTTTCTCGTAACACAAAACAAATCAACAAATCATTGTATCGGTTCTCAATCGTAGTATCGCAATATCGCTCACATCGCGCAGATGTGATTTAACAACTCGTTCATTTTAAGCGGCACAAAATCGATATATCAGTCTTATCTAAGATTTATTGCCGCGACAGTGTCAGTGGTGATCTTCCGCAAAAATAGACATTGTCCTTAGAAAAAAATTCATTAGATCGCACTCGTAACATCGTAGATGAATCGATCAATCAACTTTTAGGATTCATTCGTCTTCCGTCTGTTATTAAGTGTTTCGCCACTCTCGATTGTCTCATAATATCGAGTGTAAATGTGATATTCTCTGCGCGCGACGAGAGGTACGGGAAATCCTTAATCGCAAATCGCGAAATTTTCATTTAAATCCGCCAAATTAAAAAAGTTCTTTTATATCTATCTACTTTATATATATATACACCTCGCAATAAAACTCATGCTAAAATATCCCGTATGTCTCTAAAGTCTGTGGTTGCAAAATTCATATTTTATCGAACGTGTTTCACGTCGTATGCAATTTTTATTCAAGAAATAACAAGGGATGAATGCGAATTCATTTTGAATTGAAAAAAAATTTCGTTAAAAAGAGGAGCGTAATACATACAAATACATATTCGCGTTTAATATACGCAAATCGGAAAAGAGGAAAGGGAAAGAAGAAAAAAGAGATTGAGATATCCAGGAACGTGACTGTTTGCGTGTCGATTTCACGTGAAGTTAAATTGCTGATCGATTTGTTATCTCTTTTGTGGCTTTAAAACAGGAATTGTTGATCGATATTTTATTCCCGACAATCGCAATTCCTCCGATATTTCGGTACACGATATAATCGATATTTTATTCTATCCAAATTGTTTATCCCTAATTCACCAATATAATCGTTCCTCGCAAATTCTCTATACTTTCTACATCGCTACGTAATTAATTTTGCACACATCCTTTGATCTTTGACAATGCGGAAAATTAAGCCACCGATGTGGACGCTTTATTGACTATGAAGTTCAATTGAGGATATTTCAATAACGATTGCAATATGGCTTTTTATCATCATTATAGTTTATCCATATCTCTCATTCGTTTTATAATAAATAAATTGCAACGGCTACATGATCGTATTTAAACGGAAATAAATATTAACTCGTTGTACATCTAGAGATTCTTCACCAGTAAAAAATTAATAATTAATAATTAATTTAATTATATAATTTCTCACTAATTAATAATTAATATTTAATTGTTACAATATCTCCTTTAAAACTTGTCGGTCAATCGTGAAAATACAAATATAACAAATAATCAATATTAATTAAATTATTATCGGCATTACGTCGTGTCTTGATTAAAACTTTTTAATCGGGCGTACGGCAAATATAAAAATTTCTTGCTTGTGCATGAAAAAACGCGGTGCAAGTAACATCCTACAGCGACGAAACCATCAACCTCTCGTACCGAGTTAAACAACTTTTTCTCCCCGGCTACTAATCAATCTCCGAGGTCGGATCGCGTTTTTGCTATCTGCGCACGCAATCAACGATCGACACGCGTTGCGTATCGACATTTTATCACAATGACATGGGGAACACGGCAAACTCGTTATTATATCTTCGGAGTCGAGTCGATCAAGCCGCCGTTGTACAACAATGTAACTGGAAACAGCGGCATATTGCTGCTTAATAGATAGCATTATCGTAGCCGCTTAATCATCGCGGCCGCTGACGGCCGCTTATCCAACACAATGGCCTATTGGCATTTCGATCGAACATCCCGCGCGAAAGCGCCTCATTGCCGATCCTGCCCACGTAATATCGGTATTAGGAGAGGATCTACACATCGGGGATAAACGTCTCGTCGATTCTTTTAACATTGTCTCGCTGATAAACACGAACTTGTCTCCCCTCGCGAAAAGATACGTAAAAAAATAAGAAATTATCGAATTTCCGTTATCCCATCTCATATGCGCGCCTTTTTTTTTTTTTGTATTATATACTTTATTATGTAATTATTATATATTTTATATATAGAGTACAAACATAATGCAATCAAGAAGGATATAATTTCTCTTGCGAACAAAAGTACAGAATATGATTTTTATATACGAGGCTTCTCACATATTTTCGAGAAAATTGATTTTGAAAATTGAAAAATCGATACCTCATATTTACACTCTTGAATAATCTCTAACGATCTCTCTCCCTCCCCCCCCCCACTCTCTCTCTCTTTCTTTCTTTGTCCCTCTCTCGTTTAGTTTTTTGAAACTGGAAACAATCTTGTACGAAAAATTTCCAACTTATTTTTTCAACAAAAAAATCATTTTTTATGATTGTACTACGTTTTCCAATTCATTCTGTATAGACGTATGTACGAGTTTGTCACATGTGTCGTTCATACTAAATAAAAAGCCAGAAATATATAAACGAACCGATGCCTACAATCTGTTGCTTACAATCTTACATCAATTGAGTCGAAATGATATTGATTGACTCACCAGATATTGAGAAACTTCTCCCGAACTTTCCGCTTCATGCTGTCACTCTTTCGGCGATATTGCAATCTGCGGCAGGTATCCATATAGATGGGCTCGGAAAGTTGCTTGTAAAGACCTGCGGAAGACAGCGATTTTTAGATTAAGCTCCTGAAAACTTTCACGTTTCGCTATGCGACACAACAACCAGCCGTAAAGAAACATCGAATACGAGGAATATCGATTTTCTCCGTAAACTCTGCGTCATTTTATGTCAGGCGACAAATTTTTATAAAGAGTATTTCACGCACTGAGAGTTATCTTCTATATGTAGAGAGTCTGAACTTAATGCGCGCACCGGCCTCTTTTATTCCAGAAAATTTTCTATTTTCTCTTAACAAAAATTTTACGGAGAATCAGAAATGCACAATAAAAGCGCAAATCACAAAGTTTCCTGCGAATCAAGTCTCGACGATATAAAAAGATGCCATGCGATTGATTTTAAAAGCAAAGATGATTTTGAAAAACTCAATTAATATAATAGCCGAAGTTTTCCTTGTCCACGGGAAATGCGCAGAGAACCACCCTGCGTATGAGCTCGGTTAGAAGCTGAAGATAACTGTAAGATACCTGGAACAGTCCCCTGCATGAACAAATATTTATTCAGCGGCCGCACGATCCTCGCTGTTTATTCGCTCGTATATCCGTCATCTACCTTCGAACGGCCAGCCTCGTAAAACTTTTCGCGGAACTTTTATACTTGATCGAGATGATCGACTTATCCCAATGCATCTAAACGTAAATCTCGATCGAATGTTAGCGCAGGAAGAAAAATCTCGAGAAGAAAATTTTTATCGCTGCGATTGTATCGAATGGAGCATCTCGAGATTAATCCTTAAATGCTACGACAAATCGGAAATTTGAGATTTATTAAAATATTGAAAAAATATTTGAATAACGATCCATGAAATTAAATTAATTAAAATTTATTTAAATCTTTTTTCTCATTTTATGAAATTAAAATTTGTATCTAATTTAGCACAATCACATTTTGACTTATTGTCTTCCTGATCTCGTCACATGTCACATGTATTGTTTTCTACTTTTCTATTTATTTATTCTCAAATTTTTTATTTAATATTATTCGTATTATTAAAACTACTTTCAAATCATTTTAATGTACAATAATAAAATTGATACCTCAGTATTGATTTGATGACCGCAATTAGAGCTCGATCGTATTTAATTCGATTGTATTTAGGATTATTCGTATATTTAACTTGAATCGTGATAACTTTTAAAACTAACCGCTAATTTATTACCGATAATTATACTATACTTAATTATAATTATTGCCGAGAATTTAACTAACCATAGCAACATAGAAAACATATAATTTGATTTTTAAGAGAATTACGCGTTTTTAGACAAAAACTACTTACATAAAAACACGAGTTCATTATATATACTTCCCACATTTTTATAAAATCTCCTTAAAATAAAATCATTAAAATTTTATCATTTTTAACAAATAGCCGAGATGTCACGCTAAATATAAAACTACGGGGTTAAATGCGTATGCCAATAAATTAAAAGCGCAAGAAAAATATAACGAAGAAGTGCGAATTAAGAAGCAAAGAAGTCGCCTGAGACGATTCTCGCGCGTCAATTCAAATATATTTATCTTCAATTTCATTTCGCTTCGATGCCGCGCGTGCAATATCATCAAGATTCTTTGTATCTCGTATAGAATTGAAACAATCGCATAATTTTTCCATTTCATATTGTATATCGATCCGCAGCACCGTCAATATTCACCCTCCAATTAAACACAAAAAAGCACCATAAGACCAAATCAATTTTAACAGTCGCGTGCACTTTATTATATATGCGCTGTGTTATGATAATGAGAGATTTAGAGTGAGTGAAAGAGAGAGAGAGAGAGAGAGAGAGGAAAGAGGAAACCATTATCATGTATAATCATCGACGAATAATGACGGCATCGGCCAGAGAAAGCGTTTCATTTCGCTAATATTCGCCATTTATGTCAATAGTAAAATTGATATTAGCCCCGAATTTCCATTTCGCTGAATTAATTCATTTATTTCGATACTATGTGGTCGCTGTGCCGCGGAATCCGATTACAAAAATCGAATTCCGACGAAACGAAGTGTCTATCGGGAAATTTTGTCATCTCTTAAATCAATCAGCTGATCGATATCACCATATTTAGAATCGTCGAGCTAATCAATCACTCTTCTATCATATTATAAAAGAATTTTATAAAGAAAAAATTGAAAATAAATATATTTTAGCTTTATCAATCTTTGAAGTATGCATTGTTAAAACACCGCTTTCAATTGAAAACACAATGCATTTCTACATCAAAATTATTTAGCAAAATCATCGTTGAATCTCTGCAGTAATTAAAAAACAAATATCTTTCTAAACCTACTGATGTAATACTTTAAAATAGGTCGTTCGGAATTTATGACAGAGGCACTTTGTATTTAAATATACGAGTACTTACTGAGCCAGTTCAACTGATCGTTGTTCTCCAATTTGTTCTTGAAACTATCCACTTGGCGTTTCAATTCCCGCAAAGCGAGGGAGGGTGTGGCGTATAAAGCGTCCTGATGCTCTCGCAATTGTTGCTCTAGAGTCGCCACGCGCCTCTCCAGGGCCCAAAGCACCTCCGCTTCGATCACCCCCGTGGAAGCGGGATGCGCACCAACGATCTTGAAAAAAGAGTAACCAACTACCATAAACACATAAAACACACGCTGCTGTATTTTAACACGCGTTTATTGTGCTCAAAATATTGATATCTCACTTAAAAATAACATCTCGTTCTTTTCCACCGATCTTGGTATATTAATTATACATAATTCGCGATAATCTATCGTCTATAATTTTGCTAATATATTATTAAAGAAAAGACAATGGTGAAATATTGGAACAAAGTTAATTAAAAATTTTTAAAATAAAATTAAATACAAATTTTAATTTCGTAAAAATAGAAAAAAAAATTTTATCGCATGTGTGCATCGAGATTTTTATTCTAATACAAAAAAATAACAAAAGAATTTTATAAACGCGCGTCTAATGTAATTTTAAAACGCTCTTAAAATTTTCTCAGTTTAACAAGCAGAGATTAATATGTTTGCGTATATTCGTAAATATGTAAAGGATTGTACATATATATATATATATATATATAAAAAAAAACCAACTTATGCATATTTATTTGTGATTACTTATACACGTCACACGCGCGATGAAGTTAATTATGATAATGTTATTGCGATTATACAATGGTACGCAAATTTAAGGCTCATTACCCGTAAGCAAAACGTATTATACTCGCTTGAAGCACATGTTTCTTGACATAATTGTTCCAGCAAAAATTTAGTCGTTACGAAAAAAACACGAATCAAAATTTATGCATCGAACTTCTTCAAACCAGTATAACGAACAATTCTTTTTACATAACTGTCAAAAATCACGAATTGTTTGTTAAAAACTATTAAAATATTTTCAACAAAAATTATCAGTGATTAAATTCAATGACAGAGAATACAATAAAAGCGAGTTACTTGAAATGAACGAGTGCAAAGTTCACAATTCAAGAAATTACACCATAAACTTGAACAAATACGCAAGTTAAGACACACGATATTTCAACGTTTCGCGTCGCAAGAATTTTGATATGCGCATCTTTCCTCCTCCCCCCCCCCCGCCCCCCTCCCCGATCGCTCAAGTAAAACAATAAGTGTCCTAGCAACTCATTATTCACATGACTATCGTCGCATTGATACGCAGATATTATTTACGAGTTACGCTGCATCATCACGTTCGTAATAAGTCAATATTATTAATAAACAAATATTATACACAGGGTGTAAAAATATAATTATGTAGATTGATTTTAACATAGCTTACCTGAAGAACGTAGGGCGTATCGGGCGTGTTCGGCGGTAGATGGGTCGAAATGTTGAGGAGCTTCTCCCCCTTGCGAAGCTTTACGATATCCAGAGGGCCAGCCTCTGCCGCGCTTCTAAAGAGCTCTGTAAGAATAAAACATAAATTTTCTTTTCTCGCGAAGATTTATTCGCGAACGAGATCCTTGAATTTTCTGTCGCTTTTAACAAACTCGAGAAATATAATGACGTCTCGCGTATAACGAGTAACGAGATGATCTTATCATCCCTTCTCGAATTATCCCTCGAGCGACCGAGACACCCTGTGTATAAACGATATTTATACGATGCCGGTTCACTCCTCGCTATATTAACCCTCGGCCCGTTCTTGCAACCGCGCGTGCAAGAGTGATATTAACTTTATTAAACGCTATCATCCGCTAGCTGTCTCCCGATTATACTCGGATTTCCCGACAATGAAACCCGCTAAACGCGGCCATAAAAGTCATTTCTTCCCTCTTCTTCCTGTCGGACAACAAAACTCGCCCCTTCGGATAACTCGCGAGCACGACATACTTTTTCCAGTATATCGAACATTAACGCTCGCGAGAGCACAGTAACGGGCATTGTGCATGTTTTATTCATTCTATCATCTGTGGGGTGCAACAAGAGAGAGGGAGAACGTGTCCTACCGCGGCCCCCGGTAATTACTATCGACGACGCAACGCCGCCGGAACGACGGCGGTAAATGTGTACCCCTACCGTCGGAAAGTTTCCGAATCAATTAAACGGGACGAATATAGTCAGACCGGGATATTAACGACCGTGATTACAGTTCATTTTAATAAACCGGAGCGAGCTTGAAAATAGCAAACTACATGTATGAAATAGATGATATTTTTCAGTTAGTGTTCGATTTAATATACAATTAAGTAATAATTAAATCGAATAATTATATTCTTCTCTGAATTAAAAAAATCGCAGAATACTTTAACAGACATTTAATTTAATATTTAATTATCCTGGCAACGTCGCGGAATTAATTTTACCGTTAACGGGTATCAAAATTAATTGCTCGTAAATTCGTCGAGTATACATAAACATCGCGCATCTCAACAAATCTCTATTTAAAAAAAAAAAAAAAATCCTGCGTATCATACTGCATATGGAATAAAGTTTGCATCGCTGTGAAAAATAATATCGAAAGCTGCGCAAAAATTCGTTGAATAAATGATTCAATCCGCGCCGTTCCTGTCTTTTTTATTTTAGCGCGACTACGTGAAGTAGTAGCCTGAAATATTGAAAATCTCGGCGTAGTATTCGGTTTCAAATTCAACATCCAACACATCCGACAACCGACTTCTGTGCTAAGCTAAACCAATGAATTTCCGCATTTTATGCCCAACGATGAATAAAACGTAGAATAAAACGTGGCTTTGGTTTTGATTATCCTATTAAATACGCGCGATATCAAGAGACCGATATAGAATCGTGCTATTTTCGCAATGTCTGTTGATATATTTATATGAGCGATACTATTCGAATAACGGCGTGGATCGATAATCGATCCTGAATAATACATCTTAATGCAGCAGCGGAAAAAACAGCAGGGAAAGAAACAATGATCTCGTTGCAAATGTACATCCCATTCTCGCATGAAAAATAGAGGTGCGGCGAAACAACATCGCGCGATCATTTATAAAATGAGCCTGGGGTCGGGCTCTCTTTGCGACTCATCCCCCTGACTGACGTTTGCGCGTCGCCCGGGATGAAATAAAAATATTCCGAGCGTCCGTCCCGTGCGCACGCGGGAGAAAACGCGGCGCCGGCACGAGGATTCGTGTAACGAAACACGAGAAATCATCGTATTTTACGATTTATCTGGTACCGGGGAAGGAAGGGTTGAAATGGCACACCCCGACGGAACGCTGTCACGAATTCGTTTCGTTTTATGCGCGAACTTTACGAGGGTGCGCAGCAGTTTTCTGCCGCAATTTTACTGTCGGAGAGTCGAAAAGAAGAAGCGCGTCCGCGGCGAAAAGTAAACATTATATCGATTATCGTCGTCGATTTCTCCGTTTCCTTTTGGCAACAATAACTCTATACTCGCGATCGAATCCGTCGGGAACTAAAAAATATAAATGGCGTAAGTTATATTCGACACTGCTGAAATTTGAATAAATACTTTTGTTGTATATCCAGATTGCTCATCCCCGTAATCAAATGAATGGTTATCACAACGCGATTAAATGACGAACGACATTATTTCCTCCAAGCAAGGCAAATTAAAATCCTAAATTACTTTCATTATGAATTTAATCAAGTAATTGATTTAATTGTTAATAACTAAGTTTTATATCAGCAATATATATACCCTCATTGTGTGTAAAGAAATCGAAAGAATTTTGTATATTCGTTCATTAATATAACATAAAAAAATTTCATTATTTTACGATAAAAATAAAAAAAAATAAAAATAAAATAAAATTATGGATGGAACAAAAATAATTCAGACCATCGAAAATAATTATTTGAATCATTTTGTTTCTATAAAATATTTATAATTTTATATATATTTTTTTCCGCAAAAATGTACAAACGCAAAAGAAATATTTATTTGAAATACAATATTTGAAAACTATTGAAAGCAAAAATAATAATTAAAAAGAATAATTCGAAAAACGACAAATCGAATTTATTTCGAAAATAATCATTTAATGCTAATCTACAAAATTAATTAATATGACTAAACAAAAACGAATCTATAAACTGTATCTGTAAACCGTGAATACAAAATGAATACAAAATGAAAATAGTATGTATTATAATATTTTACTGCGTATATGATAAGATAAATAATTATTTCAATCTAATTTATATAATTAAATATATGATTTAATATTAAAAAAAAATATATATATATATATTCTAAAATTAATAAAATATTTTAAATATAGGGAATTTTAATTAACACATATAAACATTTCACATTAATAATCTTTAATCTAAAAGAGAAAATAATTTACGCAATAGTTTCATTTTTAATTTAAATGTGTTATTTTGCCCTTTGAAAAATAATAATAGTAATCGTTTAATGCTCTCTTTGACAACATCGGAATATTTTTTTCAGAAATCATCAACAGAAAGATAAAAGGGAATATATCGTGAAATTTTAAGAAATAACGTTTTCACTACAGCGTTGATAAATATATGCAGATGCAGAAAATATCTCGGTAATATCTTGTTAATAATCGTAACTTTTCCAAGCCACCAACCGAACCGATTCATGGAATTATAGCCACGGGTACGAGAAATGCTGGAACGCATAGCGCGAATGCAGCGCGTGTCCATCACGCCCACACGTAAATTCGAAACGCTAATTAAATCTGAAACGATTGTTTACACCATCGGTCCAGACGACAGTGAGAGCAACATTCAAAATGAATCGAAAGCGCAACAAAATTCATTGTAAATATCAATCGCATACGCGACGATTGTCGGCTAGAAAAATCTCTTTCCTTTTTTTTTTTTTTTTTTTTTAAATCGTATGACACGTGTTGATGGAATTTGCCTCCCCTCCTACTCCAATGCAGTTTTAATTAAAAAGATTTTTAAAAAATAAATAAAATAAATTTTATCCCGGGGCCGGCAATCGCGACGTTTCCGATTTCACACATTGCACGATAAATGCATTAAATTTTCGGCTGATGTGTAAGAATCCGCAAAGATTTTTTATATAACTTAAGTTTAGATATTTAATTTAATTAATATTAAATATTAACTTAATTTATATTAATATATCCGCAGTAATTTTTTATATTTATATATTAAGAATAATAAGCTTCTTTAAGATTTGTAAGCACATTTTCGAAACAATCCTTATGAACAAAGTTATTTGTGAAAGAATTTTACTCTGAATAAAATTATTTTTCTTTAACTATGCATCGTCAAAAAATCCAGCAATATTACAATAAAATAATATAATTTTCATTATATATTTAAACTGCGAGAATAATAATATTCGCTCGATACATGTATTTTCATGATAAAAGTTTCTTTAGTCTCTGCAACGAATTTAACTACTGTAAATAAATACAATGCAAACTTTTACTACACAATATACCATAACATAAAAACAAATACCTATATAAAAAAAAAAAAAAAAAAAAGGACAGAGAGAATCGTGGTTCCATTCTATTTTGATATAACATATAATATCATGTATTGCGAAAAAAGCGATTCTAATTTTTTAATCTTTTTTTATTTAATATCGATATAATCGAACAGTGCGAGACAAAGAAAATGATCAAATTTTACCAAGTAGATCCATCTATCAATAATTCGCTGTCCACTCAATCACGCATTTCCCTTCTCTGATCCCCCATAATACTCGCGTTGGTCTCCCTGTCGGTGATTCGTTTCGTCGTAAAAACGCTCGAACACCCTAAGTACAATGAACGCGATTACAGAACGGTCGTGTGCACGTACGCGCTCGCTTTTTTCATGGCACTTAAACGCTTTACGAGCGAAACGTCGAATTTTCGTCCGCCTTGTGTGGCGCCGATTCGACCGGTCTAAACAAACCCCTTTCTCATCTCCCACCCCCGCTTTCGCAACTTTATCCCTCGATGGTTATGATTTACATGATAATGTACTTCGCGTTCGAAGAGGGAGGCGATCTCCCTTACGCATGAAAAGAGGCGAAAGGTCGGCCTGTAAATAATGTTTCACTCGTCAAATAAATTCCAATACAAGAGAGACTGCTGACGCAAGTTTTTTTTAGATTTGGTACTATACTATTCCACGATTTATAGAAATTGATGCATATAGATTTAACTTTCAATGATAACATAATCCAGTCATCAATATCAAAATTTTCGAGCAAATATCTTTTTGTCTCTTTCACGTTTCAATGTATAATAGAGATGGAACAGCGTACATAATTTTTAAATTACGTACGCTATTCCGTCTCTATTATACAACGAATTAATAAAAGAGCCTGAGAGAGAAGAGGGAACGTGTACAAAAAAGTCTAAACTATTCCAATATACACGATGTACTATTTTAATGACACACAATCTTCAAACATTCAAAAGGGGTTCGGAATTCGGGTTTGCTTAACAAAGCTGAAAATTCGCATTTCGCACAAAGCTGAGCAATATCGAGTTATTGAAACTAGCGATTCGGAAGTGAAACGAATGGCCATTACTCAAATCTAAGTCGGTCCAATATAAGTTAAGCAAATATTGATTGGGGGAAAAAAATGTCCGTCGTTGAAAAAACCAAAGTTCTGTCTATTCAGTTCTTTCATTTTTCCTTGATCTTCCTGGCGAGAATTTATCGCAAAGTGTCGCGAATTTTCTCACATATAATATCGAAAGTAGTAAGCGGGATGGGGGCGAGTGACATTCGACAATAAATGCCCGACAAAATGGAGAGGATAAAAAGCGCTTGTCATGGACATATTTCTGCGGTGAAGGAAAAAAAGAAGGATCGAGCCGAGATCGGGCAAACAGGGCGAAACCGAATATGGTATATGTTGCGCATTTTTTTTCTACTTCCTCTTTTCAAGGGAAAAATACGCGACAGAACGAGATATTGATTCGTTTGTATCAAGAGTTTATTGGTCACTGTTGCTCCTATGACACTTTAATTGGGTTACCGCAACATATTTTTTTCGTAAATACTGCATTTCTTTTATCGCAGAAAAACCAATACAGCCCTCGTAAAAAAAAAAAAAAAAAAAAAAAAAAAAACACGTAGCTCTGAAGAGAACGTTGAAATATTCCGATTTGATGCAAAGATCAAATTCTTTCGCTAGATTTTTATAGCGCACAGCAAGATAATCTTCAACTTTCAATGTTAAATCCTTAATTAACCCTTCGAGTAAAAAACTCTTTTAGGAGAAAAATAAATACATTACATATCGCTATATATTATATGTAGCAGTTTCGCGACAAAATATCATAATTCACACGTATGTGTGTTTCCAGATATTATAAAATAATACAGCTAATAAAAAAAAAACTTATCCCTTATGTGACAATTTTCACGCAACAATTTTCATTTACAAAAATGCGTGACGCGAATCGTATAATACAAAAAGCCAGGATTAAGCCCTTCATCACGATTCTGGAATTCGTCGAGTACTTTTCTTCGCTTAAGCAGTGAGATCTCGAGTAAGTTCTCTCACTCTCTCTCCTGTGAAATATCCGTCTCGATGAGGGACCGCAAACGTGCCCGGATTACGTGAATAAATAAAGCGGGAGCTTTTACTTGCGTAAACTTATCGCAGATTTAGCCGCGTCGTAAAACTGAGGAAAAACTGAATTCTTTCTTGCGTATGTTCGCAACTAAACCGAATCCGTAATAATCCATAATAATCTTGGCAATGGCATTTTTAAAAACGTATGTGCGTACTTTCATAAACTATATATTTTACAGATACAAATGCACAGCGTATTATTTTATTATGAAAGAAGCACGTTATCAATATATTATTGTACGAGCGTGTACGCGTGTGATTTTTATAAGATCGAAAGCGTTATAAAGTCGTGAATATAAGAATTAAACTCTAGAAAAACTCTATATAATTATTATTAAAATATTTTATAAACAGTCTAATATACATGTTTTCTTCTTGCATAAAGATTAATTCTTCAGGTGCATCGATATTTCCTAAGCGATAATAGATATTTTTGGAATTCTCGGGAAGTCTCTGTATCATTCTCGTCTATAAGAGATAGTTAGAGAAATTCAAGCCGCTTAGAGTGCAAATCGCGAGGCAATCTCGAGCGTCGAAAGGTTGAACGGATGTGTCTTAAATTAGACTTGCTGAACGTAAAGGTCGCAGGAGAGAAAGAAGAGAGAGAGCGAGAGATCGTAGAGGGCCGGTCGGTTGACAATTTATAAGAATTCGCGAGCAGATTTTTATCGAATGCGCGATCATTTGTCGGCAAACACTCTGTCAATCAACTTCAAGAAGCGATCTCCATACGATCGACGGTTCAAAGAGCTTTAATCACCTTCTGATAATTCGAAGCAACGACGATTGGCCATTCCCGAATCACGAATCGTAATTAAATCCAATGATATATATGTAGTATCGATGGGTTTAAGCCGATAATGTAAAAATATTAATATATCATAATATCGAATTGAAAAGGTAATATAAATTATAAAATATAAAATAGACCGAGTAGGGAAGAGAGAGAACATTTCATGGAGATACAATTCGCTCTTTGATGATAAATGTCATCGTGTAAAATATTTCAATTTGAAAATTAAAAAATTCATACGCATCCTTCATAAAATACTTCCGCAAGTTTCACAATTCATTATTAATGCCAATTTCAGCGCGTAAAATAAAGAGAATTAACATTTTTGTTGTTTTATATATACATATACATATATATACATATACTCCTGTGAAAAATCTATTGCTTGATAGTATAAATTGAAGATTTATTTCAAGCTTAATTTAACCCAAAGATTAAAGCAAACATATCTCTTTTTCTGATAGTAAACATGATAGTGACGACATCAATTTTTAGAAATTTTTTCTGAGATAGATGTGGAGAAATTTTTGAGCATTGTCATAATTGACTTAATTAACGTAGTTGTAATTACGCATGGATAATCAGTGATATTACTATTCGTCATGGAGAACGCGTACCTAAATAAGTCCGATAAAAATTTATTCGCGGAGAAAATCGCATGCGTGTGATTTAAAATTTAAATACAATATATCTGTATATTTTTTCGTCCGGATAAATTTCGCGATTTGATTAACAATTGCATTAAATGTTTATTTGTGAAAGTTTATAGTATAATCGAATTCTCCGATAAGTATATCGAAATGAAGTAGCGAATTTCGAATTAAAAGTTGCGCAAATTATCTCTTTTATTTACGCATGTCGAAAACTTCATATATGCTTTATAAAATTCCTATGTATTGTCGATAAAATAAAATTAACTACGGAAAGCTCGAGAAATCTGCATTAATGAGTTCTTATAATTGCTTTAATTACGTGTCTCTTCGTCAAATTAACGAATTCTCTCTTGTGAAAAATAATCGGAACCATTTCTTCCATCGCGCCCGAATTTACGTGATTTGGCGACAGCCAAAGTTTCGAGAACGCACGAATCTCGTTACAGAACATAGGATCTAAAACCGTTGGACCTCGCGACCAGTTTACGCGCAATGAAATGCTGTCAGATTCGCACGATACGCAATGAAATAAAGCATACAAGAACAGCGCAAAGGAAGGGTGAAACGACGTGGGAGAAGGGGAGAAGCTATCTTCTGATCGTCGATTGGCAGTAATAGGATAATGAATCGCGAATCATGAACGTACGGCGGACGATTATATTTTTATTGTGACCCACGCTCAATTTATTCATTATTTTGTTGAGGCCAATATCATTGGGGCGAGGTGTAGAACGCGCTATCGCCATCGGAAGACGTTCGTTCGAGATGTTTCTGACATCGTACGGATATACCGTTGCGTTCGATAAAATCAGAAGTCCCCGACAATATAATTAATTCGATGCTTTTTTAAAAAATCTGTCGAATTTTCTCGCAAAACTCTTTTATTGCAATCTTAAAGTTGAAAATGCAATTATTTATTTCACAATATATGGCAGAATTCGTGCAACAGCCAGAAAAAAGATCTTTTGTGTACATATAGTATTATAATATATGAAATATTTTCATAAAAAAGTGTAATTGTTTTAAAGCAAAAGTTTATTCAAAGATTTGGAATATTAATAGCATATATTTTTCTGATTTTTAATTTAGTCTTCAAGAATTTTGTTTGACACATCTTTTTAATGGTTCATCACAACAAAATATATATTGAAAAAATAGAATATCTTAAAAAATAATCCGTCGTTGAAATATATATAATAAAATACAAAAATTATCTACATTTTTGAAAAATAAAATCTTGTACTCTTTATTCATATTATAACAGACGATATCGAAACCATTTTAATTATCTATAATGATATATTCAAATTAAAAGTATCAATTATCTAAATAAAAAACTCAATAAGCGCCGAAATGTAAACATTTTGTTGGCTGCGATAAAATTTCAATCTTAACTAAAATAATAGCGTCGCAACCAAATGTAACACGAGAGAAAGAGAGAGAGAGAGAGAGAGAGAGAGAGAGAGAGAGATAAACAAATAAATATTGCGACGCAATATTGTTTCTGCCTGTTGGCGCGTGACTTCTTCCATTCACGAGAGATAAACGTAACTTTGAACGGTAAAAAATTGAATTTCAAACGCGCCCGATTGCGGGGACGATTCCTGCAAATGCGTTCCGTCCCGTGCATTCCGGAAGCGAATCCCGGAAGCGGTTCCGCCACCGATAATTCCGCGGCACTCGATTTCCGGGACTTCGTCCGAACTTCATTCCGGCGACGAGACTCGACAGGCGGAAAATTCTCATTCTGTCGCGAATAAAACGCGACGATCTCTATGTATTTTCGATGATAAAACTGATGAATTTATACCATACATGATGAAAGAGATAGTCTTATTTCAAAATACAGAGTAATTTTTCTAAAATTTAATCGTGCGTCCGATGTATATATCGTATAATATTTGTATAAAAACTTAGTCGTATATCATAAATAATTATCGTGTTCGCGGATAAAATTCAGTTGATTAATCACGCGTTAGCGTTTCGGTAAATAATTTCAATTAATAGTATATAAATTTGAAATTACTTAGTATAGTTTTACCAACATATATATAAAGATCATTAAAACATGGATATAATTTTCGAGAATGTATTCTATAATTTTAATAAACATGAATTATTAATTATAAATTAAGGAAAAATAAAATACACAAATATCAGCTTCCGTTTAACTCTATTTTCCTAGGTATTTCACTGTAGCTCATATACGGCGATTTTTCATTCCACCTCTAATTTTTCATTCCACCCTTCGTCATAATTAAGCTACGTAATTTTATTTATGTACCAAGCGAGTCCGGTCCGCGATAATACGTCGAGGCGAATGCGTCAGCGAAAGAACATTTTTTTTATTCGCACAGAGACGGAGTCCGTTTCCGTCGAGAAAAAGAACGTCGGAAGAAAAGAATCTTTGAAGATCTCAGCAACATGATGATAAAAGCAATTGAATTTGAAACCGATTCAAAGAGAATGGCCGTGAAAATGGAATAAATCGTGTAATATAATAATAACCGTTATATTCTTAAGACTTTAATGTTGCCTTTAATAAACCTTCTAAAGCTGCATCGTTAAAACAATCGAGATAGATTCAATAAAAATCTTATTATTATTTATATTCGCGAGTTCAACATCGTTATTCGCGGAATGGAGATGCAAAAAAATATTCACGTTTTGCGTATATTCCATTATAGGATATTTTTCTTACATTTCTAAAATGCGAGTAAACTTTCTATAAATTTCTCGTTTCTATCTTTATAATTTTTATTGACTCTTTTAATTATATACGAAATCTGATAAAAAATAATTTTTGAAGCATTATATTCATTCAAACACATTATTTCTTTTGTTTCCGCGATATATATTGTTTAGAAATAAAAGAGAAATTATTTCACACAGAATATTGAATATATCAATTGTCCGATAATAGAGCATGTAAGGGATGTTCGAGACACGACTTGATTGGATGGCAGGTGGGATCGCAGGGGCACGTTAGAGCCTCGCCTCGGCCAACCAATCGATATTTATGCCTGTAGAGGCCCGTGCATTGCATTACGTAAATGCGTAAATGCGTCTCGTTACGTTTTGCCGAGAGCTTCGCAGAAAAAGAGCTTAAACGAAAACTGAAAAATAGCTTCTCACCAAAATCCAATACATCTCTCCCCGATCTGAAAACGTGATTGCAATATCTGAAGTGAAAAATTGAAAGTTGCGCTGCTCCGTTACGTTAAAAACGAAAAAATTCTCTCGAGATCGCGCAAATTACATATATTGTTCATGTTGCACAAGAAATAAGAGTAGATTAAATTATTATCAGTTATAAGAATAACGAGAATTATAACCGGGTGCAATTTAGAGATTGTTCGCATCACTCGCGGAGCAATGTTGATTTTTATATCGCAGCAACAATCCTACTGTAAGACAAGAGTATAATGACGGTATCCGATATTAATTTCTTGTCACGGATAATGAGACGAGACGATAACAAAAGCTCGCTGGATTCCGGTAAGTTTTACAATAGCCGGCAAAAACATCGAAAGAAACGACGTAAGGCAGATTGATTATTTATTATAACGAGAGAAGACGGGCACGTATTGCGAAGTTCTACGAAGACTAATAAAAAGCTAACGTTTGATAATAAAAATGCTATTTCTCCAGCGCAATAAGCAATGTATAATTGTTAGAAGCACTGCAGAAGAAAAAGTATATAAGCGCGAAAGAAAAAAGTCGTTGGTTCTTTCGCAATAAAAGCTGTAGCGGTAAAATAAAAAAAGTATATGTACATTTATTATTTTCATTAAGCTCCCGCGACGAAACATAAAGCGCCTTTTATGTAGATGCCCCCTTTTATATGTATCAACCAACTTTTGTTTTATCGTTTTACACAATTAACAAGATTAATAGTTTTCATTTCTTTTTCATGAAAAGAGAAAAATGAAAGATAAAAAAATGTAGACTAGTATAAGATAAAAAAGTGATGTACTCTTTGTCGTTTCGATTTAATTATATTAATTAATTAAAGCGATACGATCATTTGGGGGACAGAAGAATAATTCGAAAAGAGAATTTCTCTTATATAAATAACGAAAAATCATCACTTCTCCTAATTATTTGAACATCTACAATCCGCTGTTCGCATATTTATTTTTTCTGCACCTCTCTCTCTCTCTCTCTTTTTTTTTAAAGAAAAAGAATACGTTCGCGAGGACCATGTTATGTCGTTTATGATCGATAAAACGGATAAAAACACAATCGTTCATGTATCGAACGACGCTCGCTATCTAAAACATCCGCACGAGCGAGACCTGCACCCAGAACTGCACCCAGTCGTTGGGCATTCGATTTTCCAGTTCGGTCAGTTCCGCTTTAATAGCTCGTCGGGAAATTGCACGACTTCGATGAAAAAGAACAAACTCGACGCGTTTTCGCCTGAAGGAGAATAAAAAGCACAAACAAGAGAAAAATTTTCTTCATTTTCATTACAGATATGTACCTTCGCACGCGTCGTTTTTTTTTTTTCTCGAGAAGCTCCATCTGCCTAACCCGATAAATAATTATCGGAGAAAACTCATTTTCTCTCCTTCTCTCTCATTTCCAGGGAGAAACGCGTTTTCGCGCAACGCTTCGCGAAACATCGAGAAATTCTCGTTCCCCGTGAAAAGTCGAGAGAAGGATTCGATTCTGCTCCATACGCGGGCTTTAGATATTGACTGATTATGGCACATCCTCGCGGGATATTTTCCGCGGAGTCGGCCTCGCTTAAAAGGCTTTTTACTTAAGTGGAAGCGATAAGGGAACGAGGACGAACAACAGACCGTTGAAGTATGTGGGAACCATAATAAACGCTCGTAATACCGATGGCACGTAATAAACGTCTTGGGAGAAACACGATGCTATTGAAAGTAATTAAGGCAACGTGACGCTCTTAAGAATCGGCGACCATAGCAATCTCAAGATTCTTGATTTAAGTTAAAAATGTCAGTAGAAAAAATACATGCTTCAAATTGATACAATTATTTCTTTTCTCAGAGTATGACTTTTAATATATGCGTAATTCAGGAAATATTAAATTTATTTAATGATTATTTAACAAATTTAATATTTGCTGCATTTCTGACAATAACTTAAGTTCCCCTGACCTCATCACAATAAAGATAATCCTCCGTAAGTCTCATGGGAAAAATGTTAATTGTCATTAAAACAACACATTTCTTTTTGACAACTTTCTTTTTGATGACTTTTAATATTCTCGTAATGCAAAGATTCTGTCATTTCTGGCAAATGACGATCAGGATTTGCATAAGTAACGCATAAATATCGCATATTCTTCATCTTTAAGTTACGAAATAAAACATTGAACGCGAAAAATAGCGTTTTAACTCGACGTGCAATCTTGTCAAGTGTCAAACGGGGAAGTTGAACAGATCGGGGAGCATGGCTTTTGGACGACGTGACAGATCGGAGATCATGCTACACAATAAGGCTCCGTTTGACGAGACTTGTCCGCGTTGTAGCATGACTTTGTACCCATCATGTACAACCACTGTATCATCAATGCTGACAAAGCCGTTTTCCCTTAACTGACGTACACAAGATCGTATACAAGATTGTACGTGATAAATGTATTAGAATTTTAATTACGTAATAACGCGACCTAGCATACAAATAATACATCGTCAAACTCGCTTAATAACACATCCCATCGATCGTAATCATATATCTTGCCACGGTAATTACCGGATAATATTAGTATTAGATACACGCGGATAATTAGCGACCGACATTTCGAAAATTGAAGTATTCCATTCCTAACGAATGATTTTCAACGAAAACACAATCAGCGAATACATTTATAATCTATATTTGTATCAATTATCAAAGTTTTTCTTTTGATAATTAATATATGAATTGATTCAATAGGTTTTATTAATCAAATTAATATCGTTAAACAAACTAGTTGATTGAACTACTTAATATTTTCTGCAAAAATATCGAACGTTATTACAACATAAATTGCATTAAAGAAAATTATTGAAAAATTGATTAAGAATTTTAAAGAGGTATCGTTAAAAGACTGTTGAAACTTTTGATACATATAAATAAAATAAAATAAAATAAAATAAAATAAAATAAAATAAAATAAAGAAATACATATTATGAAAAAAATTAACGAAACAATGTTTACGCGAACGCTAAACGAGAAAAATCCATTATACCGTTAAATATACACTGATAAAAAAATATAGTTGAAATAACTATAAATTCACTATAATTTGTAGTATATGGTTATATATAGTAATACATACATATATGGTTGATATTACTAGTATTATAATAGAATTTACTATAAAAATGATGATGATGACTATAAAAATGAAGTATCCTAACTATAACTTTTTTACCATACAATTATAGTCAATTTTATGATCGATCTTATTATCAGTATACGTGAAATTTTGATACGCATGGTAGCAACGATACAAAAGATATAATAAAACTACAATTATGAAAAGTATAACGCGCACACATATACACATATACCGTTGCACTAGTAGCGCAACTGAAGTATAATAAAATACGGTACACTGAAAAACGCGATAAAAAAGTGGCGAAAAATTACAAGTAGAATTAAACGAACAAAGAGAAGAGGGGAAAATACGGATGGAAAAGAAAGGAAAATCGGGCGAAATACGGAGAAACAAACGGAAAATAGGCACGAAAAGCTTTTCAATAGCAAAGTTTGCAATCCCGGCTCTGTTTCTGTCCGCATCGTCAATTCCCTCGCGAGATAATTGTACCAATCGTCAAAGGGTTGAAGAAGTCGGTTGAACGAATGCGAGTTCACGCACGTCGAGTGCGTATTCGCGCTATTTTCACCGTCAGACCGAGAGGAGCGGGGATCTAAAAGGACGCCCATCGGCCAGCCATTCGAGCGAGCCGATGATAGCAACGGCGAGGTCCGGTCGATAGGTCACGGCAACGAAGGTGAAGTATGTGCAAACATAATTTCGGTAGTGCTTCGAAAGGGAGGCTCTCATATCGAAGGCGAAGGCGGTAAAGTGAATATCTCGACCGCGAGATTGGCTGGCCGGTCGCGATCGATAAGGATCGATAAGTGATTAAATCCTCCGATATTGTCGCCTCGATCTTTTCATCCGCGAAGTAATACACACTCTTGGCGTAAGCTCGAATAAAAAGTTTTAGAAAAAAAGGTAGAAAAAGGTAATACACGAGGCCCGAGCCTCCGGATAAAATATCTTCCCCCGTCAAGAGAGATTAATGAATGGCTGACTTCACGAAAATATCCTTTTCCCTTTGCAAATCAGTCGGATTAGCTGATAAATTGAATATTTTTGTATCGGCATAGAATCTTATTGTATAATCGCAATTAAATCCACCGGCTTTTAACTATAATAAAACTTTGAGAATAGATCTATAATGTATTGTAGATAATAAGGGCAATATATATTTTCATGTAAGCTTCAATTAGAAATGGATAAACAAATCGAGTCGTCCTTCAAATTTTTTAATTAATTATTAACATTCGACAATTTTAGAAAATTTCAATACTCTAGAAACACTGACTACATGTTAACGAATGGGAAAAACTGTGATTTCATATAATTTTATCAAAAATAAATATAAATACATATGAAATAAACCCAAATAATTATTATAAAATCCTCGATAAATGTATTTGAAAAATTTATAATTTTATAAAAACTATCAAGAGAGAGATGATGATTCTTATCATAATAATATATTTTCTCGTATGTATTTATATAAATGTAAATATTTCTTGAAGATGTTAGATAAATAAAAAAATTTGCCGGAATGAATACGACGGAAAAGTCAATGAAAGCTCATCGCCGACGAGATGTAACAAAAGTTCCTCCACTCACCCTTGAGTTCCATGTCCGTGACCTGGTTCGTCTTGTAAGTGGCCGTCTCCCTGCGGTCGCCGACAATGAAGTAGATATTGGTAAGCTTCTCGTTGTCGTTGCCGCCAGTTCCGTTCCTTGCCTCGTGGTCCATGGCCACGCGGATAATTTCGGTCTTGAACCGCCTGCCGCTCCTCGTCGCTCGGCCTCGCTGTTGCAGCTTCTGAGACTACCCGGCCTTGCTACTATGCGGGGCTGCGGGGTCACAAAAATGAAAGACTTATATATAATATATCCAGGGGCCTTTTCACTCACGTTAACAATGTCCTTTTGTCTTTGTAGACGAGAATGCGTTCTTCAGATCTCGTCGCGCAACATTTCGCAATATTGCACTCTTTAAATACAAAAACGTATCCCGCTTCTTCGCACCTTTTCGCATTGATTATACGTTTTCCGTTACTTTCTCCTCGTTACGTAAAATTGACAGAGTAAACGGATCAATTCAGACACGTTATATCGATGATATTTTAGGATTGTTCAGTTTAAATTTTGAAAGAAATCATATCTTTCGTGCAAATATATTTTATTTATACATTTTGGTAGAATAAAAAGGTTTTTTTTTTGTTTTATTTTATTTTATGATCTTAAAGCGAGAAGATAAGTTAATAAATTTATCTAAGTTTTGTTCGAGCATGAAAATCATTTATAGTTTATCATTAAATTGATTATTTCTTTTATTCTTATTTAATATTAAAAATTAATATCAATTTGCTTGTAATATTATAATTAGTTGGCATATATAATATACATGTATTTTAGAAGTTGTAATATTTTATAAATTTGATTTCTAAAATGTTATTATAAATATTTTTTTAATTTATATATATGGTTTATATTTATAAAAATTATATTTTTAAATTAAAAAATTTATATTTATAAAAATTAGATATATTTAAAAACATCGTGTGTGTGTGTGTGTTCGTGTATATACTTATTTCATTATGATAAGATATATCGCTGTGCATAAATACAATAGAATTTTAAAGAAAAAAAATTGTTCTTTTAATAATATTTAAAAAATTTTAAAATAATATATAATTATTATATGAAATTTTCATATTTGGATACATGATTGGGGGAAAAGAGAATGATTGCCCAGAAGAGCTATGTTAGTTGATAAAAAAATAACTCACCTTTGGTCGGGTGTGGAGGGGTAGCAGCACCCTCGGCGAGCTCATCGTCGCATCGCCGGCCCGGCGGCGGCAACGACCGGGCCACCCCCGATTATCGCACCTGTCAAACTCGTATCTGCTGCCACGCACGACACTTGCCGCTCGTTTCGGGTCTGGAGAACGACGTACCGGGAACGCGTCGCGAGCGACGACCGACGACGATGTGGCGGAAGCGATGTGGCCGATCGCTTGTCCACTACCAGCCGGCACCGCGTTTCTTCATGATCCATTCTGCAACAGAAGAGTCGAACAACGTCATTGCGGTGTATCGATAATTTAGAAACAATCACGTACGAAAGACGATCTCTCATTCGATCTTCGATTCTCGGAATGAGACATGAACATGTGACATGATGACAATTAAAATTGAGAGATGGCAAGACTAGCTCTCTCACTCAATTGGATCTGTTACTGCAGTTTTGTCGATGAAAGGAGAACCCGGGACACACACGAGGGCAAAAACGGATATGTTGATGAGAAATTGCAGATAAACGTGCACGTTATCGTAGCGAGATGCGCCGCACAGCTGCATTCAGATATTTATCGCCTTTGACTTGGGGCGAAAGTGTTCTGATTACAGGGTATGTTGCGGACTTTCCCCGACAACGGTATGCAAAATACGGGTTATATCGTGCCGAGCCAGAATCCTGCGAAATTTGCGTAGTTACGCACAAAGCGAAATACATTTGTCGTGGGAAACGACGGCGAAATTTGGGTTGAAACACCGCGAGTATGTTTCGATTTTTCAACTTTATTAAAATAGGAAGTTAAACAATTGAAAAAAAAAAAAAAAAAATTGAAATCCTTTCAAAAATCTTTAGCGAAAACTGAAATACTATATATTTTTCTTAATAAACATCTTCGAAAATAAAATAATACTGAAAAAAAAAAAAAAATATTATAAACCACTGAAACAATATTACAATATTTATCATAAAGCAAATTATTAATTTACATTTTCTTTATTTATCATGATTCATGTATTCTTGTAGTCAGGGAAGAAAAGAAACTTCCCTTGAAAATAATTTGTCTTTCGCGAGACACTTTAAGCGACGCGATTCTCGAGAGTTTTCCTTGCAAAGAATTTAATTAGATCCCAAATACAATTACAGATAACTGCTATATAACGTTACAAATATTCTGAAAACATTAAATTTTTAACGACAACACATTTTCAAAATCGAGCAAAGCGATTTATGTCGGTGAAGTAAAAAATATGGAAGAACCCGAAGGGGGATCGAGAGCGAACGCGATGACCTCGCGAATGCTGCGTGACGCGAAAACGGAGGAGGAGAGAAAACGGCTTTCGGGGAGGAATCATCCCCCTAGTTTTTCTCCCGTCCACGCGCACCTGGGCGTGGTAGGCACGACGGGAGAAAATTTACGATTTCTTTGCTCAAGGTCGCCGGTGAAAATTAGAAGCCGCAGTATAGCCAGTGCCACCCCCGCACTTACCATCCCCTACCCCACCAAACGACGTCAAGTGATGTCGCCTCGAAAGCGAAAACATACGAGCGGCTCCATGAATTTATGATGTCCTCGTGAATTCACTGCGAACATCATTCTTTATTACGTTCTCCGTTACTCCCCATTCCCTCAATATTTCGCCATGAGATATTAAAACCAGCAGGGCTAATAATGTCAGAAAACAGGTATCGACTTTTTCATTAAATACTATAACGCGGGGCCATTTCGTCATCAAGATTTGTATCGAATCCGCGGGGGCGCGTGTTTCGATAATAATTCGTAGTCGACATTATCTTGATAAGGGCATCTAATATCAATTTTAATCCCGGATATAATTAAAATTCTATATATAACACGTGACGACATTAAAAGAGAACATGAACTTTAGATAGATAGATAGCTACGATTGAAAAACGAACCTGAATTCACCGCACTTTATCCTTCGAATATATTTATATGCAATAAAAAGAAATTTTATTCCGCATCTAACATGTCCAATGGACATAAAATACTCTAATCGAATATTAAATTTGAAGAGCATCTATTATATAAATTCGATCATTTGTAATCCAAATTTCGTCATCAATGCATCAATTTGACGATGTTATTTAAAGATCTAATTAGATGATGTAATAGCATCAAACGTTCACGATGCAACCCTCAAGAAAAATATACGAATAATTTTGAAATAATGCGAAACTATGTCTTGATTTTAACGACGAATTATCGGTTGGATGAGTTTACAACCGAGATTTTCAGCTTCGAATGTCCCGAGGATAAACACTCGACATAAAAAGACGGGGAATGATAGAAAGAAAGTAATCATTCCTCTGAAAAGTGGCTAACTATGACGCGTAATATAAATGCGGCTTTAGACTTCGGCTTTCAGCAAATTTCTGCTCTCTGAGACGAGCCGAGTCAGCGAAGAAGATCGCGGCGTCTAATTGGATCGAAGTGCTTTCTCTCTTATAAGGAACGCAAAAAAAGTGTGCTTAATAGCGATAATAATAACGAAATAATTACTAATTTCCATAGTGCTTGTTTTTCGCCGTTGCAGCAATAACCATTTGTGGTGCAATAATATATCGCTCATTAGGATCATTATAACCAGAATGTATCGCGTTCTTGATAAATAAATTAATATCATAAACAAACAAGAATAACGAAAACGCTTGGAAACTTTTAACTGAGAAAACTAATGATGTAAAGATAATCACGAGTAATTTCGCAAACAACATTCTAGCTTATGTGTATTTTTTTTTCGCTTTAGATTTCTAAATCTATTTGTTTTTATAGATCTATTGATGGAGATTTGCTTATTTATAATCAGAGATAAAAAATAATATTTAAAACAAAAAAAGAAAATGATTATCTAAGTTATTTTGATAGTGAATTATAAATAATTAATTTATAATAAAATAATTTATTAACGTTTAAATATTTATCTCAAATGTTTAATTAATTTTATGCGAATGAGAGATAAATATTTCATCAATATTTATCTAATTTTTCATCAGACCGACTATAATTATTTAAAATAATTATTTATCTCATTGCGTGAAAATAGTAAAATATTACAAAAGTATTATTTCCATTAAATATAATAATAATAATTATTGTAATAATTTGTACTTATTTATATATTTCTCTATACATTTCCATTTATTTCCTTTTTGAATCTTGAATGATCTTTATTCATGTTTTATTAAATCATGTTGTATATTTTAAATTAACATTATATAAATGAATTACTATATATCATACAAAATAATTTTTTTTTTTAAATGATACAATAAATAATATTTAATGTGATGTCTGCCCATGCGCAAGAAAGTTTAAAAATTTCAAATAATATTTTTAATGAGAAATTTTCTTATAATTATATTATAATTAATAATTATTACTTCAATTATTAATTTGATTGTATTTCAATACATATTTTTCTTATATATATATATATTTGCATCTATTATTCTTACAAAATTTAAATTTTTAAATAATGTTATTTTTAAATAACTTATATAAAAATTATTTAAATAATTATTTTCGATAGTTTGTGTGGAGATAACATACGAAACGAGATCTAAATCGTTTTGCTTGTATACAGAATAATGATACAGCAAATATACATACGAACGCTTTGGTTCACATTTAAAGTCCTATCATATACGATAACATCTATGTTTCTTTATATGGCAATCTTTTCCAGCCGGTTGAAACCAGCTCGAATAAAAGCTGTCGGCTACAGACGATGACGCTCGTAACATGCGAGAGAGCCGAATAAAATCTGCCTGGGCGACTGGGATTTGTCGTGACGGCGGCGACCATCATGACGATAATTGGATTGCCACTAGTCAATTTCATACTTGATAACGCGGCAAAACGCGCGAAGGAGGAAGGTGAGCTTCATAATCGAATGAGGTGCACCGGATATGCATTGACGGCGAGAGGTCGAAGCCGACGTGTAAGGGACGCGGACGTGGAAAAGCCGTAAACCAATCAGTGTCCGCGATAGAAATTCATCCCGGAAACGCGATTGTAAATAAACTTTTCACACGGGAACACAGAGGAAAACGGTGGTTGTTTCTTCGCGTCAGGGAAAAACTTAAAAGTATGCTTGCGATGAAAAAAAAAGAGAGGGAAAAAGAGATAATTTCTTTTTATTATAAATCAACGAACGCGTCCTGAGATCCTTCTAACGAAGAATTGTCACACGATGAATAGTTTGTCGATTTGCATGCAGAAAGTGCAGCTCAAATGTTGCGGCCTATTTGTTTGTCCTACGCGCGGTATTATGAAACCCGATAATTAAAACGCCACATCTTCCCTTATATTGTTTCTATCACAAAGCTTTGATCGATGGATCATTTTTATCGAATTTATATAGATTGTTCCTTCTTCCATGTTTTTTGTCCTTTTAAAATGGACGCGCATACATGAATTGGAGGATCAAGTTTTCGTTTATTTTTTAGATATGATATAACTAATACACAATCGTCCCTCGATTTAGAGTGCAGACTTTTTTTCAAGGTAAATCCGGATCACATACATGCACGAATAGCAAAGTAAACAAATTTGAAGAGAAAAAAAAAAAAAAAAACCGCGAAACATCCTATTTCGCTATATTTTCAACCGAATGATTTTTCAGAGATTTTTTTTTACATAATACGTGCGTGAACGCAATAAAGAGATACCGCAATATGATAACTCGAAAATCGGATAAACGTTTAAAAAAATGTTCGTTTTAATTGCTTAAATGGAAAACAGAATATATCACATCGCAGATGAAAAATTTTGTCTCATATTATTTTAATTCCAATGTTGACTCAATATTTTCAATAAATATTATAGAAATTAGATGTTTCATATATATTTTCTCATTCATGGATAATCGATATTTTTAAAGAATCATTGGCCAAGTAATGAGATGATGCGATTGCAATTAGCTACATGACGAGGTATCGTTTCCCTTATCCTCCTCTCTCTCTGATTACGTTTTTAATTTCTAATAACACAAAAGATGGGCTCTAGAGCGTTGCGTGTATCGAAAAGGACGGAATAAGCCATAAATAGATTTTCAAATGGCATCGGTTGGATATCGGTATTGATGTTTCAAAGTTTGATCAACCACAATGGCATGCGATTCGCGGTGATTATTAAATTTGATAAAGAAAGGGAGATTATTAATTACCGACACAATGGGATTATAGCACGATTCATTTTCATACATGACACTATCCTTTCGATGATGAATTACATTATATACAAAATATTAAAGGAAATTACGTTCAAACGTAGCAATAACGGCAGAAATTTTTGCCATGTTTTTTTAAAATTTTCATAACAAAATCTTTATACAAATACGGGTATATATTTAATATATTTAGCATATTCTCTCTGCGCGCCGATTTAAAGTAGATTATCTCTCGATAAAATAATACAATCGATTATTTTTCCCTCGATATTTTCGAATTTGAAGTTGAGTTTCATTTCGACTGAGGCACGCGATATGACTTTTTCCGACTTTTTTTATCTATTTTTCACTTTCCAATTTTCGAGAATTTCGCGACTCGCATGTTTTACATTTCACATATAACGCGACTGTTGCCGCGACTGTCATGGCTGCGCTGTATTTGTGGCAAAGCGAGACAATCGATAGCACATGTCGCGGCCGAGTTTATCGAGGGATCAACACGACGTACGTCGTTAAAGGCGATCGACTTTTTGCCCACGAGCGCAGTCGCGATTTCCCTGCCATTACTGTTCTATGACTTGCTGACGACGCTGCCATTCTTTATATGATAAGTATCTGAATAATGCACATTAAAAAAAGTTCGAAATCGCGTCATTACGTAATGTACGCTTTTCAACTGGGATAGCATTTTAATCTTTCTTCCTAGAAAAAATTGTCTAATAATATAAACTGGCAAATACATATATAAATAAACGAACAGATCAAGTAACTCCTTAATCGCGATCGCGAAATCATCATTCGATGTTCAAGTTGGCGCATTATTCTATAAAAAAAATTTTCACTTTCTATAAATATATTTCTCTTTGGCCAGAAATTTTATTGACTTTTTCCAAACAATATAACTGCATAAAAAGCAACATCTGGGCAAGTCTTGGCATTCCGAGAAGTCTCGGGAGAAATATTAGTCGCGCAGAATGCGATGTATGTGGCACAACTCCAGGAAACAATAGTTCTAGAGTTATACCGAATAACAAGATGTTGCCAATTAAATGGAAATGCTGCAATATTTACAATCGCATCGCAATAAAAATAACAAAATGGATCCAGTTATCTCTTCGCAAGACATAGCTATTTATGCAATTGGCAAACACGTATGACTTACCTTTTTTTTTTTTTAACGGAAATTATCCAATTTTTATTTGTATCGTAAAGACAGCCCGACAGCTTTGTCAACGGAAAGGAAAGCAGAGAAGCAAAATAAAAAAAAAAAAAAATGCGTATGTGAGTTAGGAAATATCAGGGAAATACGATATATTTTTCGCGTCGATGCTATATTAACGCAGGCTTTAACGAACGTATTTTTGTCCCCTTTCTTTTACAGAAAAGAGTAGAATATTGCATCGGATTAACTTGATCACGTGCGATTTGATTCGCTTATCGATATAAAATATATCGCAAAACTCGAAGCGAAATAATCGCGGTTAGTCCGTGTATTCGCAACAAACATCGGCGATATATATTCGCGAAACGTACCTAATTTAAACAAGAGAAACTTACGGAATAATAATGAAGGATCGTCCGATGCAATGGGATTTGTTACATCGTCCATCGCTAAATGTAGGAATCGAATGGAAAATCTAAAACGGAATATTCTGCCATTTTCATAAATATTATATACAAAATGATTCCTGATAGACACGTTCGTAAAAGTTTCCCTGCAATTTGTTATTTTTCATATCATAACGTTATATCTAAATGTGACAAAGAAAGATATCAATAGATCGTTACGAAAATAAGCATTCTTTAATTATATGAAATATCGTTGATTTGTATAAAAAAAATAAATAAATAATAAATATGAACATCACGCATTAAGATTAGTAAAGAAATACGATCCAATCTATATCAGATATTTTATTATTTGTCATCATACCCGATTAGATCGCGCAATGTAAGTCAGCCATTGCAATCCTAATCACTGCAGAGACTGAAACTGCGATATACATATTTCCCTTTCCATCGAAATCTCTTCTAATAAATTTTTAAAGACATGCGCACCTAATACTGTATGTAAATATAACAAATAGCTATTTTCGATACTGTTTCATTGTGACGGATATTAAATTTGAAATTTGAAATTACCACACGTATCTGATGATAAATATCAAAATGTGTTGAACACGATTACGATAAACATCGGATGAAAGCAAACCCAAATTAGTGCGTACAATCAATATTTATATAAATGAGTCAGACGACACGCCTCTCCCCTCAGTCAGTTAACCACAAAATTAACGAACCTCACCTCTCAGAGAAATTTCCGTCAACAAATACATTACATAATAAAAGCCACAATCTATGAACCTGTACAGCACGTGCTTTCTATGTTCACGTCAAATGATGCTAGAATCGCCGATTTCTGTTTATCGCAAAACAGATGATGAAAATTTCGTCTCGCATAAATTTTTAATGGTATTTTCTCGTATGTATGCTTTACAGATAGATTTAATTATTTTTATTATAAATAAATAAATAAAGATTCTCGTAAAAAAGATAACAAGTGTATAGATACAAGTGAATTCGTTTGAAAAAATATTACAAAGAATTACTAAAAGCAGTAGGGCAAATCTGAAAATTATTTATTTCATTTCAAATGATATTCTTTAAATAAACTCGAGGAGAGGGAAAAAGATTCCATAATTTCATAATAACTGCATTTGTCGGCAAGTCAAAAATATATTTTAAAATTAATTAATTGCGTGGGAGAATTCCTTCTTTCTCTTTCATATATTTTCTTTCTTAGCGGAAAATTTTTATACCTCGCCCTTTTTATGTAATACCAGAAACTGTTTCCAGCGCAAAATGTCAGTTCTGAGACGCTATCAAAGTTCACTCCATAATTCGCCAAGTGGAAAGTAATGTTCAGTTCCAATTTACGACATGCACGTGCTTTACATTCAAGGTGTCCTCAAAAGTAGTTAAAAGCTTCGAAAGGCGGCGCGTTAATGTCCGATACGTAGTAAAAATTCGATGAAAAATTTCTCAGCGAACCCACACTCTTCTTTCGTTTTTCAACGCGAACTACCGACCCAGTTTTCGGGATCTAATTAACGGGGTGAAACGAGCTGGCGAGTTTCGTTCGTTCCCTGTTTCAACGGAGTTGCGAGAGAGTCGATCTTGCGCGAGTCGAGCGAGTCCTCCTCCTCGCCGTCGTCTTGTTTAAGAGCCGACATTGGCGCAAATAACAAACAAATATAATGCATGACCAACGAACACGACGCAACGTAGATATCCCTCTGCTGCGCTTGTAAGTCAATTGTAAGCACGTTACGCGTCGTATTCGTGCGCTTATGCAAATTAACCAACGCTAACCGTAAATAGAAGCCTGGTCGCTTCCCGACATCATCACTTGTATATACGATAACATTGAATATTTCAATTTTTAAAATACACAAAGCGAATTGAGCAAAGGCTCCGTTATGAATTGTTTCAGTTCCGTTTCTTATAAATATACCATATATCACGAATGCGTAAATTTTGATAATAAATTCAATTTCATGAGAAATAGAAAAATAGATCAAAACGAAGATGAAAAATGCGAGATGTAATTTTGTTTGAAATAAAAATTAAATCTAAATGAAAAGAATTATTTTTCGTGAAAACAACATCTCCCATAAATATATAATACCATCGTACAGATAACATTACGGTTCCATTTGAATATTACACGAGTCAAATCGTTAAAGATGACGTTAATCCATGACGATCCGACCATTATTCACGCCCGTCGAAAAGCACTTATCTCCTGATCGTCTCTCCTCGGTAGACGTGATATCGCATTAATATGACGTAGGAGACGGGGGCCAATATTATGGGAAGTGCCGACTTAACTTACGTTTCCGGTACGAACGAGAAGTTCCTTACGCGTGGCTTTATCTCGTTGTGATTTATGACGTCGGTTGGGACGCGACGACGTTAAATAACGCCGGGAATCGAGCCACTTACGCCCACGCACACATCACCGCCAACGAAATATTGTCCGTCCGGAGAAAATACAAATCCCGATCGGACGAGGATAAATGGCGAATTAATTAATACGCTAGCCGACCAAGTCGACGAACAACTGATAAGAAATTCAAAAATTGTCATTTTAATGCAGAAATTAAAATCGAAAAATAATTTTGATGAACTGACAAAAAAATATATTTACATCATAAACGAAAAAAAAAAAAAAAAAAAAATTCCACGCTGTTAATAATAATATATAAGATACAGTTTAGAAATATTTTTACATGACGTAGATTTTTCAATACTCTTATAATTAAAAAAAGATTATAATCTTGCAAGATAAGAATGAATAATAATTATTATCAAGCGCTTTTATTACAACGAAATAAATGGGCATAATTTAAAGCAACGTTGTAGAAAATGTCAAAAGTAATTCTATAAAAATCGTGCAATAATTTTCGCAAAGGAACTGGACTTTATGTCTGAAAAAATTGTGTTTAGATAGTTTCATTTATATATGATAGTATTTTTATATATTTCAAGGGAGTTGTGGATCTTTTTAAAATAATATTATCATATATTATTTCAGCATTACAAAATGTCTAAAATTTTTTACAAATGTCTAAATATCTCTTGACGTAATGAGACGAAGAGTTTTCCTTCTTGTGAATATCTGAATGAACAAAATAAATTTACTTTTACATATATCTATATTTTATGTTTCATTCGGTTCTTTTCATATAAAATGAAAATTTTATACAAAATAAAGATTAAAGAGCATATTTTTGTAAAACATTGAAGTATTAACCGCGCGATTAAATCAGAATTATTATTTTTACACATATACGTGTCTCTAAATTATCTTATTGTACATGTAGTAGCAAATGTCGATGAAGACGATGAAGACTCGAATAAAGTATGGAATGGAAATGTTTTATCATCAATTGCATTCAAGCGTTTCAAACACAAACCTTGGTTTCCTTAACGATGGTCGACATCGGCGATATGAGTCAGGGAAAAAGGAAACGTACTAACGAGCTCCGGTCAGCATTAATTGTGACATCCTCCCGACGGTGGCCGGGCAACTTCCGTCGACTCTGGAACGGAGGAAGCTACCAAGACGACCTCTACGCCCACACGAGCCGACAAAAGGGCCCGAGGAACCGTCATAGCTGACGTGACACGATGAGTTAGGTAGACGACCAAAAAATCTCCTCTTAATTTATCCGGAAGATAAATTTCAGCACATATCTTACATACCCCACTAATTCGAAGTGTTTACAATCTAATTGTTTTAAAAAGTATGTACATATATTTCTCTTCAGAAAATGAAATAGATATAATTATACGATTATAGATATAAATGTAAATGGTAAGTATTTTATATTATAATATTATAAAAGTTCTATTTTGTAATTTATTTTAAGCTTTCAGATGCTCTTTGTTTTAAATATTTCTTCCATAAAATTTTGTCAAATTTTTATATAATTATAATTTTATATTAATTCTATAAATCAATCACCAATCCGGAGTATCAAAGAAGTTTATAATCATTGAGTAAACGCATCTTTAATCACCATCAGAACAGCGTTCCCGTAAACTTTGCGTCATGTTCGTGAATAACTTTAGAACCGTCTAGTATCTAAACCATGTTACAATATCGTCATATAATAAGGTGTACATATAATAATGATAATATATAATCCTTTAAAACTATAAAATATTTAAAAAGTAATAATATCATTTTTAAAGTACGTACTCTTTTAAGCAGATCGTACAAATACCAAATCGTTCGGCATGCATCTATTTAAGACTCGTATGAGATTTGCGATACAGAATTCGCAGACTGCTCACATCAGCGACATCGCAATCGGATCGCAGCTGGGGTGTCGATGACGCGAGTCGTCATCTCCGCATCGAATTCGTTCGCACAGCTGACACGCATCGAGTTAACGCGATTGCAATTGAGTCGGTCAATTTTGCATCTCGCGTAGATATTTCCTGGCGGAATATCGTGTTATATACGCGGCGTTACTCTAAATGCGTTATGTCGCGACTCAAATTCGCCTTCGATATCCTCGAATTCGCGATAAATCCATTAAATTCAAGGCGCGTCGGTTATCGCGATGCGGGTACCGGAACGACGATATCCACAAGTTTTTAAGTGAAACGAGAAGGATATCACTCTCGCCTCTGCTTCGTGTCCCGATTTCCCATACGCCATGTATTCGGAGAATAGGTTGTTATGAGAGAGAGAGAGAGAAAAAGGCAAGACAATTTTTTTCGCGAATAATATTGTAACGAATCTCCTTTACGTTGCAAAAATCGCGTTGTACAAATGATTATGTACGATAACGAAGGAACGCTCGTTAAATTGATTCCTCAACAATATTGCAAAGAAAAGAAACCTGTTGGATCGTATAATGAAATTAATTATTTGCAGTGTAAACATTTCTATTGAGTTTTAATTAACGTAATTAATATTGTGATAGAGGAAAAATTTTCCGATATAAAAAAACACCGTGGAGAAAATAATTATCGACGAGGAAATAATTATTCGCCAGCGAACACTGAATCGTCCGGGGACGATAAGATTTCATTAATTATCGCTATCGATTCTATTTTGTAACCGAATCAGAGACGATCCGAGTCGGTGGGACGCGTAAAAGAAACATGTATGTGTGTGTGTGTGTGTGTAAAATTTTTTTTTTTTTTCCCGGAGAGAAGGACGACACAATCGCACAACGAAGGGAAGCGGTATCTCGGACGAAATCTCGTTACGAGATTTCCTCCGCCAAAGAGGCGACCTCCGAGAGTCCTCGGGGCGCAACCTCAATAATTACACATTAATCAAAGTCGCAACGAAAATTCCGTTTGATCCGTCCGGCTTCCCGTTTGTTCAGGGATAAGAGAGGAAAAGAAATTGTGGCAATTATCATTTTCCGCGCCTCGAGAAATACTCGCGTACCGTAAAGTCGAAATAGATCAAACGGAGAAGGCGATCTCTACGCGAAGTCATCCCCGTTCCGAAACGAGATCGGGTATCTTTCTCCTAACTAGTTTATCGATTTTCCGATGACGAACAAAGTGCACCTTTGGCAAGTCTGAATTTTTATTTCATTATTGTTCCATTTATTCTATTTGCTAGCAGTTCGCGAAAAGTATTTATGTTTCGACGTCAAAGGAACGTCAGATTTTTTCGGTGAAGCTTCCGATCTTTCCGCGACTATTATTTACGACAATCCTTGAGAACATTTTATGGAAAAAAAAAAGAAAAAAAAAGCTTAAATTCGTAAAAACGATACACGTGATGAAAAAAGATAATAGAAAATAAACTGAGAGATGTTTCATAGAAGTGAAATTATGCAATAAATAAACATAGAAATATAAAAATACAGATAATATAGTATTAAAAGAACAATAAAATAATTTCTTTACAATTATTCTGCATATCTTCGTCGGTTTTATCGTAAAAGCACGAAATCGCCAGTGTTTCTAAGAGACTAAAACATTGGTACAATATCGAGCTTTTCCGAGATAATCAATTCATGCTTAATCTACGTGATATATCCGAGCTTAGTAAACTATCTCTCTCTCTTTTTCTCCTTTTTTCTCTTTTTATCTTCCATCGAAGCACTTCTCCGATTGGGATATAATTTCTCAAAAAAAGCGCAGCGATGTTACGCCCAGCAATAACGCAATTGATCAAAGACGAATTTTCGTTCGATCTCTGAACGGTGTTTCCCTTTTTTTCGCTCGCCGATATAAGAAGCAACAAATATATGTTGAAAGAATTGCCAATTGGCGTGGGAAATCGCGAGAGGATAGCAGATCGAAGATAAACCTCGCTGCCATGGCTTTTCATCCTCGTCACGTGGCAGCAGACCGCGTTAAAGAGATTTCAGAGAAAACGGAAGAGGAAAGAAGGACAAAGAGGATAAATAGGGAGAAAGAGGGCGAGAAGAGAAATACGAGGATCCGTAAACAACATATCACATCGATGTTGCCTCGACTCTTTTGCGAGAAACTCTGAAAGTCTGTCTTCTTTTTCTCCGCACGCGGTTGGGATAATTAAACTAGAATCGCGTGGGAGGCGCGAGAGTTCTCTTCCCGTTCTCTCTGTCAAAAGGAAGTCGAAATTGCAACGCGTTAGAAGGGCTAGTATCCGGATGTCGGCCACGACCGATGATGGACGAGACTGGTTCGCCGTTCTTAATTCTCGCGGTGATTGTTTTTCTCTCGAGAGCCGGAAGAGCAAGTTAGTAAAATCAGATAAATATTGTATATTATAAAAATAAATATTCTTACATTTATACAATATATTGTATATGTATATATACACGTTGAAATCTATTTTGTCTGGAATTTTTTCTCGACAGATTCTTATATTCTTATACTTTGTACTTTTCTCTAATTTTTTAATAATTAATACATTTTTTTGCAAATAATATGTACGCGTTTTAATATTAATATTGTATAATATGTATATATCATAGTATTATTAATAATATGTATATATTATTTGCAAAAATATATTAAGTATTAAAAAAATTAAGGAGAAAGAACGACAAATAAATATACTGAGAAAAATATTCTGAGTTATCGTATTCCAACGGAAATACTTTAACGGAAAGAAAATAATAAACTCTACTTGTGCTATTGTTGAAAAAGACTTGAAAAATATCAGCTCTCTTGATTCTGTCAACGAAAATTGTTTATAATCGATAGAGAATACTCTATTAGATGTTTCAAAGCGCAATCCCCCGGTAGGATGCGCGCGAGAAAAAAAGAACATAAATTTAATCATAAATTTACTCAAGAGTAAAGAAGAAAGATTAAACAGAAAATTTTCTCGCCAGGTGTGCGTATCCCGATAACGTATCCTGGTTCTGTTTATTTTGCGTCTACGAGAAGCTACGATATTGCAATAAACAACTCGATGCATTAGCGATCCGAAGCGAAAAGAAAAATAGCCAAGTTTCGAAAATATTGTACAACGAGACAATGCAACGGCCACCGCAAGCTCGTACTTTATGCTTTCGATTAATATAGTAATTTTATAGACTCTCTTAACGTTAAACGTCATCACCGGGACGCCGCAAAAGATCGATAGCCGGTTCCGGTGCAAGCGTCGCCATGGAAAAGAACACAGCGTTCCCCGACCTGTGGGTCGATAAATCACGCGTCGCGCGACGGATGGCGTATAATTACGCTATAATTGAGGCATCGTAAGACCAACGATTTTTAAACTCGCTCATCTCTGACCCTTTTTGTTCTGCTATTTATACAGTAATATTCTCGCGAGCGAAAAAGATTTTCATACGAACGTATAAAAATGCGATTGGAGAAAATTTCACACTGCGATCTCTGCAAATTTTTAATCGGCCATCGCGGAAAAAAGAAGATCGTAAAGAGAAATAAGAATGAGTTTACAAACCATCGCGTAAAGATAATGTTTTCAAATATTCCATCACTCATACAATAAGAGAATTCATTATTCTGATTAATTATTTAAAATGACTAATGGAAAACTTCATCTTTAAATTATCTATTCCTGATTTCTGGTAAAATGAAAAAATTAGATATTTTTAATTTAATTAATTTAATAACTTACAATTTTTAATTAAATAATTAAATGACAAATCTTTGTACTATAATAATTAAATATAATAGATTAATATAATAATAAAAAAGAAAATAAGATAATCATAATAATGATCAGAACGATAATGATACTTTATCGAATGCGTAATATACATAAAATATAAAAGATAATTGTATAGAAGAAATAAAAAGAATGCAAATTAAAAGCGAGATATATCAGCGAACCTAATCTGAATAAAAAATTAAAGTACCAAATAATGCAAACAAAAAATACAATATTAAGCAAAATAAAACGAAAGACGCAGTAATATTTCGAAAATAAGAAAGTGAGAGAAACTTGAAATCTAAAAACAACATAAAATGCAGCAGTTTGATATTTCTATGGAAGAAAACAAATTGCATATTAAAATTTCAAATTAAAAATCTTCTATAGATTTATACAACATAGTAGATCGCGAATATAATTATCCGCGTTTGATTGAATATTGATGAAGTGTCGTATCGCGACAAAAGCTTTCGCTAAATATTATAATTCACTTTAAACTTTCACTGTGAACATTCATATCACACGTCTCACGCGCAAGATACAGGAGAGAGAGAGAGAGAGAGAGAGAGAGAGAGAGAGAGAGAGAGAGAGAAAACTCGTATGCAGGAAAACTTACATTAACGGAATTCATATTTCCACATCTATTGCAAAGTTACTATACGCGCGAGCAAACTTCTCAAATTATTCACGCCTACAACAAACAAGTACAAGTATTTACCTCGTAACACGTCATCTCGTTTCGAAGGAGGGGAGAGAGCTCATAAAGCATCCCTCGACAGACATTCTTTCATCGGTAAGTCTTTCGGACTCGGTGTATTCGGTTTCGCCGAAAATTCAAAATGAATCTCGCCGATGACGGGCGGATTTTTTTTTAATGTCGCAGCTCATCACGGCAATCTCATTATTTCGGTGCGCCAATGTTGGCGCGGCGCCACGGCGCGCCATTATTCTCTCCTCGGAGTTTATCCGCAATTAAACGCGCGCGGCTCCGGTCCCGGTTACCCGATAAATTAACGGTTGGTCGTCCCAACGTCGATATTTATTACGACATCTCGTTTCTCCTTCTAACGTGCTTCCTCTATACGACCACTCGTGCGCTTCCCCTTTTAACGATGTCACATCATTATTTGATATTCTACTTGATAAAATTCATCATTAAATTCTTTGATTTTCTAATAATTACAAAGTATTTGAATAATAAAAAATCTATTATATAAATTATATAAAAACGAAAAAATACATGCGTAATTTTTTTTTCCATTTATGGTGTTTTGTATATTGAATTTTATTTGTGACTATATCTTCGAAAATAAAAAACTGCGTTATTTTTTATTTCCTAATTCTAATTAACTTATGAGCATTTAAAAATGATATTTCAATTTTATTTTTAAAATATCTTTCAATATATTCATTATGCGTATTACGCTGTTGCTGCTACATTTGGATAAGTATATGATAACAATCGTCAATGTCTCTATTTATAAGATGATCGTCCCTATTGATTATTCCGATGTAATTAAAGAAGGGGCTACCGATCTTAATTACGACGTTTGTTTAACCTCCTTGCTGTCGGCGTGTTACGTAGCTCGATGTGGTAGTTTAAGAAACATTAAGGGCGATAGTTAAGTACAGAGAACGATATGTATCTAAGGTATAACGTAAGCATAGAGACGCAACGAAGGTGTATAAGGAACGTTGACAGCAAAGAGAGGGAATAAATTATTTCTATCAATTTAATATCATTCACCTAGTCCTTGTTGATAACGCGCAAGCATATTATTCGCGGCCAATGGATGAAGAAATATTACTTATTTCAAGTGTCTAGAATAAAATCAATATATAGATTTATTCTACTCAAATTATATTCTCTAATTACGTATATCAGCAATAGAATTGCATATATATATATATATAAGTAACGTAAAAAGAATTAAGATCTATTAGACATTTGTAATAAAATCATCCATTACACAATCAATCACACGGCGTTGTAAATGATCGAACGCGTTGCAATCGAGTGACAGTTGCATTTCGTATTCCTAATCGATGCGCATACAATATTTTATTTTATCAGAATTTCTAAAAAAAAAAAAAAAAAAAATTAATAACTCACCGACGCGCGACAAATTCGCGGGTAATAACCGTCGATCGGCCCGTAAATCAAATTGATTGGGTTGACAGAGATGGGAAGTCACGTAGATCTGATACGAATAGATCCGATCGAATAGAATTAAGCGACTGTCGGATCAATTGAGCAATTTGTTCATCGAGCGATGTCGTCTCTTTAATCATCCTGGCGCAAAGGATTATCAATATCTGTGTGTCTGTATCAGAGATCTAATGAAAATCGGGAGAGATGCGAGATTGATGTTCGCGCGTCGAACGCTCTCGTATATTAATGTCCGTTCTCGCCGAGAGACCTAATTTTCGCGAAATTCGACGTATCCGTTTTACATTGATTCATTCATCGCTCATGCACCCGCGCGCTCGGTTTATCGACCTCCGACGCGACGTTACGTTATTTTGGGGTCACCGTATATGTGTGTGCACGCGACTGCAATGACGCACACGCGACGAAACGCCAATAACGAAGCGTAACGCGAAGGGAATCATGGCGAAATCTGCGTTACGTTCGTACACGAGACAATTATTCCGCGTCTAAATTTTTGTTACGCATATTGAGTAAAATTATTCTCCACGCGAAGAGTATAAATGAAAATGAGATTCTGTCGAGTTTCATCTGCGGAAATAATGCCATTTTGCGTAATTCATATTGGCAATGTATTTTTCGCGATTCATGGTAAATGTCAATCATGATTAATCTAAAATCTCGTAACGTGATGACGTAATTGTAATTGCATAATATTACACGCGATAGAATTACCAATGTGGCGAATAATCAATATTTTCATCCAAATACGAGCGTTCGCGTGTGAAAAAATACGCATTCCTTATTCTGAATTGATCTACGATTAATGACATATTTTAAATCCAGATTATTGTAAATTATAATATAAATATAATGTTTCGCGCTTTTTTATATAAATATATTATTTAGATATTTATTCTTCGCGAAAATAATACGCATTAATTTTTGAAGTCGTAATTTTAAAGGGATTAACACACACACACAGAAACTGTTATTTAAAATATATAATATCTAAAGTTTTTTCGAATTTTTGCATCTATTACGGCAAGTATTTTATTTCTTGTATTATTTCAAACTAATGTTATGTTTAACGGGATAAACAATAAAAGAAATAAAAAATAAATACGCATTTATTTCTAAAATAACCATTATTTGTTTGAGAGAGATGGTAATTTACAAAATATTTATATTAAAATATTTTATTGCTCATACACTCTTTACATCAAGATAAGAAAAATAGCTTACGCAAATACATCTGTTTTCCGTTTCAAATATTATTTTTTGCACGCTTCTCTATCCGTGACACATGCCGATCAACATACAAAGAGATTATTCCGTTGTATAAACAATATGTTCTTTATTAGTACTAAAAAAAAAACAACCAAGAACGGCGTGCGAAAAAGGTCCTTATGACACTATGGTTTATGGTTTTATTACGCAAAGCTTATGCATTATTCAAGTATCCGCGAGACTCATGCGATGCGTGCGTGTATCACGCGTATAGAACCGTCTAATATCACCTCTCTTCTTCTTCCTCCCTCCCCCCTTTTATCCTCTCTTTCTCTTTTCTGCGCTGCATCGGCAACAGAGATCGGTTACGGTTACGAAGCCACGATCATCGACCGATACACGTATAACACGTGCGGGATTACACGCGCACGCCCACGCGTGCGGCTCGCGCCACAATTCCATCTCTATCGCAACCGAAATATGATATAATGATATATATTCGTATAATAATACATTATATTACACTCTGCAATACAATGCAAAGAGATAATTTAAATTTAATCAGCGTAGGAGATGAGAGAAATGAGAGATAACAGAATTTTTCTCCCCCCCCCCCTCCCCCTCAACAAGGAGGACTTTAACCTGAGATCGGATAATATTGTATAAAAAATCACGTGCGCGCGAAATATATAGATATTTTTTTCTTCCTTAGAAAAAAGAGCTTTGATCGCGAATGTTTCGCTTTGATAAGTTTCGAGATTAATTTTTTATCTCACACTAACGTTAATGTCAATTCCAATCTAACTATATAACTCCAACTTGATTAGGTTTATAATTTTAACTTATAAGTTTCTTTTTGCAGAATTTTTCTAATAGAGAGAACTTTACTTTTTCAAATACTACTATAGCTCTTTATACCGCTAGTTCTTTACCTTATACATAGTATCCTAATAATAGAGTTCTTCGTAGATTGTATTTAATTCGAAGATATATCGATTTGTATAATATTGACATCTATAAAAAAAATGTATAATAGAAAAAAAATCGAAATCTTCCTTGACAGTTTTCATTCTGAAAAAAATCAACTTAAAACAATACGACATATTGTACAAAATACCATAAATCAGAAAGAATCACCGACTCGAATTTTGTCCACGTGTTATAACCAAGAGAATACAAAATTTTATCCTCTTAGCCGTATCAAAGGTGCTTTAAAATGTATGAGGATGTCGACGGGGTGAGGAACGAGATTTTGATTTCAAACTCTTCAAACTTCCGCACGTGAATTCTTTAGGATAGTCCCTTGCAACGAGATTTCTCGGACAAACTTTGATAAGCATTCGCTTTGATATATCTAAGATCTATCGTAAGACGATATTATCGTAAGAGTTTGTAATATAACAAATTAGTTACAGTCGAATAAAGATAAGATACAATACTTTCGAGCAAAATATCATTCGGCGTGTTTCTAAAAAAAAAAAAAAAAAAAAAAAAAAAAAAAAAAAAAAAAAAAAAAAAACAACTACGCACGCGTTTTCTCTTTCTCATATATTGATATATTTCAATTTATCTGTCATATTTTTCTACGAATCCAATTTTTCCATTGTAGATGCAGATAAAATGTATCTCGTACATAAAAACTGCATTGAAAAAGAAATGTATGTAACGTGGAATCTCTATTTCAAAATGAATGCATACTTCACACATTATTAAGATAAATATAAAAATCTCATTTAACATAAAAAAAAAGAAAAAAAAATTACGAACTCCTTCGTTCCTTCATTTATAATGTTAAGGACGTTTTGTAAAGAAGCTTAGGAATCTATAGAATCTCTTTCTGATTTTTTTTATTCTCATGCGAGACGACATTCAGTTGACGAAGCATTATTTCGAGGCAGTCGAAGAAGACCGTGACGCAATGACAGGAAAAATCTTTCCACGTTCTTACATTGTAATATTTGCCGAGTCGCCGGAAAAAAAAAAAAAAAGGATATTGTCGTTTTCATCGAGATATTCAGCGAGCAAATTGGCGATAGGATCAAATCAAGAGGTAATAACATCGATCTGCAGGGATTCAACGGGTAAGATTACGCTTCGTGGAAAGTTAACAAGTGGTGAAAAGAAGAGCGTGAGTATGTTACTCTGATTTATAATCGGCCTCCGAGGACTCTTTTATTTATATTAATTTCTCATCAAATGATTCAAGTCAGAGCGTTAACGTGATAAATCAAGAACAATCGATACTATTTTTATAATAAATATAAATAATAATAATAATGTATTTAAATATAAATAAAAAAATAGTCAAATAATAATAAAATGCGATAAACGAATACAATAATAATATTCGTTTTCGTAATTTTAAAGAGAGCATCGAAATCTTTCTATAGAAAAATCGCGCTTATATCTTTCGAGCATATATTGTATATAACTGGTTACAAATCGCCGTCGTAAATTTCTCGATCCTATCAAACTCCCACCCATTGATCTGTAAATCGCTCCAATTCAATTCGCAGGGTCGATTGTCCGCTCGGACATCGCAATAAGGAAGGCAATCGCCTCGCAGCGTCCCTCGCACAAAACTCACCGAATTACGGTTCTACTTGTTCGATCACGGAAGGTCGAGTAGGTCCATTTTGCAGGTGATTCGATCTTGTGGCGCAATACGTAAAAGTGCTTCCTACAGATGCGCCGATTGAATCGATACGTCGACCGCGAACACCGCTAATTAGTCCATCTGCCCGTAAACATTTTCTCCTTTTGCGTTTCGTCGTATATGACGTTTCATCGGGATATCCCGAGAACTGTTGTGGTTCATTACGCGATTCCGAGAAAATCGAGAACTCGATGATGCTTAGCGAAAGCAATCGTCGATGTACAATCGAATAACCAGATCGCTTGTATTTGCGGTCACGTTTAACGGTAATGGACGATGATCAAATATCGTTATATCGACTCCCATTGGCGAGCTTACGATCTACTATCAAAATTGAATTTCGAGAAGATTTTCGATATTTATTACAGAGATTCTTCGATCTTCGGACACCCGAGAAGAGATTCTACTAATAAAAAAATTCTTCTTTCTTTCGTCTCGTGTCAGATACTTTTCCGACCGTTTCCAATATTTTTTCGCAATTTAACAATGACAATTTTCATCGCGATCTTCGTCGAAGTAGTCGAGATCGTAAAATCGAACAAGAATCTCCCCGAAATCTTCCTCGAAATCCTGCACATTTCCCGATAACGGCAAAGCGTATTAATTTCGAACTGTGCGTTATCCGACTCGCTAATAATTAGGACACGGCGCATGCGAGTTCGCTATGCGGATTCATTAATCGACGCGGGCGATTCACCGCAAAACGCATAAAATCCGCAAGTAAAGTACTCTCGCATAAAGTGCTCCTTGAATCGCGATAGCCGCGCTTCATAAACTTGTCGCGTTGAATTAATTTAAATTCCGCCCCGCTCATTCTGTCGCGATCGCCTCTCTCGAGTGCGCGCACTCTCAACCGCATGGAAAATACACCGCTCTTGCGATGGCTGTTCATTTGCATGCTACACGCGCGGCATAGTTACGTCAACGACCTACAAGACGCGAAGATAAAAGCGATAGTCCGCGAGTTCGTTAAATGAAACGCGAGCAGCTTCCGTGGTAGAGTAACGATCGAGCGGCGAGTACATCTCGCGCATAAATCGCGCTGATTTCGCTAATAATGGACATGCTCGATTTGGCCCGATCTCAATTCCCTTGGTCCTTGAATGAAAGAAAAAGGCTGAAAGATGATAAAGGGGCATTCTACGATAAACAAGAAATTGATGGTAATTGATGAAAAGTAACTCGCGTAACATACTATTGCAAAAATTTTCTGATCGATATATTGTATTAATTCATTTCTGTCGCATCGAAATACAATATAAATTGTAGGCATTTCACATAAAAATATCTTTGGATAAAAAATAAATTAGATGACATTATACAATAAACGTTTATTAATGCTTTCCAATTTTATTCTGTATTTTATCGTTAATATTTTTGAAAACCCAATATCATAGATTCAGCGATTTTAATACCCGAAATATTCCATCGAGATTTTCACATTTGTGAAAGGTATTCGTGTATTAATTCACGTTATAAATCACAAAGGCAACGAGCAGATTCTCATTTCGTATTGAGTGTAGTGCAGGGTTGAAAAGTTTCTTACGTTATCTCAACGCACGTTACAAAGTTTCTCTCTCTCTTCCTCTCTCTCTCTGACTTGTCATGAAGGAAATGTTTTAATAAGCATGCTTGGAGGCTTAAATTAGAGCACCCATAGAGTAAATAGCTTGGCAAACTTCATCATGTCGCTGTCAACGTTATTAGACCAAATTCGTATTGCAAACTAGTTGTAAAAACTACGAGACAACATTAAAGAACATCATTTTCCATCGCAGCAAGTCGCGGAGCGCTTTACTACACAATGCAGATTAAATTAATTGTAATGTTGTTGGGTTATCAAAATCTCTTTGCCATGTTAATTTTAATGTTCCATTTCGTGCTCGTTCATAAATTTTTAATTATCTACATATTATCGCATATATGTATGGCATTTTAAAAACGTTGAACTTTTCTAATACATTTTACATTGTAAAACTGTCGTTTAAAAATCTAATCGCTTTAGTTGAGCTGTTTGTTTTAAAATTTGAAACTAAAATAGCTTACAATTATCGCATCAATTTATACTTATTTATATATCTAGCATTTGTCAGATACGTATTTAGTATTTCAAAACTTAGGTGGTTTGCAAATTAAGAAAGAGAAATAAAAAAAGTGAATAATTATATAAGAAAGAATTAATGTTTTTAATAATAATCAGGGAATGACAAAATTATATACAATAACCTCGCATATCAAAAAAAAAAAAAAAAATATATAAAATAAAATTATTAATTTCTATTATCAGTTATAACAATGAACAAATTTTAAATGCCGATTCTCTATTGTAAAAATAATCATTTAAATTTAAATTTCGTTTAAATAAAATATTATAGAAAATATGAATATATAGGATTTTAATTAACACAAATTAATTATCTGGTTTTTCACGCTAATCACTTACAATTCAGTAAGAAAAATGGCTTATGTAAATATCATTATTTTCGCCCACGTTTTTGCTCAGCTATTCGAGCATTAGTCATTGACAGGCATCGAGATTTGATACACCCGATATACCGCAGTTCGCATCCGCGCTTATCTTGTAACATGCGTACGCTGTCGGTTTCACGCATCGACGCCCTCGGTCATTTTTCGATGTAGCGACTTTTGCCACATTGTATAATAATGTTACACGCGCGAGTGCGCCGAGATTTTGCGCTCTCGCGCTTCGTGCAAAAAAGTAACGCGAGATCTTTCGATCGAGATACAATGCACCGTGACTTGTGATTCCTGTAATCTTAAGGCGGCAGTCTTTAATATAGCGAGAATATGGGAGGATCGGTATGCATCAATGATGCATAGTGCTCGCCATCCAATTTGGAAAGTATCAATGTTTGATATCGGGGGAGAAAAGCGCGGATACCTTTTCAACCAGGATGATCCATTATTGATAACGCAATCGCGCGGGAAGAGAATAGCAGTATATACATATATACATAGAAAACGAAACTAAATAAAATGTAAGATAAAATTTCTATACAAAGCTTCGCCTTTTCCAGAAAATTGGTTTCAAAAATCGAGAAACTAATATTTTTCACTTTTAAGTTCACACAATTTTTAATCATTTATTGTCATAAATCGTCCCAAAAAATATCAAGAAACTCCACTTTTTTCTTCTCTTTACAAAAATGTTAAAAAATACAATTAAAGTTGACGAGAAAAAAAAAGTTCTTTGTAAAAAAAAAAAAAGGTCATAAAAACACCTTTATTTTCTTGAATAAAATATTGTATTTTTACTATGTATTATTTATCAAATAAAAAAAAAATTAAACTGATTAAATTAAACGAAAAAGAGAGAAAGAGAGAATATTATATATGGTACAATAAAAAAAATTATAAAAACTTTAGATAAAAAGAATGTGCTAATTACCCAATTTTTTCTTCTTAAAAATAGACAACATTTTTATTTTACATTTTACTTTGCGATTACTTTGTTTAGATAAAAATCATCCTTCTTCCATTACATAATAATAAATCATTCCGATAGATTGTATCGATAGATCTGCTGATCAATAATCTAACGGGATATCTTAAAATTTTCAATCTTAATAATTCAATTATCCCTATAGTTCGTGATTGTAAGTTCAGATTTTAAAATAGATTTTAGATAGATCTACCCCCGAATTTCCTATTAAAAATCATTAAGAATGTTTGATCCGAAACTCACTTTATCCACCGACGCGCGCGAAATTACGATAAACATTATTCTCTTTCCTTTCACCGTCGCCTTCGCAATAAAACGTGACTTTCGTTTATTCGCGTTTCCTTCTGTCGTCGAGCCAATCCTTTCGCACAAGCGCCAGCTACGATTGGTCGAGATAGTCCGAGATATCAGCTCCGATTAAGACAAATCGCTTTACTCGCCGAGAATGGATAATCGTTACATAGAGTGTCTCACAGATCATGCACTTTTTGCGATCAATAGATACGGATAAGCAGATACGAATGAATGGATGCAGATAAATTAAAAAGAATATCAATCGCTCGCAATATATCACAAGAATAAGAGCGAAGCGAACAGTCATAACAGAGGCGAAAATATTCGTTTCGAACATAAGAACATGCGCCGCACGCACATGCCCCCACCCCCTCCCCCCATGTAGATTATTTATAAATTTGTGCTGTTTATCCACGTCAGCATTAAATATAAATCAAATGTCATACATTCACTTAGCACGCCCACCAAGAAACGGATTTATTAACATTAGAAGCGAGGATAAATGTCAGATAATTTAAAAGAGAATATAAATAGTTCACTCGCCGTGGATATAAAGGTAATTGCTAAGAAATATTTAACAAAGATGAGAAAGAAAAGGAAACGGGACGATTTCGACAAAATTTTTGGATGAAAAAAAATCTGAATGCAAATTAGTTCGCGCAAGAATCTCGCGATCGAAGCGCGGGTTCTGGTATAATCCCGTGGATTATCCAACCACTTTGCTTTGACTCGCAAGCGATGCAACAGGCGGCTCCTCATCCATAAAGCCGTTCCACTTCGCTTCTTTAATATTGAATTACCATTAATATCTTATCGTAAACATGCTTGCGCATATACACAGTCATAATTGTTCTGTATCGTACAATTGGACAGATGAACGATTAGACGATTCGCGTATTAGCTGATTCTTGATCGATTAAATGCAGTGTTTCGTAGATTTTATATTTATATATTAATTTATATAATTCATAATTATGAGATTTACATAAAAGTATTCGTATCATTTGAAAATCGTCAAAATACGCGAATTTATGTCACATGTATGCATGTATTTGATTAATTGATTGATTGTTCGCGAAGGTATCGACGATTGAATTTTTGCCATTATATAATCGTTATTTTCGAACATTCGAAATCGACCGGAACATGAAAGTCTTCTCAATTCCGAGAGTTCCAACTAGCGTAGTAAAGCTTCGACGGGAGGGAAAACCGGAACGAAACAACCCGCTGATGAAACAACGACACTATGCGAGACGAAACCGTATTTCGAGAACTATCGCGTCGTGTTTCCTTTCGCGCTTCTCGAAAATTTCTCAATCGCACGCGGGAGATCTGACGGAAACAAAAGATGCGTAATTACACAAAGAATGATGAAAACATATATGAGAAAAGAGGGAAACGTGTAAATACTAACGTTATATTATAATGTTATATTATATGGGTGAAATAATTTTCCGGATAAAGAATAGAGACATATTATATTTTCAGAAACGCGAATGATACGGTTGTTAAGTTTCCCAAGTGCTCGATGGCACGCTTCATATATTGAATGCTACCTAAAATTATTAAATGACACTTTCTTTTTTGAGCTAACAAAAAAGGAAAAAAATCTAAAATTTGTCATGGTATTTTCTGCTCATTAATTCACTTGCGTTCCAAGTATGTTACTCATTTTTCTCTGACGATATATAAGAATATAATGTTATACCGTTATATTGCCAATGTTATATAAAAAAAAGATTGTTTAATATATATTTGATTTATTAAACCAGTTTTCTTTTATAAAACTAATAATATCAAACGATTGCACCCCAATTGAGAATAAAAATTAAGCACACCGTAAATTTTAACTCTCTCTTACATTACAATATTTCATAAAAATTATTATATCTAATAAAATATTTAGTGAAATGCAATATATGTACTTTATAAATATTACAATATTTAAATAAATGCACGATATATTTTTGTCTGATAAAGAATTTTCCAAAGCATAGTATGTATTAATAAACATGAGATAAAATTAAAGTAATTGAAAAAGTGAAAAAAGAATTTAATGCAAAAGAACTTGGCGAAAAACTCGTTTCGCGAACATATGAATGTATCGTCTTCGCGTAATGGAGAAATTATCGCAAAGTTCTTCGGTGGCGAGCGAAAAACGCGAAAATTTATGGAAATATATCCGCGAATAAAAATCGACGAGACGATAACGATCGCGAACAGTAAGAAGAAAGAGAGACAAACCCGAGACTCCGGGCTGGACGGAAGAAGACAAACGCTCGTTAACGAGTCGCATCAGGGCGGATTGAAGAGATTTCCTGCCGCGGGTTTAGACTGGCAGAACGACTCTCCTCTTTCTCTCTCGGACTTATACAGAGATCCCGATGTCGACCCGCGGGACCAGAGGTTAATTTATCGAATTAAACGTCGCACAATTGCGTTACAAGTCTGACATGAGTCGGATCCCCGCTGAGTGTTTTCGCCGCCGCTGTGAACGACGCGCGATGCGGATGCGCGTTATGCGTGAGTGTCGAGTGTGACGCGCGCGACGGATTCCTCTTTCAGGCGAGAGAAATGATAATCATTTTCGCGATTCTCGTTAGAGAAAGAGACATTTACGCATTATTTTCGAAAAGTTATCTCTACGAAAGACGAGTGTATTTTAAATACGATAAAGTTATGACAGATTCGCGATTAACAATCGTTTCACATATCGCGAGTCTATCTCTTTCCGCATATGTATAAAAGTCCGCGATGTCTCGCGACTTGTGCGATATTCGCGAAATATAAGTTTTACAAACTCCTGTGTGTATATACATTCTCGCCAATAAACACGGATACTTTCTTAGGCAGCAATAATATTGTTGATATAAATATTCATGCATACGTTTGCACTGATGTCGCGCGCGCAAATAAAACACCTGGCGACTTACGTTTATGCATATGTATCTCGATCAACAAACTCCATGCTATACGTTTGTGTATCGTTGACATAAAAGTCTCGTGCTCGCGTAAACTCGTATATACTCCCGTCTCATTTTCGCGAAAAATAAAAGCGTATCGCTTCCCTTGTGTTAGGATTAAGGATTTTCGAAACGAGAGCATTACATATACATAGGTTGATGTAAAAAACGGAGTGTCTATTCAAATCTTGTGAAAATATTCTCTGATCTTTCAGATATCTTTATTCAAAAATCCAATAAAATTAAAGCATTTTTAGACGCGACTTTTTGAAACTTTTTTTTTTTTTTTTTTTTTTTTTTTTTTTTTTTTTTTGTACGCGCTTTCCAATATTATATCCACCCGTATATAAATAAAGAAAAATGAAGAGCCATTTAAATTTCAAATATTAAATTTTAAAAAAATATTGAAAAGAATTTTTTTTTAATTTTTTCAATCCTAATAAAAATTCGTGAAAAAAAAATTCCTCGTTTTTAAGATAAAAAGTTCCCGAGAATTCCAGATTTTCTAGACACCCTGTAAAAAAATCTCTCAAAACACAATATTATATAATTTATCTCTCTTTCCCCCCCCCCCTTCCCCTTCCCCCTCCCCCACCCACTCTTCTAGAAATTTTTCTTTTTGAGTAAACAAGATCTCTTCAATTTCTTGATAAATGCGACGATATGAAAGATTTAAAAAAACCTTGTTCTTCAATTTTTTTTCATTCGATCACCAAGGTAACAATAGCAAGCTTGCAATAAAATAACGGCCAATGGATTATTTTTTTTCCGTTGAGAGAAGTTTTATTCGATATTTACCGATGAAAGTTTGCAGCGTCGGGTTTATATTTCGCAAATATCGCAACTTATGATCATAGTGTATATCCGTAGAGATTATTTGATGTAACTTCCCTTCTGTTTCTACTCTCTCTTCAAATTTATTCGAAAATACGTGTTCTTACTACCGACCCGTCCTATATGTCGTAACAATGCCCTCTGTATAGTGTTCGTAACAGAGTTTCGGAGTTGATTTCTCACCCCTCGAGCGCCACAGCATCTGATTTCCTTTGTGAGACTCGATAACAAAGGATTAACATATCTCTAATTATGAGGATCATAATCTCATCTATCAATTTAATTTAAATTTATCAAAATATCAATTATTCAAATTATATTGTGTCGAAGATTTATTAAAGCGCATCCCTCACGCAAAGAATATTAATTTGAAGTGTATTATCGAAACGGAAATTTTCGAAACTTTAAAATTGACAAAATTCGATGACTACATTAATCTCTCATTAAGAATCAATTCCAAATTTATGTTCAACAAGCTTTGCGTACCGACGCAAAGCATCCGTGATTAGAGATAGGATTCACAATTGATTCTATCCTCTCTGACTACAGTTCCCTTTGAGATACAATAACGATCAGTTGTCAAGCGCTATAAATATGATATCCTTTTCATCAAACAATTTAATCCAATCCAATTATCGAGACGTCTAATATGTTATATGCATCGAGATCGTATTAAAAATAAGTCGAGATTTTATTGACATGACGTATAGTCGTTGTTGTGTATTGGCCGCGTTGTAGAATATGCATCGAAAAAAGTGCGATGGAAAACGGGATCGTAGAGCTGATTATTTCCCGTATAACTGTACATTCCGATTCGCCGACAAAAACTCGGTAACGAAGGGATTGACGCCAGATGCCGGGGAATAACCTTGTTGGTCGAGTCCTTCCGTTCGAGTTGTCGATCGATTTATCGACTTAGCGTGGAGGCAACTGACTGATATACGGAATAATTATCGGCTGACGCAATTAATGGGGCGTCGCGGACGCGCGCCGGGTGATCTCGGTGAAAGATTCAGAGTTGACGAAATTATACCCGTTGCCCGGTGTGTCCGTCCAGCCGGAGCCATCCGAGGAATTGGCAGAATTTAATTGGCGAACGAGCAACATTACGAACGGATCGACTACCAATTTGTTTCTCTCGCGAGCGAGCGAGAATCGTGGCACCGATGTTGTCCGTAAGACGCGAGAGAGATACGTATGTATGCGTGTGTGTCACAATATAGGATAGGAAATTCATGATCGATTATATACCCGTGTAATAACACGCTCGCGGTGTAATAATAAAGCAATTATTGGCGGTTTTATCGCCGCGACACGATTATGCGCGTCCCCGTTATTCATAAGACGAATAGGTCTCTCTCTTCTTCTCTGTCTCTCTCTTTCGCGATCATGGAATACTTTAATTGATGAATTCCTTGGTATATATACCCGCGATTAGGATCCTGCGTCGAGTATCAATAGACTTTGCACTTTACGTGCTTCGAATTACTTAAAATTGTAATTGAAATGTAATAGCAGCTTCAAGTATGTAAAAATAAGTTGTATTATCCTGTTAACCGTGTTATTTAACTAAACTTAACAATATTAATATCGAGTCAAAACCATACTAATATTGAGCAAGCAATTTACGAGATGCGATCTACTGCAAGAAATAATTCAACTATTTAACTTGTATACGTGCGATACAAACACGTGTATCTATAATATATTCGTTTACGATAAGTACATATTGTAACGATAAGCCATCGAAACCACGACTCCGAAATAATTTGGTCTAATTTAATTATGCAGCCATCCGTTGTGTTTTATGGATGAAAATCGATAGCGATCGATAGATTTCAAATGTAGATTATCGAGAATAATAATTTAAATATAATATAGTTTAAACAAAACAATTTTTTATTTTTTATCAAAATATTTATTAGAACATTTATTTAATAAGCAAATTTATTAACTAAAATAATAGTTTTAAGAAGTTCTTTTATTTAAAGTTCTCGAATCCCTTTCAAATATTATTTCATATTATGTTATATAACAAGAAAAATAATTAGAAAAATAAGGAAAACACATTTACTTCAAAAATATAATCTTCATTTATCTAATTAATTTCTGAAAAGGGATAATGTAATAAAATATGAGCAAAAATGCAAATCTAAGAAAGATATAAACTACAAAACAAATAAATAATAGAATATATAAAAATTTATGAGAAAATAATATTCAAATATTTTATTTAAAAAGTAAGAAATATATATATATATAATTATATTTCTTATATAAATATTTTTCATTTCATTCAACTACTCTATTTTCTGCCCAGCTTTACGAACCTATCGGAAAATCAATTCATCGGCGATCGCCGATCTATCGAACGAGTTTTTCTTAAATCGTTGCGCGACTTTCGGATATCGAAAAAATACGCGAGAAATAAAATAAAGAACAAGGAAGGATAATTAATTTATCTTGAAAAAGGAGAGAGAGAGAGAGAGAGAGAGAAAGTCATCGCGCGCGCGGGCAATTTGCTCTCTCGCGTCTGCTAAGTGAATATATTCTTCATTCGTCTCTCTTTGCCGAAGGTCGTTAGGCGCAGCGATATAAAACCGATAGAATGCGGCGCCATCGCGGCCGTATAGTATACCTCGGAAAATACATTATCGAACGAGAGAGCGAGTGGATTGTTCCCTCTCTCGATGTATCTCTCCGCGGTAACAGTATTTGCGGAACACTTAAATGGAATCCCGGGTTGGAACCTCACCGGGTGGGTGCAAGCAATACTTGCGATGCGCGCACATACATATATGGTACACACATACCATACATACAACCGTAAAGTACGCGTCGTTATTATGTTCGCGTATATACATTTTACCTAGACTAGAGTACTTTACGCGAAAGAAAAACAGAGAGAGAGAGAGAGAGAGAGAGATGGACAGAAGAGAATCCACATCTCGATGAAAGGGGACGTAGGAATATGTCTTAGTAGAAACCTTTGTTGCTCGCAACAAAGACATATATTTGCTTTAAAGAGAGTGATCTCTAGACGAGTTGTATTAAACATTGGTATCTTCAAAGCAGAAATACGTAACAGTACTACAGCGATGTGAAATTACTAGAGCAACACTGGTAATACCAAAGTTGCGTATAGATGGTCAAAAAATAATTTTCTCGCAAAATTGAAGATTGTAAAATAAATTTGCGCAGATAAAACGTCGATCGAATGATTCGCGATTATCTCTTGAATTGGATTTAACGCCGCTAATTAAATAATAGTTTCTATCGAGTAATATATCCTACTATACATCCGGATATTTCCCAGCGGATTTCTCTTTGAATCGCACATTGCCGCGCAATAATCTTATCATGAACGTCGTGCGAACGAAGGAGAAATCGCGCGCTTGCATTTGTCTGAATATGAAAAAAGGGAGAAAAAAAATAGAAAATCTAGATAGTATCGTTTTACTCGTTTCTCTAATATTAACTTATTAGCCGACACTTTTGTTCGGGATAAATAAAATGATTATGCCACAAAGTCGCTCATTATTGAGCGCAATGCATTACCAATGTATCGCTCTCTCTCTCTCTCTCTCGTCTGACAGTTTATTACTCCGAGCAATAATCTTCCCGTTTCCGCTCGCCTATCGGGGAAGCACACATGCATCTTACCCTTGTTAAATATTTCTTCCGTCATATTCGCGACCACGAGAAGCCACACCTATGCGCGTATGATCCCACATATCGCATAGGTCGTCTATCATATAAAAGAATATTCAATGAAATTGAAACATTCGAAAAGAAACTCAAATTCCTATTTGAGCGCATATCGGAAAATACCTACAGATAAAATCCCACGGAAATCCCTCTTGAGATGAAAATCCTCGCATTCGTAGAAAAATTTCTTCTCCAAGAGTTTACAATATTTTCAAAGCATATTTGATCAACATATTTACTTTTTTTTTTCCCCAATTAGCATTTGCAATCAACAGATTCGTGGTTAACGCATTTCAATAAATTTAAAAGCTCCGCAACTACTTGAAATACGTATGAAGAGAATAAAATATCTCAAAGTACATCTAAAGAATAACAGAATACGCCTGATTCGATTTTTAAAATATATATTTATATTGATAAATTTTTATTTTCTTCTTGCACGTATAAAATTTGCATTTTCTTCGTCAATTTTTTCAGTGACACTATTTTATGTATATCAAATACTGAATGTGACACGCTTCGGTACAATTGTAAATACGTATTTTTTTCGTGCTTATCGAACCTCGTTCAACCTGATCCAAGACACACACACAAGTGATCCTTTAATCTTCGCAATGCTATCGCGATTCTCTCGCTTCATCGAATCGGGACTCTCGGGACGCAATTCTAACTTCTTATCCTACCAAATTTATTCGATCTATAATACGATTGCTGCTATACAAATTCAAAGACGGTTTGATATTTACCATCCAATCAGACGCTATCATAGCGGAAGACAATATTATTACAATGTCCGCGTTATGAGAACGTACGACTGCCTCCACCGTGAATTCAAATGTTGATGTATAATGAAAAGAACAGATAACCATAATCATCTTATACGCTTTAAAACTCAAACTTTTTAAAGTAATTCTTTGCGAATATCGCTAATGAATTTTTTGAATACCGAGAGAATTTCCATCTTCAATTTTTGTTTCAATTATTCAAAGTACGAAAATTCAAGCAAAAGCATCCTCGATTGAAAAGATGAAAGGATTATCTGATATTTTCACCTATAGCACCCCGATTTTGCCAGAGTCGATTAATCGTTGATAAGATCGTCCCGATAAGAGCCTATCATAATAGAGCCTCGATTTAAGCTACCAGAATTGGATAATGTATTTTGCGTTTCATGAAATATATATCTTTAATAAGAAATGTATATATGCAATAACTATTTTTCAGATAAATATATTAAAATATTTATTAAAATTAAATTAAATAATTAGATATCTTTTTTGAATATAAAAATTCAAATATTTATTAAAAGAATTCAAATGTGTATGATTCTTTAATAGAAGTTATCGCGCAATACATCAGGAGAAAAAAGTTTTACATTTTATTTTATTTTACAAGATGTTATTTTACGTCTCGAAAAAAAATGAGCAAAACTGATGTTTCATAAAAATATTAACGGCAACAAATATTTGTAAATTAAATGAACAATTAATATTTTGAGAAAGAGAGAAAGTGAGAGAAACAACCAACGCCGACATTAAAACAATATAATTATTTGGATCGAGGTAAAAAAAACAGCTTGTCAATAAACACGACGGTTAATTAGTAAAAAATGACGGCTAAATTAATTCACAATACGATCGCTATTTATATCCTTGCATGTGAGAAAATTAATTTCGCCGTGCGCACTGACATTCTCGGAAGACGAAACGGGTATCTTGCGTCTAGCTAGCGGCTAATTATAAAACGCATAAAACGCTTGGCAATAGATATGAAGAAAAAAAAAAGAAAAAAGAAAAATACGTCATATCAACGTCGCAGTCCGCGTGACAACGTATTATTCGAATACTATTCGCCCCATGACGCGCAGAGTGCCACGATTATCATTTAAATTGCACAAAGTGGCAATGCGCCGTGCATAAATATATCCGCGCTCTAATACGTTAGACTCACCGAGGCCGCAATTATTTGCCCATTTTTGTTCCGTCTCGTTAAATATATCTTGCGTTTTTACGAAAAATCGATCGCTCATACTCCGTATAAATCAACGGCACGCACATATATACATATTCTCGCATGATGAAGAAATATACTTGCGCGATATAAAACAGCAATTTCTACCTCATCCTATGAACCATTTTTATCTTAGAAACACTCATCGGAAAAATGCATATTTAATTTTTAATTTATTTATCTTCGTAAAATATTGAAATATTTCAAAAAATATTTTAATTAACATATGTATGCATTATTGTATCACATTAATAATCGAATAAAAAGAATATAATTTGCAAACATAAATATTTTTGCTTTCTATCTCAAATATATGTGCTCTATTCGCCTTTAATTCTTTTATGCGAAATAGAGAGTGTACACCCACAGAAAAGATTTTCGGATCTAATGCTATTACTCTTCAATCTATCATAAAATAGAATCGATATAGCGACAATCATATTTATTATTGAAAAAGGAATATTTTAATCTTAAATGGAAAATTCTTAAATCTAGAATAAAATGCTCTTGGCGCTATTCCGTTAATTTTCTCACAAAGATGAAGATGGAAATTTGTAGCAATCTAACATCAAGTTATTCTAAACGCAAGAATATATAAGCTTAGAGTTGTATATGTTACTCTTGTCTCAAGATAGTAAGACAATCTTATTTAATTCGAGAGAGAAGAAAAGGAATTATCGATTTAATTTTAAAATTCTTTTATTTTTATACCGCATAAGGTTGCGATACGATTAAATATGTCAAGAATATTTTTTGTCTCGTTATCAGAAATCCTTTCTGAGAGTGTAATGATTTTTTTTTCTATTTATTTTTATTTTTGATATAAAATTTGTTGGATACTCTGTTCTACCAGAAATAATTGTGTTTTAAATTTAATCATACGTAATGGAAAATCATGGAAATAGATGAAAAGAATTTTTACGAATGAGACGCTTCCACGTGCGTATGCAATAATATTATAATATCCTTGTAATTTTAATAACGCGATATTAGATCGAATGTCGAATATTTGCGATAGATCTGAGGAATGTGAAAAATTTGTCAATAGTATGCCACCGATAAAGCATGAAAACAACATATTTCCATTGCATCGAATGAACATATAATCCTGTGGAAGAACTTGCTTCTCGAATATTCGATTGGATTCCTCTTTTCTCCCGACATCAACTTTATCCTTCGATGCCTTTCAGGACGGAATTATTATAGAGATGCCTCCGTCAGAGAGTACACTCTCCATCTTTCCTCCTCTTTCCCCCTGTTTTTTTTTATCTTTTCCGTCATATTTCTTCGCTCAATACGTTTTCATATTTAATTTTTTGATGCACGCAAAGTCTTATTGCAACATCTTGTTGGAAAGTAAAATATATAAGTTATAAATTATATTTTATTTTCCGTCTTTCTCTCTTTTCCGCTCTGTTTTTCCTTATTCTTTTAATATAATTTTTCTATTAAATACAATTTTATTCCATATAACTGGATTTATTTATATGCTTCAACGCGATTCGATCTATAAGTATGGAATTATAAAATGCTATCATAAAATTAAGATACGTTAGAAAGAGAGAGAGAGAGAGAGAGAAAAATGTCATATAAAATACAATTTTTCTTCATAAGAATTTATAAAATTTATATTTCTCTAATGTACAATGGCTTGTTACGAGTTCGCTATTGTATCAAGCTTATACTGATAGAGTAGTTGCTACTAGTAATGGCTTTTGACAAACATTAATAAATTTCAAAGATAAATTTCTTACAAGTCTTTATATCTATACACTACACACGTTAACCATATAACTTCTCGAAAGCAATCTAATTTGCAAAATATGGAGTTTCCAGTGAATTTAATTTCTTTAACGTTCTAATTTTTTTTTATTCCTTTTTTTATTTTGTCCATGTGCATCTCGCTTTATCCCGCTCGTATTTTTGTCCATATTATTCTACAATTTCATCGCGTAATAACGCGCGGGCGATCGTGTCAGCTCTACGACACGGATTGTCCCGTAATCTACATAATGGCGAACAATGTTGCCGAGTAGGTGGAACGTCCAGGAATTAAAACATGACCGTCGGGCCTGAAATTTATAGCCGTCATTTCGCCGATTGTTAATGCCCCGGATAAGTATGCGCGCATTCGTCGTAAACTATTGTAAAGAAGTCGCGAGAAAACGGAACGCTACATCGTTCTTGCCCGTATTGCCCGGAGCAGCCGCGATGTAATGCGCTTTTTGTTTGCATCATCCGATTTCAGACTTGACGGGAAAGACGTTTTATATGGCCACAACAATTGTTGCATGTCTCTCGAGAAGCTAAGACTCGTTATTATATATATACAATGTAAATAAAAAGAGGGGAATAAATAATATAAACGATAAAAAGTCGAATAAATTGATTAAATAAAGCCAAAGCGAGAAGTTTGATACATCTTTTGTAAATATTCTCAAAAATATGACAAATATGATAAACTTATGTCAAATAGACTTTTGTTTTCAAATATTTCACATTTCGAAAATTTCAAAGTGTTTCTTCAATTTATAACATGTCACCGTATAAAAATAAGAACATTAAATTAAACTATCTTTCAATCTGACTAAATCGATAAGACTTTCGCCGATTTTATCAAGAAGAAAAAAGGTATAATGTTATCTTTAAATTTTTATCTTCCTAATTACGATTAAAAAAAAATTAGCGCTTAGATAGCTGTAGTAATTCTTTAATACAGCGCACACAGATGACGAGAAATGGACGATAAATTCTCACCTGTCAGACGGATTCTCAAATATTCAGGTAAATTCTACATGCGTGCGCGGAGCGGGGATGCCGTTCCCGGGAGAATCTGTCGATAAATTCGCCGGTCATCGAGGGGGAGAGGGAGGGGGTCCGGCCTCCTTCGCATTACGCTTGGCAGGTCACGATCGACCGTCTCTCCTTTCGACCTCGTCGCGCGAGTTTCGTGCCAAGCACGTCGGAGGCTCGTCTAGCTAGACAATTTGTTACTTCCTTATCATTCGACCGACTCTCTCGCGCTCTCTCTTCTTTCTCCGCGCCGTTACGATTCGCTCCTTCCGCGATGAAAGAAAGTGGTGGACGGGGGAGAGATTTATTAGACGTACACGAGGGGAATCGTACGAGCAACGAAATCGAGTTGCGGGACGAGTTATTCGCGGATGCATTTGATAAAACGCAGATAAGCGAATCTTGTATACGACTCTGACAAATGAGAAAAAAATTCGGAAGAGAGAGGGAAGGGATAACTAAGTAATTAAAGGAAGAGACAAGTGAAAAGGAGAGAGAGAGAGAGAGAGAGAGCAAGAAAAAAAAACTAATTCGAAGTAATAATTTATACGCTTTATATTAAACGGCGAGATAATTCAGAAATTAAATACACGCGATGACAGATAGAAACGTGAACGAAAGAACCGAAAGATTTAATGTGACCGATTAACATGACTCATTATCGCATATTGCTTATCAGAACATCTATCATTATTACATCTATTCCAATTTGTTTCTTGTTTACAGAACTAATTCGATCCTATCTTACGTTACTGAAATATATTCATAATGTATAAATCAATATCCAAAGTAATTAATATTTCTGGAAACTATTATAGCATATTATAGCACAAAGTTTCAATACGTTCCCTTTAACAAAATTATAAAATATACAAAAGCATTTATTTTATACATAAATTTGTATAAAATATTTAATGTAAATAAAAATTTAATTTCATTATAAATAATTCAAAGAATATTATATATCTTGTACTACAAATCCTGAAATGTATCATAAATATACTGTATGTGTTTGTATATAAATATGTAAAATTATTAATTATAAGTATATATATTTTGTTATATATTTTAAATATTTCAAAATACACGATTTAAAATATTATGCATCGTATTATAATGGTAAAATATTAGGTTATTAATACGAAGATAGACGAGCAATTAATTTAACAAATAAATAATGAATGGAGAAAATTCTAAATTGCTGACCTCGGAGTTGTTCCGCCGATGCCTTCCCGGACCCGGACCCGGACCCGCGTCTCCTCTCTTTCGTTTATCTTTTTGGTTGCTCCTCTTCATGGCACTCGCGAAAATACTTCTCATATGCAACGACACTCGGTTAACTATATCGCGCACTAATTACTAGAGTAACGACGATAGCACGGCACTTAACACGAACGAATTCATACAATGCTATCTTTATCGTTAACGAATATGCGCACGTCGCAATAACGCTCGAATTAACCTGTTTTATACCCGACGTTTTGCGAATGACTTCAAAAATCACATCCGCATAATCGCAAACTAATTAATCGCGCGGATAGATAATTTGCAAAGTATCTAATATACGGGATAATCGCGTTTCGAGAGACGATAGGAAGGAGCGTCTCTCGCGCTGCTGCCGACTCACTCGAGGCTCGCGATACGAATGAAGGCCACGAGCCAAGACACACGTACAACAATGATGTATACATAACAATAACACGCTACTAGCAAAAGTAAATACTTCGCGCATAAATAATGTTTGTTGATATCACGAAATAATTTAACACACTCTCTCTCTCTCTCTCTCTCTCTCTCTCTCTCTCTCTCATTATAAAACAAATTTATACCGTTGACAGAGCGTTATCAAAAAAATATATTCGAAAGAAATTTTAGATTTCTCTATTTGACTTATTTAACAAGATGCGAATTCTTGCAAATTCGCAATTCAGTAAATTTTCTTTTTTATCATTAGCGTCTTTACTTTGTTAAAAAATATAAAATGCGTGTCGATATATCTTAAATGATAGATTTTGAAAAAAGATAATCGACTCTTTATGTATCGATTCTATATATAAATTTGCAATTTATATGCAATTCCGAGAGAGAGAGAGAGAGAGAGAGCGAAAAAAATATTCGAGCGTGTAAGATGATTTATTTATGCATAGAGTACCGTCGCATCAGAAATTATTATTAGCACACACAATCGTATATAAGTTATATATAATTATAATTCAATTCCTGTTAATTTATGTCAAATGATTTGTTAATTCGAATTTTAAGAGATTACTAATCTTTCTCCTTTTCTCTCACTATGCGCGATAACTTGCTAAACAAGTCTCAATTTAACAATAAGTTTAAACTAATCTGTAATTGTGTGTGTATGCGTTGTATAAATATTATATATTCCAATGAAGGATCATAATTCTAATAACTCAATTAATATAATAAAAAAAAATAATATAATTATAGTAGAATTAAGAAATAAGAATATTTGTCCCGTTTTAGCTTCTTTTATTCATCAATTATTCAGCAATTATTCTATCCGATTATATTAATCTTGACTGGCTTTCATGAAAATGTCGATTAATTTATATTATTTTTTTAATATTTTTCTCATCGCAAACATAATCTATAATGTGTACAGCGTATGTGCAACCTTCCGCAAGAATTTTCACAATATTACAGAGCATGAAATATAAATCTAATCCTATTCTACTTCATTTCCTTTCTTTCTATATTGAAATATGGTACCCCTCCTATTCGATCTTACGATTTAACGTAAGAATCGTTTTCCGAACTACTGAGACCGTGTTCATTCAGACGTGCTGTGACTTACGTAATCGTCTACTACGAATGCACTATACAAGAGACAGAAATTACGACTAACGTTGCTTTCGCGAGGCCGCTCTCATGAATGGATTATTGCTGATCGGTCGTTTGCCATCGCTGATAAGAGCGCCTAACGACACACGAGAGGCAATTAAATAATGAACACGATCGTCGATTCGCGTCATTGTAAAAGTGTGCGCATCCTAAAAAATATGTCGTAAAACGGCATTTTTTTTAAATAACGGCTGTGTATGCGTTGACTAGCTATCGTGCTTTTTTTTCTTCTTTTCTTTTCTTTTCTTTTTTTATCATTGTGGAATGCGATATCGTTAGAGATTTATGATTTTTTTTTTTTTTTTTTAAATTGCATGACTATTATACATGATAATAATTCTAACAATAGCAAGATATTTTCTATAACTGCCAACACATCAAAAGTAGTTATTGTATTTAAAATAAAAAAATAAGAATTTTTACATATGTATTATTTCTCCTATTAAATATAAATAATTGTAAGATAATTATTTATATATGTTTTTTTTATTGAAACTCTTTTTGAAATATTTAATTGATTTTACGCAACAGATTTCAAACACGTGCATCCCTCGTTAAAAATTTCAAATAATCAAATTAAAATGATAATTTATTATCAGGCGCAAAATAATATTAAAATATTGTAATGCTACATGTTTTTATGAATTTATATCCATTTTTCTCTTATTTACGTCTCTTTCGGCCTATTTCGCTTCATATTTTTATTAAATCGTGTTTGTTTTCGTAAATCAGCAGTAAAAATAAACGGTTGTTTTTAAAATGGATACGTATAATAGTTTTGTATTTTTCTGAATACTTTCCTTCTCTCTCTCTCTCTCTCTCTCTCTCTCTCTCTCTCTCTCTCTCTCTCTCCTACATGATATGTGAAATAATATTTTAACAAGAATCCAAGAAAAAGAGCATGTTTAAAATAATCGATGCACAAAATTTCGATAACTTTAGATATTATTTTAAATCAGAATTTCTATTTTCACGAAAATTGAAAATTTTAAATTAATTTGTTATTATGTGTAAATAGAATTTCTTTCTTTCTCTTAAAGCTATTTAAATAATTATTTCCACAATAATCTACATTTTAAATATATTTCTCTTCATTGAAAAGAAGATAAGTAAGTTCACATATACAAAGATCATATATCTTAGTATTCTTGAAATTTTAAATACATATTTAACAAGTTATATTCCATTTTTTACAAATTTTATTTTTAACATAATTTTTAATGAAATGTTAATCTTTCTCTCTCCTTTGCGGTAACATCCTTTATATAATATCACCGCGGTTTACAACCGCAAAGGGTTGATATTAGAAGAATACGAGAGTATATGTTTCTTTCCGTTTCTTTGTATTGTTAGAGTTAATTTCGAAAATTGGTTGCCATCTATTTCAACACATACATACGTATATTCCATTTCGGGAGTCTATGCATATGATTTAGCTCACCGGAATGCCGACGGATTCAAGTTCCTCGGATGGCAACTTCCAAATGTGGAGCACGAACTTAATTAGCGGAATTGTCAAGAAACGAGATTGGAGGGCCACCAGTGCTGGCGACGTAATTAATTAGCGTGCGCGACACGATCCTCTAATAAGATTTTGCCTGTCGATTGTTCCATCATCGACGTGTACTGCCTAGTGGCCGCTGATAACGCAGCATCTCACACTTTACAAGAAAATGAAGTACAAGCGGTAATCGGTGCATGCAACAGACTGATTGATATGCCGCAAGCTCGGCGGGCGTTTAAACTCTATTACCAATTTTATTGTCCACACAGAATATAAACGTATCCGTTGATTCTTAAGTATTCGCGTAATAAACATTGTACACAGATATACGTTAAAACAGTATCGGTTTCATTTCTCTTCCAGAAATAGACTTGGTATTAAATACTAAAGATTTTTTTTTTTTTTTTTTTTTTTTTTTTTTTTTTTTTTTTTTTTTTAATGTAAGAAAAGGGTTCTAATAATCTCTTCCGTATCTAAAAAAAAAGAGATCTTGAATCAAATCGATTCGACACGTATCATATATGTATCCGAATTTATGACAGGATGACAGAAAAATGGATTTCTATTTATTATAAATACATGTAAATATTTTTTATTTTTTTAGAAAATATATATTTTTGAAAAAATAAAAAATATTTACATGTATGAATCTCTATTGTTGAGATGAAAAAATGTTTGTTCATATATACATATATGGCAAATTAATTCCTTTCACGTTTCATTGTATATAAATATTCAGTAAGCAAATTGTTGGGTAAATATATTACGGTTTATAAGTAATACATATACATATATATATATATATATATATATATATGTGTGTGTGTGTGTGTGTGTGTGTGTGTGTGTGTGTGTGTGTGTGTGTGTGTGTGTGTGTGTGTGTGTGTGTGTGTGTGTGTGTGTGTGTGTGTGTGTGTGTGTGTGTGTGTGTCTATATATATATATATATATATATATATATATATATATATATATATATATACGTATATGTCTAAATGTGATTTTACACACAAATGCGAATCAAATTAAGCTACTTATCTGCAAAACATAATTGAATAAAACAGTGCGTATTAAATTATGTAAGCGACATGACGCACGTGAAAGCTCCAAAGCCAAAAGCTGAGCGAAGAGAAACGTCATTAAATTTGCAACGTCGCTCGACACCGTAGAGCGCGAATATAACAGGGGAAAATACACATCCGAATAAAACGTATAGCTCTTTCGTGTCCCGCGATCGGGTGTCGCGAAAAGTACTCTTGGAGAAGAAACTTGACATCGTCGTCCTACGACGGCAGATTGGATTCAATTTCAATATTGTTTTCATTCACGATTCTCCATCCGCGATCATATAAAGGATCGTTCAAGAATCTCTCTCTCGGTAGGCGAAAAACTGGTAGTGTCGAAGAGACGACATAATTTCACACGTGGGCGAACGCAAAATTCGTGACGTCGGTAATGTGGATGTTACTCGATTAAAATACAAAAGACGAGAGAGGGTTTATACTGTGTTAGATCGAGTTTCGAAAGCGCGGACGACCAAATAATAAAATATTTTCGAAACAGATTCGACGGAGAGATTAAGGGGGAAAAAAAGAAGCGATTTCGCGCTCGACGAAACTAATTTCGTGCCCTTCGCGAGGCGAACAAGCGGCTCGTCGTCTATCGATTGTCATACGCTTCGAACAATCAATGCGCACCATCATGCCGATTGATATTTCACGACGCGACGCGAATATTGACTGCGGGCATTTTCTGTGACGATCCACCTTTATATTATTCCATACATGGCGCAGTGTCGACCAACAAAGATTGTCAACAGAGTCCGATCTGCGCGATTATGTTATTTTCAGCATATAACTCGGTACCGTCTATGAATAAATTCATATTCTATCTATTTAGATCTGTAAGCTTTGGAATTTTCATACCAAAATACACGATCTTATTGTCGCTTGTTATCGCGGAGTTAAATACAGTTTGCATCAATCAAGATCAAAACTTTTGTCATATTATATCTAAAACATTGTTTACTTTATCAAGTAGACGACATTGAAGATAAGTTAATGCAATTTAGTTTCTTACATGTATATGAAACACATTTTATGTCAAATTATACTTCCTTATGCGTCTTACAAAAAGTAGAATTTAATTCTTCTAATGTTTATGAATATTTCAACATAATATTTACATACTATTTTGTCTTGAATAAAAATAAAATAATTAATCATAAAAAGTTACGCATTATTAGATAGTATACAAAATTATCGTTAAATTTAATATTATTAGTAATAATAATATTAATATTATATGTTTTCTAATTATAATTATACAATATATAAAGCTCCAATGTAATAAATAACATAATAAATATAATTGTAATAATATAAATCACGACTTGACAAAAAAAAAAGAAGAATTCACTAATGTTTGCTTTATATCTAAAACGTTGAAAAAATTTGATTATCTAAGCGGAAGCGATTGGTCGCGATCAGATAATTGAAGTTTACCGGCGAAAAGAAAATACATTTACATCAACAAACCCGAGAGATCGGCCCGGTTCTTTACAACTTGGAGGGAAACTTTCTTGGCAAAAATACCGCGACATGCACATCCATCAAAATCTTGACTTTCCCTCGTTTGATGAATCACCTAATCGATATTGATTAAACATCAGCCTGTGCCTCTATAGAGAACGATAAGACGACGTCTTCAGAGAAATATAATATATAATTCAGTAATTATATGGTTACGCGAATGCAAAATATTTGCTAAACAAAAAGAGAAACACAACATCGCCGCGATACTTAACTTAATAATTTATAGTTTGATGTTCTTAATTATTTACACCGGTCGCTCTCTCGAGCGGAATTACGTAGGATTACTATGATAATCAATTTCTCGTGGAGGATAAGTTCATGAATAATTAAATATGCGTTCCATGCGATATAATTTCTAACATTTCCTCGCGATACTCGCAACATATGTGTGTTCAAATACCATATAATTCTATTTCGAAAAACGAAGGTACAAAAAATATCGGATCGTCTACAATTCGAGAAATTTCCAACTGTCATTTTCGCCGAGCGCTGAATTCATATCCGCGTGTTAACAATTTTTCTTCTATAACCAATCTACACGACCCCAAATAGGTGACGAGGAGTTCAATAAAAAGCGCTGTCGAACGCGTACCGGGCACACAGCACTTGGACACGTTCCCTCGAAGATGACGAAGAGCGAATTTCCGGCCGAGCGATCGCGCAGACCGCAAAATGTCGATTGGACGCGTCGTGCGCGTCCGTAGAGTCCCATCAGAATTTCATTACGCGCATAAACCCCACGGTCAATTTCAAGCCATGTCTCTGGTATACCTCAAATGGCAACACGAATATATTACGTATCCAAGCGCGTCACATTCGAGGTAACCGAACACGGATGCGTATCGGAGAGTCGATATTAATCCTGAGATGCGATAGCCAATTCTCATTTTATCTATCAAAAACGATATGGCAATATATATTATAACGTGGCAATATAATTATAATATATAAGTTATTATAATTATTAGTAATTTAAGATATACTTTTAAGAGATGCAAAAAAGCATAATTTGAACATAATTTACAATAATTGATATTAAAAAAAGAAATATGTAAATAACACACAATTTTATTAGAGAAAGAAAGAAAGATTTCCGCATTGCAATCTCTCTCTCTCTATTCAAATGATAATAGGTCATCCAGTATAATATTAAGATCATAAAAATGTGAAACAATTCGGGACTTCATCGTAAAAATAACGATCGTAGCACAATACGCAATATGATGTCGATTAAATCTCCAATGCGCTATTAAATCTTTACATTATACACAATCAACTTTTACATCGTTTTATAAAGTATAATCTGCGCAAGCGATACACGCGTATGCGTGGTAAAATAAAATACAATAGAAATGGCAATAAATCAATATTTATACAGCGCGACACGCGCGCGATCATTTTGCAAACGCTTCAAAGAATCAAAGTATTTCAGTAACACATCCGATATACGGTAAAATCGATGGCTCATCACATTTGACGTTCTCTGCAAATATCAAATGACACGTAAATGCATTAACACGTACTATTACAAATAGACAAACGCGTTTTTTTTTACACAGTTCAAAAGCTGTTTAAACACTATGCGTTCAATGGAATACTGTACAATTTCTTTTTATCTTGTACCGAGAAGTTAATATGACACCGCGAGTTGCGAAATCAGAGGACAAAAAGCAAATTATATAAAGTTTTTATCGCGTATTTTATAGCTATTTACTTCGAATATTTTTGCGAATTTCATTGTATATTTAATTCAAGTATTATTTTTGAATTTTGAAGAAATTGGATTAAAAAAAAGATTGTGCATGTAGAAATCTATATATTGTATTATATCAAAATTAAAGCACGTATATTTGAAAAAAAAAAATATGCGTTAATAATTTGTGATCTCAATTGCCTCTGGATGTAAAATCTAATTCACGCAGTTCGAAGTTATTGTCATCTCGCTCTATCAGCTCTTCAGAATCTTTTCCCCAAGCAGAAGCGAATAATTTTCACGGAGATTTGGATTCGAAAAGACCTGCGAGTGCAATTTTTCGTTGTCGAAATGGTCTTAATATCGAATGCTGTAAGTGTAAGTGAAAAACGACGACTGCGTCAAAAACTTCCGCTCAGCGGGAGGTTACTGTTTATGCTGTTTATCGAGGATCCATCGACTAATATCAGAAACAGAACTAAAAACTAAAAATCTCACTTCGGTTCTTTTGCCCCGTTGCTCCGACGAAAGAGCTCGTAATTAACCGTTAAAAAGTTTCGTAAATGCTGACCGAAGTGAAAACTGATCTCTGCTTTTTAAAGGAAAAGCGCCGGGAGAGGATCCAAAAGCGAATATTCCCGCTAATTATGTTGATTAAATGTGCACATCCAAAACCTAAAGCTAAAGAATCTAAGGGATGAGAGGAACATCATTGCGTTTATTCAAACATGAAGGAAAATGCGAAACTTTTTAAAGTGGATGCTACAATATATACATAAAAATTAAATCTGTTTAAAATAAGGGGTAGAATTTATATCTAAATATGTAAAGAAGATATGGGAAAGAGACAAATATTTCAGTCATGTTCCTCACATTAAGAATTATCTTTTCTCGCGATAACAGATGATAACTCTATCTCTTGCAATAAGATGATGATAGCTTCTGAAATTCCTTACCGCTTCCCCTCCCTCGTCCTTTCCTCGTTTGGACATAATATACATCTCAAAGGTGACGAAGATGAAGTTATCGCAACCATTACGTTTCATGCTAGCATGGAATAAGCAAGTTCGCTAAAATATATATCAAGTGTATCCCGCTTCCATCGCTCCAGCCAGAGAAACGTTGAATTGTTCGCTCACCATCGCCGCAAGGGCGGTTAAATTTCACTCCCGGGTTTCTAATATCTAATTACTTCCGTGTAAGGAAGCAGGACACGCAAATATGTATTTAATCTAGAAAACTAAAGATTCGATCGCGATCCGTATTTAGATCGAGAAGGATTCGATTTTATCTCGAATGACGAATAAATTCGCCCACGGACCGATCCGTGTGGCTCGTACAAAGTCCGCCTACGATAGCGAAGCTATCCGAGGTTAACATTGTTTGCGGCGAGAAGTTGGATTACTTCGGTATTAACGACAGTGAACGGGCGCAGAGGCGAGCCCAAGGGAATTGTCTTCTCTTTCTCTTTCTCTCTAGCAACAATTCTCCGGGTAATAATTCAATGTGTGTGTTACTCGCTCCGCCGTTATACGATCGATCGCATTAACGACGTATCGAATGGATACTTCCATCACGCTTCCGGTTTTTCCCTCCGAAGCGTTACTCACTTTATATCCCCTCTCCCCCAAGTTCGATCGGGCTAATGGATGAAGATGCGATGGGAAATTGGATACGGAAGATGAATTAAATTTGGTGATGATTCACGGAGCTTTCATGGAAGCGTTATAGAACACTTTGATCGTTTACGCGAAAAGGGGAGAGAAGATAGACCTGCTTTGTTTGACAATATCAATCTCAAAATCTGGCGCCTGTTATTTACACGTGAGCCAAGTTTACCGGGATATATCGACTTACTAAACTGGTATAGCCCGTATATACGACGCATGTATACAAAATAGGAAATCATGATTTATCTACGTCGCGCGTCGCACTATACGTGGGCCCGTTGGTCCACAGCCAGAGGGTCGATAATTAAACGTCGCCTTTCGCAATCGCGAGACAGCCGGAATAGCGAGCGTGATCGCCGAGAGTTAGCGTAATGTCACGCGCGATCAATCCGCCGTCGAATTGTACACAATTTCATTTGGCCGATGTGTTTTACACCTATTACCGATCACAGCTCTCTCCGCCTCTCTGTCGCGTGTATGATTACATTGCTTATGCATTGATTCAAGTTACGTAAAGTAACTAGAAGATTTCGAAAATAATGATTAAAAAATCGCTAAAGAAGAAGCGAATGAACGGAAATCCGCGCCTCTTTCTTTAATTATAATAATATAAGTAAGAAGAAATAAATAATAAATCGTCTCGCAGGCGAGAAGAAATTCAGATGCATGTATATTGCAAGATATATTGTCGGTTTCGCGCGATTGGAAGATAAATTATCGTAGCGACAAATACGCGGAACTTAGTACGGTTAATCAAAATTCGCAAATGTCTTTGCAGAGAGAAACGGAACTTGATAAACGGACCAGAGTTTCTCGATGAAACTCCTTCGAGGGAGGAGGATACGACAGGACTAAAACACGTTAGTAAATCTACGGACAAACTGTTACCATCTCTAGATCCCCCGGGCGGAGAGAACATCGAGAGAGGCCTCTAATTACTCCGTGGATTAAGCGAGACGCTTACGCGATCCTCTTAGACGAGTATTTACAACGTCGATACTCGCGAATCTTAGCAAATCTCGCAATTAAAGCCACTGCTTGGCAGACTGCCGCGCCTTGAGCATTCATAAATCTTGCAATATATAAAATCAACTTGGAGCAAACAATGTTCGTGTCGCACATTCGAGATTTAAATTATATCTGATTACGAAACGCAGCGATGTTGATGAACAACAGGTGATTATGTTGCATCAACAAAATACGAAAAACAAATAAAAATCTCTCTAAAATTATACAATATATATATATATATATATATATATATATATAATTATTAATATATATATTAACGACAAATTTTATTATTTATCAAGTATATGTATTAATATTCACATTTATTTAACTATTTGCATTGATTATTAAGGATATATTTGTATTATATTCTAATTTGTATTATATTCATCCATATCGTTAGATAATATTGACCAAAAGTAAGACAAAGAACAGTAATCCTTTACTCACTGTAATTGTTTATTAAAAGTCATTCGATACCAAGCTCACGTATTAAAAGAAACACTAATAAATTCTAAACTCGGAAACTCTTGCGTCCGTCCGTCGCGTCGGTGCGTTTTGCAAGACGCAACGCGCGCATCCTGACGCATGCGGTATGAAAATCGACCCTCTGCGAGCACGTGAACGAACTGCTAAGATCTCGGGGAAAAAGAATCTCGCGCCGACGTAGCTCTGGTAGAAATTGCGCCGCTCGATGGTCTATGTTTATAGCGCGCGATTGTGAGACTCTAGAGACATTTTACAAATGGCTTTTAATACCTCGTTTCGGAATTCGAGCCATTTTCCGAGCACAGGGATAAAAATCGATCGCACTCCCATGGGACTAAGCAAACCATGTAGCATTCTCATTCGGTTCGTGTTTCCGTCCGATGGTTTGCTTAGTCCCTCTTGGATTTCGCTTCGAGATATATATATATATATATATATATATATATATATATATATATATATATATATATAATCTGCTCACATGTTCGATTAAATGTAATTCCATCGAAATCATGTACTTTTTATAGCTAAAAATGTAAAAAAGAATATTACGGATATCACGGTAAATTCATTGGATATGTAAAAAAGTTATTTAAAATGCAATAATTAAATATATTAATTTTAATTAAACAAAAATATTACAGAGAGAAATTCTTATTTACAATAGTATTAAAATTTTTCAAACTTGGATTGACTATTTATATTTCAAATACTATTTTGCTTACACTATTTAGAATATTTTATGTAGAATATTTTATAAAATGATCAGAAAAATTAGAAAAAAAAAACAAAAAAACGCAAAATTTATCTTAAAATAATTATTGTTTATTTATCGCTAATTTACAAAAACACAACTAATATATAAAAAACGGAAATTTAATCAAATGCAAACAAGAACAGATATATATTAATAATCAGAATGAATATAAATTCGTAAAAATAGTATTCAAGTATTTTAATATTTACGATAATTAATTTAATATTATCTTTCATTAGAATGGAACGAAATAATTGTCATCTTTTGCAGTCTTTAACAACATGCGAAAATTAATATATTTATTTCTAAAAATTGATATATTTTTCGTGAAATCATCCACGCATTTAAAATTTTAATTAACGTACAAGTAAATTATCATATATTAATTAAATTATTATTATTATTATTATCATTATATATTCTTTAAATACGAACCAATAAATTGTCCGATTGATCGCGCTCGATCGCCGTCGCATACGCGGTATAAATACGGGTCTATCGTATAACGTATTCTAGGCACGAGTACGTGCGATGCGATCGGATGAATCTACAGAAGGTGCAAAATCGATTCCGTCGGCGTTCTAAATCCCACCGCGACGCGATCCTAAATCTGTCCATACGTCGTTCCGATCGGCTCGCATTTGGCTCGCCTCACCGATGATATCTCAAGAGAGCCACCCGAGGTGGCTACCCGATGACAGATCGATCATATTAGGCCGCTCGCCATCGTCGACGAACAATGAGCGATCGGGCGCGTTAATGCCGCGATTTGCAGTCGAGGATCTGCACAGAGGAAGGCCGACGCCGCCGTCGTCCGATGGAATATCAAACAGACTGCTGTCTGTCTGCATACGGCTTACGCCGTCATTTGACAGCTCTCTCGTCGCCTCTACTAACGGCTCTCGAGGCCGCCGCCGCCGCCGCCCATGCCTCTTCACTTTGCCCGATTCTCTCGCCGCGCAAAAGTTATGTATCAAGTGCCTATTTAAAGTTTGAAAAAATTTTCTTTAAGAAACTTTGAAATATTTCAATCATCAGTTTCCCTTCGTAGTATCTTATTGTTAGAATATAAGTACAAGAGCACTTTTAAATTTCAATTATCATAATTTTAATATGGATAAGATTCTATCCTAAAAATTTTATCGGCTTATTCCGTCTCCTTCTCTTGCTATATATAAAAATAATCTAAGCTTGATTAGAAGAACGTGCTCGTGTAACGTCTGCCGCGCGGACGGAATATCGTAGTTGGTTTAATGAATTCCTTGTACGGACGATAATCGCGGCAATTAGATAAACGCGTGCGCGATCGGACTTGGAGCGAGAGAATCTCGTCGCCGGTGGTCGCGACGCGGACAAATCCTCGTTAGATCCTTAAACCGGAAAGCCCGCCGGACATTACTCATTGGACGACGACGACGACGACGAGCTTCGCTGTAAAAGACGCGAGCCACCAACATCGAACTCTAAGCCGACATTGTCACGTTCCGCTCCGAGAAAATGGAGAAAAGTCGCCGGGAGACTATAATTCCGTGAACATAAATCGCGAATGTGTTAATCCTTAAAGCGGTATGAAACTTGGAAATGTCGGATTTAACAGACATTCCTCTTGGACAACTTTTCAAACGTTACGCATTTACGATAAAAACGAGTCACGATTGCAATAAAAGTTGATGTTCCAGCAATATTGCTTTAAAAAAAAAGAGAGAGAGAGAGAGAGAGAGAGAAAACTTATTTTAGATTACACAACTAATTTTTAAAAGAAAAAAATAGCAGAAAGAACTCATATTTTTATAGCAATTTATTTCATTCCAATCCTTAATTTTGAATTTTTAATATTGACGATATTATCTTATCGTTTTTTTTTTCCTCTCTCTAAACGCTATCGATTTAACAATGTGCATTTACATATTTTTTTTTTGAATATTCTAATATTCTTCTGGATATTCATCTGGGTATATAATATAGAACGTTAAAGTTCATGGACAGCGCAACACAAAGAAGGAAAGCTATTTTCATTAGATGGAACAATATTGTTGGAATGAAGAGATAACGCTCGGCTATATATTCGCGCCCACCTGCTAGTCGAGATTATTAGCAGAGAGATAATTAAGTTTGTAAAGAAGGAAACGCGAGAGAAAAATCAACACAAACTTTATGTGTAAAAGATCTGTTCTAAATTCATAAACTATGATTGCACGCCGATATATATATATATATATATATATATATATATATATATATATATAAGCGCAGCGTTAATATAATAAACAAAATAAAATAATTAATTAATAATAATAATAATAATAAATAATATCTAAGAAAATCAAAATTTCGAACGGAGTTTCAATTCAACGATTAATATCTCATTACCTAAGGATTCAGTTGAATATTGGTAAATATCATGACATTTAATTAAATGCAGCCTTTCACGTTATTAAAGTCGTATATATTTTTCCAACGCGCAGTGAGAGCCGCGTTAAAAACTGCTGAGTTTCAAACGCATTTCAGAAACTTTTGACTAAAGGGGTGGGGGGGGCTCGACTATTTAAAATCCAATTTAATTAAAATCTTTTTTACGTTCACAAGCTTCGCGATTACCGAGCATTGCATATCGCGAGTATTCAAGGCGTGCGCGACGAACGAAATTATGTCACATATGGTATGTCGATCGTGAAACCAGCGTCCAATAATCGATACAACATTCGCGAGATGCAAACGGAACAAAAGGAAAATTCTCCTTCTTGACTGCCTTAATCGAATACTTATTTGTTTATGAACAGTATGTGCTTGTCATTCGCATGTACTCATCGATAAACGAAGACACGAATTGCCTTGACAATTGCTTAACATCGCTCTTAGCGTAAACGCGCTATATTGCATTGCCATACACGCGCGTATGATCCTACATAATCGACGACAAAAATATTGTACAATAAATCGATCCAAAGAAAAACCGCAGCTTGCTAAACGATATCGTATTATAAGAAGCAATTCTTTACAGCTAAATAATTCTAAAATTATGCTAAAAATTTTACATGTACATAATATACTAGCGATCTTTACATTTATATATTAAATATAAAAATTGTTCATGTAACATAAAACCGAAGCTGTCGCAAACACTTGTCCATTTTCTCCCTCGTTTCCCATTCCGATTTCACACAGAAATCAATTCCGCCACAGAGCAACATAGTAAGTAACAAGCGAAGTATAAAATCTCGTAAGTTTCCAGGAGATTGCAATTGTCCAAGTTACTTGCGTCAATCGGATAAAATGGATACCGTCTACGGTAAAGTGATCAATACACCGACGATACAATATACGAAGCTTTATGTATTATATCTTATTGTTAGAACGAAATCGCGGAGCGAAACGAGTGAAGCCGCAGAAAGGGGGAAACCGTCATAGCAAACTCTCTGAAAAGACCTCAGGAGGTCCATGCGTCGCTGTGTATGAGTCAGTATATGTATGTGTGTACGTGTGCATAGTATATGTATTAATACAAAACGAGGCAAGCATGCAAGCAAGCAAAGCGGAAAGTTCAGAGCAAACCAAGTTCACCCGAAAAAGTATTCGGAAAAAAATGCAAAATACGCTTCCTCTCCGCCCTCTATTGGTACTCAATTATCGATTATAAAAAAATGTCCTATCTTAAGAAGAAGAAGAAAAAAAAACCTGTACAGACTGTATGATACTAAACTATAAACTATTTGACAAATTTGATAACAACTTTCCTTTAAGTTGAAAATTTAAGTTTCATAACATTAGGGAAATTAAAGTGGTTTCTTCATAGAATTATTCAATCAATATTTGAAGCGAATCTACTTTAGCGAAAATTTGACGTCAAGCTTGATTAAGGATGCTTAGCATTATAGATTTAAAAAAAAATACAGCAAATGCTGCTTAATTAAAAATAAATATCATTGATTTAAATAACCAGTATTATTTAATATTTCAATGTTCAAATATTAATCTTTCCTTTAAATTCCTAAGAAAATATTCAAAAATTAATTAAACTTGTAGTTTAAATATTTAATTAAATTTAAGATAGAGTCACAAATGTGATTTTTTAAATCGGAAATAAAAAGAGCAAAAATTAAATTTAAGTTTTTACCGAGAAAAAATCCAACGAAAAAAATCTATCGAAGATAACAGCGTTTACTAACGTTAAAGAATTATTGTATTTCCTCGTACGCTATTATAATAATATGAAAATAAATTGCAAAAGTTAGTTGAATTTCTAATAGAGAGCCGTATAATGAATAATAGAAGGTAACGTGGTGCCAAAGTGGAACGTTGTTACGAATGCAACAAAAGGACGCCAGTAATGAATCGGCAGATTGTCAGTAAAGGATCTCCCGGAAGCCTCTCTCCCTTTCGTACGCGTTTAATGAGAATTGAATTCATTATCTGACAGCGACTAGTATCAATTAACGAAAGAAAAGCTTGGCAGGCCATTTTTTGCACGCTGGCTGTCGAGAAAATTATCTCTCGCTTTGTTTCAGTAGACAGTCATAATTGAAGACGAAAAAAACGCGCCAAGTATCAGAAAGCTGTTTTTTTTCATTAACATTGGAAAAATTCTTGTCTCCGACCGAGCTTTTAATTGTTTACGAATATCGCCAAAATACCAATGCAAATGACGCGCATAATCGTATTCTTAAGTTATTCTATTTACTCCCAAGTTCGGGAAAGCAACGATATTCCCTCGATAGCAATAAATTCGGCGGCGATATTCTGTAAATATTACAACATCGTCGAGGGGAAGACATGGACTGCATTACTTACTTATCGATTAATGCATTCCACCGTGGATGCAAAATACGCCGGTATCTTGAAGAAGGGGATATCGGAGCATACAGACTTTTGAGTCATCGTGATAAAAATAAAGGGAGAAAAAGCAAAAAAGTTTACGCACTGACCTTCATAATAATTTATGTCATACGTTATTCATAAGCGCGTCTCGCGCGAATTAATAATGATATAATCTATTCGCATTAAGCGTCAATTTTCATTCGCCATAAACAAGCGATAATTAAGTAAGAAACGCAGCAGTTATTTTAACATACGCGAAATACAATACAGTATCTAAAAGCACTTATTTTATTCGTTATTTGATAATCAGAAATATCTTCATTTCAGAAACAAAAATCGATTCCAAATCAATAAATTGCTATTTATAAAATAATAATTAACTAATACGTTAAATTAAAATCTACTTGAAATGTGTAGTTGATTTTACAAATTAAAAATAAATATTTTAAATATATGGTATATTCCCCGTTAAAGATTTCAAATAATCAATTAAAATAATTATTTCTCTCATTATATGGACAATAAAATATTTGCATATTATTTCCACAAATTTATACTTTCATTCTATTTATTTATTTTTCACAATTTTCGTGATTCTCCGTTTTTATTTTATTCGTGGTTTTTATTAAATTATATTTTTGTAAATTAAATAAATTAAATATAAAATAATTATTTTTGAAATAAATATGAACCTGTTCTCTCATTTTCCTTTCTCTAATTATTTTTCTTGTTGTAATATTGAAATAATCACAAACACACACACAATGCGCAAGCGTCTGAAAATTTTTTCATCTCAAATATTATTTTTAATAAAAATTTTTAATATTTCTTTTAAAATTCTTATTTGAATAATTTTAAATAAATATTTCCTATAAATTTATATTTTTATCATCCATACAAAAGAAATTGAATTCTTAAAAATATTTTATTCAAACAAAGCTATATTTAAATAATTATCATCAATAGTGTCTATATTTTAAATACTCATTAATAGATAAATATCTAAAAAGATCGCAAATGTATGTGTATCATGTTTAAAATAATAATAACTATCTATTTTACGACATTAGGTAAGCCGCGTTACTTGGAATTCGCCAAGATAAGAAACAACAATATTGTTTACTTTCAGCTCCTATTTCGATATTTTTAACAATAATATTCAACACCCTATTTTATTATCATCTTCGCCCATGCTAATTATTATGAAAACTATAATTCTCGATATAGCGCATTATCCTGTGATTTCGTGAAAAGATAAATGTAATTTATTCTCTTATGAATAAATTCTAAATCAATTAAAGATTCTTTATGGAAAAGTCGCGTTATTAATATAGAAAATACATATTATTTTCAATTACTTTAATTTCTCGAGTAAAATATAGCATATATATGTATCCAGTTTAGTTTCACTCGACAAAAATGAAGTAAGTTATTCGATATTATTGAGATCCCCGGATATATTTCGAATTATATTTTATCGTGCTGCGATAAATAAATCTACGAGCAGAGATTGGATAAACTTCTTTAGCTCTGCAAAGTCTTATTGTTTCAATTTATCCGTGTTCATAACCGGTCTTCTTCTTTTCGCGCATCGACATCGATCACGACGATGCAATGCAATTATCGCGTCCTCACATTTTTCGCAGCGTCTTTCCAACCAACAGCCCGACAAGAATCCTTGTGACGTACGAGGGTGTACGAAGCATTTTCCGCCGGGCGGAAACTATTTTTAGATCACCGGAGAGCTCTCCATTTGGCTCGACAACACTTCTACGCGGAGAGAGCTAAGGGAAGTGGTAAGTAACCGGCATGTAACCGGCGCGCGCCACATCCCATATAAATCCCACAAGTACAATCTTGTAGCGGCAACCCGTTATAGGGTGGAACAAACCGTGAAACCCCGGGATAATCGAGGGATCTGAGGAAACACTTTCGAGGACGATAACGCGCTTCATCCCCCGGACGGAATGCATAACGAGCGATAAAAGATAAAAGGTAAAATTTAAATAATCCGCGAATGAATAATTTAAAAATCGGATGAAACTCTTCAAATTAAAATGATACGGCCATATCATTTGTTCGCTACAAATTATTTTCCTTTCGTATATAATCTTATTGTACAAATAAAGATTATTTGAAATTGAGCAAAAACAAAAAGAGATGAATTTTATAATTGAAAAATATCGCAATATTGTTTGATATAAATTGTGCAAAAATAAAATCTTTTTCTTATTGTATAAAAATATAAATTATTTGAAATTGCGGAGGAAAAAAGATGAATCTTATAATCGCAATATTGTTGCGATTTATCACGCTCCATTGTCTCTTCAAATACTGTATATATATAAGTTTTAGATAGAAAATCCACGGAAGAGTCGATAACAACGCCAAATATGTATGTAATAAGAAGACTTACCTTACGTTTATTTCCGCGTCCTTTATTTCTTCGGTTTCTCACGTGCCACTCCTTCGAAAACTTCGTTTTCCTCCTCTCCCCGAAGAAACTTTCAAGATCGCGATAATTCTCGCGCGAATCCAAGCAGCACCGATACTCAGTTCAAACTATGAAATGTATCTTTGCTTATAAAGACCATGACTTTTGAACGATATAACGATCTAGAACAGAGATCAATAACGATGAAAGATTAGATTAGATTAGATTAGATTATGAAGCACTACAGCAATGTGTTATTATGTATATACCGCAATCTTTATACGTATATTTATAGTAGCTGAATAGAAAAAAAATGTGTTTCCTATATTGTTATGTAAATTCTGATGATACGAACTTGTAATCGGGTAGATATTTATGATTTACCGATTAAATCTCGCGTCTGTTTTTTTTTTTCCCCCAGTGAATTGTTTTTGTATTTAAATACGCAACAGATGTATAAAAATGCAATGCGAACATTGCATTGGGGAAGTTTAATTATAACGATTTAACAAAAAATTATTAAATCGTTATAATTTATTAAAAATATCAAAATCACAACTTTAAAAATCGCAGCTTTTATACATCTCTCAGCATATATACGATTTTTTTTTTTTTTTTAAATAACGTTATTTAACACGAATATCGGAAATTCAAGTTGAACAAAAGTATAATTAAAGCATGGATATATACATATATTGACCTTAATACGACAATTCAAAGCCACAATCAAAGCATGATAATTAATTGGCCTCTCTCTTTGAAATATTTCGATGGCAAGGAACTCTTTTTTTTTTTTCTCAACGCGCGGTCGATTTTGAGGCGGGGAAATTCAAGAGTGACAGAGAAATGTCACTTTAATGCGACACATAAAGGGACTAATGCGCACAGATTTGTAGAACGTCGTTACGTTGTCTTCCGTATTCGAGTGGCGAAACAAGTTAATTAAGGGGACCACCCGCAGTAGCATCCTCCTTTTCCTCAACGAGATTGGAAGCGTGCCAAGTCTGTCACTCTCGAGGGTCGATTTGCCGCCTCGCCCATAAGTGATTCAACTTCGAGTCGACGCGGATCTCGCACCGATTTTTCCTTCTCTTTCTATCGTAGGAGAATTACAAATAATATCTTCGCTCTGATCGCGATTGATTAATTCATAAGATAAATGGAGAGAAAATGATATTCATTGCATTTATTAGATATCTCGAGAGAAGTAAAAAGAGGAGGAAAATGTGTTGTTTTTTTTTCCCCCAGAACAAAATCGTATCTCGATGTCTGAAATTTCTATTTCATATTATTCTTATCCCTCTCTATTTCTCTCTTCCATGTGCGTCTGCGAACGCACAGAGCAATTTGAAGTTTCGTCTAAACTTCACGCAATCTCTCGCACTAACTTTCTCTAAACTGTCCAATTACATAACGGGAGGATTCCGGTGAATCAACGCGAGGACGGTGGCATCTCCGGCGCTGTTCAGTATCCGTGATAGAATTTAATGCCATATTTCATGAGCTCGTCATCTATCGCGAATGATGTCGCGAGATCAGCCCGAATTGTCCATTCATTCACAGATTTCGATATAAACCGAAAATCACTTTTTACTCAGCGAAAACTTTAGAAGGAAATCATCCTCCGTCGTGGAATCTTTGACATTAGAATTTTCTCGAAAATTGGATCCAACCGGCGCGGCGGCGCGACGTTGATTTGTCAAAGCAACAACTTTCACGACAGAGCGAGGACTGCGAAACTGGATTCTCATTATACCCGGGACTAAATTAGCGTGGCTAAATTCATTAAGCTTGCGGACCGTGTAGGATCCGGGACGATAAATATTTACGTATCACCGAAGAAGAAATGTGGGTTACGTTTGCATATCGCGGAAAGAATATTGGGAGCCGTGGCGTCGCGAATGCTATGGATCGAGAACGACGAGGATACTACACGCATAGTCTCGTGATAAGAGACTCCACTTCCTTCGTGAGTTACGCATTTAGTCGTCCGCGTTTATCGCGCCTCGCTCTTGGCCATTGGCTCCTGTTAACTTATGTTACAAATGTCACGTTCCCCATGTACAATCATTAATCGATTGTATATAAACGGTCGTTATTCTCTTTACTCTTAATATAATATAAAATATGATATAATGTAAATATTTTTTTCATCATAAATTCATTTTTCCTTAAAAAAAAAAAAAAAAAAAAATAGCCTTTTATTATTTCTTATTCCTATATTTTTGATTACGAAAAATATCTTCTTATTAGAAATCTATCTCTCTTAAGATTAATTCCGTATTTTCGCTGTAAAGATCGCTGGGATAAATCAAACATTGAAAGATTACGAGACGTTCGAAATTCAATGTACTCATTGTTAAATTAACACGAGATATACGAATTCTCAGGATTGATCGATGACGACATAATTATTAATCATCCGATATTTACCTCTCGCGAACAATATCTCTTGGAAATCATACGAGGAAATGAACGCGTAATCACTGATTAAAATATGAGAAAAAACTCGTTTGAAAAGGATATATACATATATGAGTGGTGGAAAAATGATTTCCATAAAATACTTTTTTCTCCCTCTTCCTCTTTTTTTCTCGATACTCATTCGAAAGCTTAATACAGCTTCGATTCCGATCGGACGATGAGCGTACTCATCAAATTTTCAAAAGCGTCCTGGAGAATATGTATGAGGCTTATGTATGAGGCCAACTCGTGTCATGTATAACCGAGATTCGCACGAGAGTAAAGGCTCGCGCACCGAGAATTCCGAGAATTCCGAGAATCCCCGTGTCTCCGCGTGATTCCTCCGTCATTATGCGCGTGGCGTCTGTATCTCCGCGCTCTCGAAATGTCTCGAGAACGATATCGGGGCAAATTAGAGGGACATAAGATCGAGCGCTACGCGCGAAATATTTCGTGCATATGTACGTGTAATGTAAATACCAAGCTCCTGATTGCATCTCGAGGATTCAATCCATTTGCCTCGGCTCTATCACTGTCGTGCTCTCTCTTAACTCGCGACGTCACGCGAACGAAGGGCTCACGTAGAGCTTTTTACTGCAGAATCTAAATTACATACGTACTCTCTACATTACGCGGTTCAACAAAAAAGACAAGCTCGAGAAAAAAAAAAAGAAGAGTAACTATCCCTCGCCAAGTTTTCTCGATGTTCAATACGATTTTACCTCATACGGTTAACTGAGGAAAGTTTCGTCACAATTTGAGAAACTTATGTAAAGTTATAAAGTGAGAAAAGACATTTTTAAGATAATTTTATTTCGTTTGAAACTAAGTATGTTGTTACAGCTTTCAACCAAAAGAATTTCTGTCTAAGACTAAAATTAATAGGACAAATTTTTTTACCTTTAATTTTCACGAATCTCAATAAATTTTTCTCAAGTACTAACAGTTTTAACAATATACTTGATTTTAAATAAAATAAAACTTTTCCAGCACGCCATAGCATGGTGTAAAGTGCGTTAAAATAAACTTTCATTACAATTTTAATCTCTTCATATTATGATGTAACCGGATCTCATCATTTCTGAAGCATTAACAATAGTATTAAACATAAAAATTACAAGAAATAATGATCCCTTCTTTTGGATTTAAAAAAACTTTTTTTTTTTTTTTTTTTTTTTTACTACATTTACTACAGTATATAGACGTGTATATATAGCGTCTGAAATTCTAGGACTTATAAACTGTCACAATATTCAGATTTCTCTTCCGTCGTCAACGAAACACGTTCTCGTTACTCGAGGCAGCATGAATGCAACGTTACTGCGTCACTCATGAGAGATGCGGCTACGGAGATGGTATTTTTCACTCCCTTCCCCGCTTCGCGTCTTTGTTCGCCGCATTCGGTAAATGAATGACTTACCTCGCGTACGATCGTTTATTTATGCGCCGCTCATAAATGAATCATCGTGCACATTCGCTCGCGCTTCTCGGACGAACGAGTCTCCGGTTCAACGACAATTACGCTCGCTTTTCCGCTCACCTTGACAACCCGTGGGCCCTCCCAAGGACGTCTTAAAAGGTCTCTCTCGCGTTCCTACCCACCGCTTTGCTTTACGCTTATGTTCTACTTCCTTTTTTATATGCATCGAATTATTTAGCAAGAAGCAACTTTGAATTTTTCGAAAGTTTGCATTGCTATGCCTCTATGAACATTTCGAAAACTTTCGCGGATTTTTAAATATTTAATTCATTAGAATTTAAAGTAATATATATCTTTTTTTAATGTTATATCTTCGTCTTTTATACTAATTGTAAGATTTCTGTAAGACTTACTGAGTTACAACAGCAAGCCCAATCAAGTACGTTGCATAAACGTTCTCCGACCTAGCTCGCAAATATCGGAAATCGACATTTGACCCGAGATGTCGAAGCGAAATATAAAGGCCCTTTAGGGCTAGACATTTATATCTAACAATAAGCAAAAGATTCCGACACACAAGCCGCTGTGTGTATGTAAGTGCATGATCGAGTACTGACTAGGAACTTTGGTCTCTTTGGGAGAACCGAGCGACTAAGATAGCGATGAGGGAGAATAACAACAGCGGAAAAACTCGCGAGACTGTGAGGGGAAAATAACATGAGAAAAGAAAGGTAAAAAAAAAATATCAGATATTAGTATCAAATATTTATGCTTTCGTGGTTGGTACTTCATCGTCGTCGTTACTAAAAGAAGCTTCGAGAAGAAAAATTGGCCGAAGATCAATTTTCTCTCTTTAAGTTAGTGACAAGCATCGCGTAGCCAAAACTTTAATGAAGTATTCAATAGAGGGGCGATGAAGCGGAGAATAAATTCACCGTTTAGTTATTATTTATGCCTTCTTTTGTCACACTACAGAATAATGACGGAAAGTAATGGAATATAAAATTCGTCGGGCTTCTCAAACGGAATTTTTAAGCGCGAACTAATGCCATTCGTACCGATCCCTCCACTGAAGACTTCACTGATAATTCAACATAATTTCCCAGATAATGAAATACTGATAAATCATTCAGTAGTTAAAAATCACCGTTATCAGCAATCGCACAGCTTATAATCCATTGATTAATTTGAAATGCGGTGTCATTTTACGCGATAATTTTGCAACAACAATTAATTTTATCATTGAAAAATTCTTAAAATTTCCAATATAATTTCTATTTCTCCTTTACATTATACTCTTTCATAATTTTTTTTTTTTCAATTTATATAAATTAGCTTAATTTATATTTTCAAATTATCTCTTTTCCTCCGCTCGTCTCGTTAGGCTCGAAGGACATTTCCAACAAACACATGGAAAAATATTTTCGTAACCAATTCGCAAATCATCAAAAGCACAGATAAGAAAAAGACGCCATCCGAGATAGATCGACTATCTACTGTATAAGACGAAAGGGAGGAAAAAAGGAAAATAATTTGTATGTTTCTCGGCGCGCGTCGACGAACAGCTGCAACTATTCGCACGTGAATATCGACAAACGTTGCCGACGAACGTTGTCGACGAACGATGATACTAACGATGACATCGTTTTCGACGGGGAGGGTGACCCCCAAGACGACGGTGATAAATCGGCGGCGCCTTCCTTCGTCGCAAAAGTCATGAGGGAAAATCACGCGAGGACCACGTGCGATTCGTCCGCGTCCCGGATTCGTTCGAAAAAACATATTTGCGAAGTAACGGCAGTAACTGCAGAAGTACTAAGATGTATATGCATATCGGATAACCCTGACTATTTCCAATTCATGAAAATAAGCGTTTGTATTTTTCGCTAATAAATATTGAAAAATGTCATTCGAGTCACTTCTTCGCAAACATATCCTTATGTCAGAATTTCAAACGAGAACAATACAAAAGTATCGTCGTATCACGAAAATCACAGTTTTCCTTATACAATGTTCTTCCAAAGTAAACTTGATTATCTTTTGATAATTTGTGCGATTTTTCGAGTTATAGTAAAAATCTAGAGATGTAAATATCAGTATATACAAAATACACATAACGTCCGAGATATCAAACTGGAAACATGTTTTTCGATTTTTCATCCGATTCATTTTTAAACTTTCCACATTCGATCGAGATAAGATTATAGAGAGATGATCTTTCTCATTTTACTTAAGAAACATGGAGAAAGCAGATACATTTTCAAGATTACATAATAATCTGTTTCCTCGACGAGCTGTCATTTGAAAAGTGTTGATATGAAAACGGAATCGCGTCGAACGCATCAAATATTCCGCTTGAATAAGAACACGCGCGTATTTGTCGAGAGGAATCTATGAAAGAAAACATGATAACGCTCTCCGCGAGACACCCTCGGAAGCTGCCCATAAAAATATCTTAGCGAAATTGATCTGACAAAGCAACTTCGACTTGCTGATGATGAATTCTCACAAAGGCGATTATCGTCGACGCACGAGAAGCAACGTTCAAGTTAATCGATCGCAACGTGAACGAGGTATTCTGTTGCGGATTGCGTCGCATCGTATTATAACGTATCGATCACGATCCGCATCGAGCAGCGAGGTAATTATTGTCGACCTTCGTAGCAAAACGCCTAACCTACCTACCTATGTATATATACATACATATATGTATATAAACTAACGATAATCGCGGGACGTGTAACGAGACAATTAAACTCGCAGGAAGTCCGTAAGAGGCAGCCGCTCGAAATTTAATTGACGGCATCGCGATATCCGCGCGCCCGTTTCCAAGTTAAATTCGAATCGATTAGCTTAATCGCGTCGCGGATAAACAAGCTGACGACGTAACATTGCTCGTTATAACAAAGTACATTACGCGGAAGGATGAAGCATATAGATGTGCGCAGATACGTCATAGATAGAAAATTACATAATATCATCTCGATTTCTCTGATCGGAGACGAGAATGCAACTAGACGCGCGGTAGTCTATTTGTGTTATTTATTTATTTATTAAATGTTAACAGATATTAATAAAATCTCCGTATCGAACATATAATACGAATTTTGTCTCTTAAAAATATTTTTAATATTTTGCAAAATCAGGTAATTAAAAAAAAAATTCTTTATGTATATATTGATATTTTTATAACGCACAAGTCTTATCAAAATTATATTTATTATAAATATATATATATATATATATATATATATATATATATATATATATATATATATATTATAGGTAATTTATATATATTAATAATTTTTTCTGTAATTTGTTTCTTTGTAAAATAGAATTCGTTAATCTAATTTTATTGAATTATTATTTTTTCAAACCGTTTTTGACAATTCCAATGAAGAGAGAAATAACCACTCTTTTTCTCGTAACAAAATCTTCTAAATTATTACTAGAGAAAAATTGACTTGATATCAAGAGGGAGAGAAAACCCTATTCCGGAGTTCCGAGACGCGCAAGCTTTTAAAGCAAACGATATTGTGAGACTTAAAAGGGGCGCCTAGAGCAAGAACGGGAAAATTCCTTATCCTCGTAAAAATTGTACGTTTCGTAAAAATCAAAGGCTGTCTTATTGTTAGCCGCGTCGCGAAGAGAAACGGCGGTTGAGGAGAAGCGGAAATAATTGGCGAGGTCGGGTGCTAGCAACTGACGGCGAAGGAAAAGCGTGGCGAGTCGTAGAAATTGTAACGTTCGCGACGGAAATTCCTTTGTGCGCACCGTTATATGCGCAGCACAGGAAGAAGAAGGGGAAAAAAAAAAATAACATCATTCTTATACGTACTTGTCAGACAAAGAAGAGAAAAGACGTCGATTTTTACCGCGAAACCCCAACAAGATGGCTGTAGTATCATAAACCGGCTATGTATAACAGCGTGTCGGACAGATAACAATGCATTTGATATTTATTCTAGTTGAATGCAAAATAGCGAATAATTTTTACAAAAAGTTTGAACATTCTTTTTCTTTCCATGATAAATATAAAATGTAACTTTTTTTATCTTTTATTTTACATTTGACACATCCTCAGAGAAATGGAGAGAGAGAGAGGGGGGGAGGGGAGGAAGGGAGATTAAAATACTTAAAGAATTTTTTTTTTTCTCGTATATATTTTGCTGATAATGAGATTTATATAGAACATTATTTTCAATAAATATATCGGAAAAGTTATATCGTGAAATGGAATACGTACTTATCCAATCGCGCAACATGACTGTCATTAATATTGCACGTGGACTGGCGCAAAGTAATCGAAACGCGCGAAACAAAAGTACTAAAGATAACTCGTTAGCATCCGAGGACGAGGCAAGCAATTAGCCATATCAAACGGGAACTTCGTGGAGCGTTCCTATGGACGAGCTCGTCTCGCCTACGTGGAAGCAATAAGCTCCGTTTCCATCGTGACATCGATAATTTGATCCCTCGGCGGCTGTTTCAATCTCGAAAGCGACGTCTGGAAGGCTACGCCAATCGAAGGAACTCGAAAAAAACCTTCGTTGGTGTAATACTGCTGTCTTTCTCTCTCTCTCTCTCTCTCGCTCTACTCTATTAACGTCCTAATTAATATCTCTTTTCGACAACTCAACAATATTCCGTTGCATTCTCGGTACGTTTGACCGCGTATAAAAATGACATATAATGATACCCACAAAGTTTTGGACAAAAATCGATTTTAACCGCGCGATCTTCGTCTCACTTCGCGAACGCAAGAAGGGAACATTCTGTTTAGAGAGAAAAGAAACGCGCAAATATATTGTACGTCGTTCTCCTACTCTCGACGGAAGCGAACATAGGACACTTCTCGTTCCAAGTTCCCGTTCGAGAGCTGCGCGATATATTTAGGTACCGTGACATTTTTCCCGAGAGCCGTCGTCGTTTCGTCCTCGTGTATCTTTCATCCCGCCTCCGCGTCGATCTGCAGCCAAGTAAAATAGAGGGAAGATGTTGCGCAAAATAGGAAAATTATTTCTCGTTAATATAAACATTTCCTTATTCCATATAAAATACAAGATCCGTGGAAAAGGATACCCGTTTCCGATATTCCGTTAAAAGAAAAAGTCAAGGGCAATGTTTTTTTTTTTATATATACAATTAAAATGTAATCAAACCCCTATAAAATACCGCGACGCGATTTGCTGATAATTGATATCGTGATTTAATAATCTATTTATATCAATTAAAATATTCATCGCACACATCTACATTCACATCCTAGCTCTCTCTTGTAGACAAAGCGATAAAAAAAATTACACGATACATTCTCATATTTCCTTTTTGCATATCAAAATCATATCGTTCTCATTCACATTTCGTTATAGCAAACAGACAAAGGCTGTAATCGTGTATTCTATTTGGTTCAAAATGAAATTTTCGAGCCTTACGGACCAAGTAATATTATACATATATCGAGATAATGAGCAATCCGTTATTAACCCATTGTTGCCGCATATTATCCATTACGCTACGTTAATTAATTCTAACAAACAATTCTCTAACACGTCTAACGGTATCAAATCTCTATTCGGTTAGAAACCCAGATTCCACACCGCCTATCAAAATTTAACGGATCATTAGATAAACGATTACTAAGCGTCAATGATAGCTTGAAATATTTATTTCAGCGAAACGTTTCAGCGGATATGCTCGAGGATCTCATTTATGCCGGTTTGATATGCCATGTTTGTAACTTTATCGAGTGCGTTCGGCTATCTGTATTTTAATTAGCCTCCTAACAATTTGTGAATTTTAATATTTTGTATGTTTGTTATCGCGAACTAATTTATCATTTGCAATCTAAGAATTTAATTAATTTCTATTTTATTATTTATCACATAGTACTCTACTATCAGGTTTTTTTTTTCCATTTTATTGCTCGAGAGAAATTCGATACGAGAGATATCAGAGAAGAGAATAACACACAAATACACATTTTTCTCTTGCTCGAATTATTAAATCTGTATCGTAGCCTCAACTAACTCGTATTTATGCAATTTACCCGCTGCCATTTCTATAGAAAAGCCACCCGTGTACGCGAAGGAAATACCTGCTCGTTCTGTGCTCGCGCGCCGCGACGTGAAAATATATTTGCGCTTTTTTCTCAATTATAAACAGACAGAAACATTAAAAACGATAGAAATAATAAGGGTTATAGTAAAATTTTGCAATGAGAAAAAAACTATAATTTCTTCAAACGTAAAAGTAGTATTTTTACTAAACAAAAGACACAGTTACGCAACAAATTATAATAAAATAATAATTAAAATATCCAAATAACATCCGCACTTGTATGTCATGCGAAAAAGTTTCAGAATCTCTCGTTATTATTTCTAGGATCTCTTTCGATATCCCCATATTTACGATTTTCCTTAGAAGCAAAATGAAGAAAAATATAATCGATTATAGTTTCGGAGAAAATTTTCCACCTCACGAGATTTACATGATCATCGGGATATCTCTAGCCGAGGATACGCAATAAGATTCTTTTGGCGCAAAAATACGATCCATCGAGGTGAATTCGAGAGAGAGAGAGAGAGATACCGCAATATTGCAGAAATTACAAGAGAAAGGAGCGAGAGAGCTCGTGTCGCCGTTGCTCATCGTTCCGCGGGAAAACAAATTTCAATTATCGTTCGTTTATTAAGCGCCTTAAGACGCTCTTGCCTCTTTAAGGCGTTTCATCGACACGATGCGGGAGAAAACGATAAGATCGGGAAGATAGAGAAAGATAAAGACAGAGAGAGAGAGAGAGACAACGACGGATCGATGAAGGGAGGAATGTACATATATACAGCTCTGTCTATCGGCGAACTCGATCAATATGTCCGGCAGATCTCGTGTGCGAATCCGCAAGCCGCACGCCGACTAGATGCGTTTCTGGGCACGCGATATCGTCCATTTGCGTACAATTGAGAGAATGTCACGTGTGCCAAGAGAGGCGTTCAGAAATTCGAGCACACGTTGCCGCACGCGCGCGTGTGCGTGTATGCGTGGTAAAACGAGTAAATAGAGGTAAAGGAATAGAGAATGAACCGTTAATCAATTAGATAATTAAGTCTTTTGCCGATAATGAGAATAACACTCTCGTCACGTATGTAGCTATTGAGCATTGATCATATTTTGAAAAATCTTAAATTTTTGCCGTTAATTTTATGCATATAAAGCGTATTATTTAAATTTACAATGAGTTAATATCAATTTAATAAGGAAAAATACGTTATTATATAATATTAGCGATAAAAAATGTTAGAAAGCGATAGTCACCAGTCGAATAATACGATAATATAATTTTTTTATAATTTATAACTGTATTAATTTATATAATAATTCGAAAATACAACAATTATGTCTCTTCATCTAAAAAGATATAATTACACATTACTTTGTATATAGCTGCGGACATAATTATAAATTTATTAAAATCATCAAATTTATCCCCCAAAGCTACTGAAATTACGGGATACTTGAATTAAATAAATTACATGTGTATATAATATATTTGACTTTATTATATAAATTTATTAAATAATGTAGTATTATTACTTTTTTCATTAAATTTATAGTAAATTATTTTGCTTCGTACAAACGCAAAACTTCAACTAATATAACTTCTTATATAATATATATACACATATAATACACGCGCACATGTAGCGTTTGCATTAATTTTGCAGATGCTACCGGTACTATACTAGCACAAATATCAAAGCTTGAAACGCCGTTTACTACTGCACATATGACGGTGTTTGTCGTCACGTGTTCCGTACGAGTTTTGAATTTTTCATTTTGTACACAGCTTGGCCGTACGTGCGTCAAAACGCAAGCAAATCAAATGGATCGAGGTGACTCTCGTGGCGCGAGAACGATCAACGACGTTAAAGCACCCCTCTCATATGACATCAAGTGTCATTGTATCCGCAGAAGCCGTAGAAGAATTAGCTACCTTTTATCGATAAGATTGAAAAAAGTCAATCAAATTAATTTTAAAATAATTACATAAATGATATTATCTAATATGGGATCACAATATAATATTGTCTTGTATTTTTATTCTCGTACGTATTTCGCATGTATATCGCAATATAATTCAAGTATAGTTTCATTCTACGTAAACCACATTTCTCCCCCTCCCCCCGAACATCCGTCCCGAGATGCGAGAAGGTTTCGCGCGCCTCGTTCGACGCAGTTTCTACACGAGGCACGGGCCTCGCCTTCTCATTTCCCCAAGCGGATAAAAATTGCCGAGGGGAGAAATAAAAATTGCCAAGGGAGGAATAAAGGGTAACGAGAGAGTACGGACCATAAAATAGATCGTAAAGACGCGGCTCGTATTTCTGTGCCCTCCCCCTCGCCCGTCGACACGAAAAATCCGAGGCCGCGACGCACGGGATGCGGGATGCGCGTCGGCGAATTGGCGGCTTCACCTGCGACAAGGCAGGAGGGGGAAAAGGGGGGGGGGAGGTGCATCGGATGCAGCAATGATCAATAACTCGAACCGCACTCGGAACAACACCGTGGCCATCGACCCATCTCGGATCTTGGATTGGTCTCCGCCTCTGTCTCTCACCCATCCACCCCACTTCCTCACGAGAGGACTGACACGTGCGTGCTTGAAACACGCATTCTGACAATGAGAACTGTTAATGTAAACAGATTATTCTATTCGTAGGAGAATTCAAATAATTATGAAAATAATATTAATGTTAATATATTATTAGATAAGTCGACTATTTGTATTACGATTGAAAATTATTGTTAAATAATTTGTCTCCCGAATTGCGTATCTTTGATTAATTTTCACGGCAATTTTCAAAAAAAAAAAAAAATCCCACGAATAAATGACGCTATTTAGATTAATACACTAGATGCTAGACACACACATCGCGCTTTATAGTCTTGACATAAATTGTATAAATAGCTAGGTTAATCTCGCGATAAAAACACACCGAAATCGTTTCCAACGCTGCGAAATGTTTAGCGAAAATTTCAGAGATATAGATTCGTTATATATAAATACAAAAATTCAGCGAAAAACCTCAACAAAGCCACAAAAGAGTAACGCGTGTCGACCGACATATCGTCGCTGGGCGAGCATAATTCTTTTTTCTTTTCTTTTTTTATGAAAGCATCAAAGTGTTTCGTACATATGCGGGCCATAAAAACATCCGCCGTTATCGCACGCATGTTCCATAAATTCAGGTCCGCCTCGGGCTCGCTTGCTCGTAGTATATCGAATGCAAAACGGCTGTAGGCACGACAGGCAAAACTGCCGGGGCGTGACGATAGTAGCTAGTCCGCAAACAATGCCTCAATGGCCACGATTAAGCGGGACGATCGTATGTCGCGAAGCGCATTATCTAAGCAATAACCCTAGGCAATCACCCTAAACGGCTCTCCGCATGCTGGGATCTCTACATTTCACGCGAACCTCTCATGAGAGAGCGTAATTCAGGCGGCAAATTGCATATATCGGATCCGTTAGAGTATCCGGTCGCCATTTTCAGATCTCCGAATTTCGAGAAGATGTAAAGGAAAAAAAAAAATAAAAAAAAAAGCAGCGATAGTCGACTAGTAAACATCGTGGCCGAAGGCGATCGTTATTTCGCTTCGTAGCTTCGAGGAATGGAGAAAAGAAGGCTCAATGTTGCTCGCCGTAAAAAGAGAAAGCTACGAACACAATAAGCACTTTGCCGAGTTCCAGCAACGTTAGTATAGAGTTCCTCGAATGAAAAGAATCGAGAGATTCCTTTGCGCGCGCTTAATCCCTTTTTATCACATCGTCTGACATTTAGAAGGATGAGGACAGAGGGAAGAGCAAAAACTAATTTTCTCTTGCAACAAGTGGTAGAAAAATCATTGTGTTTTACGCTTTTAAACATGTGCCCGCGGATTGACGTGAGATTTCTATCAAGTAATCCGTGATATTTATTACGCGAAATATAAAAACGGGAATGAGTGCGTCCAATTTTTTTTTCATTACGAAGCGCGTTTAAATTCTAAAAAATTGCGAACATTTCCTCGAGATACAGAGATATGTAAACGCTCCTTGATAAGATCTGCAAAAAGAAGCTTTGCATCATTTTAAAAATAAACGACTCTTATAATGACACGTAATGACTACGCGCGTTATTTCTCATAAAAAAAAAAAACCATGATACCCGTAAAAACATGCAGAGAAACTGACAGTACAGTGAGTGACATCGAGGGAAGTCGCGTGATTGCATGTCGCGATCATTATTACTTCCTCAGAGTAATTTTCGCAAACAGCCAGAAAAAGATAGAGGAAATAAAGAGAGAAAGAAAGAAAAGAGACATGGGGAGAAAAAGGATCAGGATGCTCGTAAATTCCGCAGCCGTCGCGAAGTCGGATAAACGTCGGTCCCTAATGCGGGCCTAAACCAAATTATGCGAATCGGCGCGAATAATGGGGCCCCCACGGAAAACCCTGTGCGACCTCCTTTTTTCTTTTCAAGCGTTATTAATAGCCTCAGCTAAACGTACACAAGAGAGAGAAACCGCAGAGTCACACGTGTCCTTATTTCGATCGCTATCCGTTTGCGGATTAAATACGCAAGATAACCCTTCCGCTATTTATACGTGATTTAAATTTGTCCAAAAAGTAAGGGTTTCATAAAAGAAGGAGAAAAGAAAATGAGGCACCCAATAGTCTCTTGCTGACTCAGCGTACCGTCATCGCATTTATAAGCTAATCTAATTATTACGGGCTAGATCTAATTACATTCACACGTATGACAGGAAGTAGGTATGCCTGAAATTTACGTATATAAAAAAATACATGTTTTTATTAAAATCTTGTCACAGTCATAATTGTCACGTTTCAAGTTCTAAGCAGATATATAAGAAGAAATAATTTAGTTAATTTCTAAAAATTCCACTTTCTTGATATTTTTACGATATTACGTAATAATCAATGTAATTTTTTTTAGGAGCGATGTTTCTAAATTTATGTTTGTGATACAAGTTTCTCGGAGATTTTGCAAGTTTTTTATCTTCTCCAACAATTTATTTATTCAATTATTTACGGGAAGAAAAACCCTCTAGTACAAAACAAATTAACAAGATCAGCTCAGTCACAGAGATAACAGACAAAAGTACACACACACAAAAAAAAAAAAAAGATAAGTATGCCTATAATTTAACTAAACAATGAGAAGACATCCTTGGAAACTTTTCAGATCCGCCCTTGAATCTAAGTAGAGAATACCTATGTGTCGTCCATCGTCTATCATACCCCGCGTTCGCATATCGCTTCCTTGTGTGTGTGTGTGTGTGTGTGTGTGTCCTGTTATTTTAAAACTATCACATCTCCTTACGTCTCGGGGATAATCTCTTCTCTTAATCGTTTAATACGAGTTTGAGAAAAACACACGGAAATATCCATCGAAAACGTTTTACGATCGTGAAACATACGGTGATTTCCAGCGTATCGTACAATCTGTGGAACTAAACGCACGAAAGATTTTAACGGCTTCGGGATTCTCCTCGAAGATTGTTCGTCGTAATTTACGAACGCAAAGTTGTTTACGTCCACGTAAATGCCAGCTATATAACTTTGTTCTTCGTTCGTATTTAAAGGACACCACGTATAACACGGCCGTACGAGGGTAGGTGCTGGAATAGCCGAAGAAGATCGAAGGGCCTCTATTCTTAGGTTTGCGGGCGACCCAATGCATATGTATGCCGTGAGTCTGTTAACGCGCGTATATTTACGCATATATTACGCGTATCGTGAGCAAATACATTATGTATACATTATATACCTAGAGATAGGCCTGTGTATATTATTTATTATTATTTTACCTTCGGCCGCATATATTATATACGCGTTGCTGTTTTTCGCATGCACGTATATTGCGTATGTTACGCGTATTTATTGCGCGTATGTAATAATTACACAATTATTAGACATGGACGTACTCGTACGTAGATGCACACGTGTGGAGTGTCGAAACGTACCCGATACGCAATCGATCGACATTAGACAAATCGCGGAAGACGCGAGATTAATTAGCCGCGGTGCGTAGCCCGTGCGGTTTATCGGCTTTCGATTAATTAAAGGTATCGGAGGGAGACGCGCGCGAATTTCGCGACGATGGAACGCTTTCGGAAATATTGTACATTATGGAAATGCACACACTGCGTGCGAACGTGCATCCTAATTGCATCCTGTTGGCTAAACGTGTCGTACACACTCATACATTCGCAGAGCGCGAGCGCGGGCGAGTTTGTCGAGAGTTTAGAGTTTCTCTCTCTTGCTCCTGCCAATGTACGATAGAACTCAAACTGCTTCCCAGTTCCTGAGAGCAATTACTCCCGTCGACTATAATTACGCGCAGCGCACGGCGTTTTGCGAGAGTCGTTAGATAAGGGCCGGCATGTTGCGAGGGAAGCGACGGAGGGACGAAGAAACGACCCCGCTGGATCCTCCTTTTCCTCCTTTTATGTACTAATTCGCCGGAAGGAAGAGAGAAGGGGGAAAGAACGCGAGATTGGATTTAAAATAATTAGAATCCGACACTAATTGACGCGTATCTATACGGGCGATTACTTTGAAAGCTTCCACGAACGCTTGAAAATAGTGTGTCCGTATTCGATTTCTCGACAAGACTCGAAATAAATCTTGTCGATAATTATTGAATTTATTAAATACAATGTACACGATTTCATTATCAGAATGTATCGAGATATTTATTACGGTATACAATTTTACGTGTTTGGAGTTTTCTTTTTAATTTTCCAAATTAGCGAATGAGTTCACAAACAAACAGTTTTATATGAAAGCATATAGAATAATTTAGCATACATGCACGTATACGCTATTAACCAGCGATTTTGTGAAACAATTTCTAACTATTCTATAAAATCATTAACTGTATTAATCTGTATTAATGATTTTGTAAAATATCAATAATTAATCTTATAATATAATTGCTTATTTTCCTCACTAATGTAATTTGAGATTTTATAAAATCGCTAATAAATATATTTTAATATCATTATAGTTTTCATTACAAGAGTGAGCTACTTATCTTATATAATTATTGTTAATTTAATGAAAACACCAATCAATTATTTCACAACGCAACATATACAATATCGAAACGACATAATTTTGTATACGAGACAACGAAAAAATTTATACTTGGGATTTTGTATAAATACGAAAGCGTCGATAAAGTGTTTCGATCATATAATTGTACGAATTCTCCTCGGAAATATTTAAGAAAAAATTCTGCGCAAAAAAGGAAAAATTTCTCGCACGTTTCTTTAGAATCTCATTCTGTACACGTTTCCAGGAACGATCCTAGAGAAGCTCCAACTTGTCCCGCAAACTTTATTCCCGTCAACGTGACACGGGAATCCGCGACTGCGGAGCATACTAGCGAGAGAGAAGGAGAACGAGCCATGTCTAAGCCATGTTTGGTCATTCAGCGGGTAGCCTAGGGCCCGCTGGCCCCTCGGCATTTGTTCCAGAAACACGCGTGGTTTGCTTTTGAAGACGAGCCAACCAGCGGAACGCGGAATAAATACAGCGCCCCGAGGGGGAGTAATTTCCATTCGCGCGCTCTTCTATATATGCAAATGTTCTCGCCTTCGGACACTCGGCTAATTGTTACTGAAACGCCGCGCGCATGTGACCGGCATGGGATGAGTTGTAATACTTTCGGAATCTGTCGCAGAGGGAAAATAATAATTTCCTATCGTTGGGTTCGCGTGCGAAACGTCGCGTTCCGAAGGGTCTCTCGCTTTTAATCAAATGTACTCTCGTAGGATAAATAACGTCTCTTTCGCGATAATTTAATTAATTAATAAATTAATATATAGTATATTATAATATATCAAAATATATTAATTATGTCAATATACTTTAACGACCCTCTAACAACTTTTCAAAATGTTTGTTGCAGCAAATTTGTGGAAAATTAAAAGATTATATTTTAAATAACATGGCATTTTCATTTAAAAAGGATAGATTTATTTCCTGTATTTCCAAAATAATTAACAGAGATCTATTCAATTTTTAAATGAATCAGTGATAGCTCGAAAGATCGAAGATACTTACAAATGTTTGAGTATCTTGTCGTTTTAATTGCTACTTTGTTTATCATAGAGCAATATATTTCTTAAAAAGTACTTATTCTATCTTTCTCTCGAGTACGCTTCATTAAATTGCAATGTCATAGCATGTAGCTACGATTCGTTATCTCGCAAATCTCGCTTATCTCACACGAGCTCGCATCTATTGCTACATTGCTTCGAGCAGCGTGTTTATAGATAAAAGATACCCGAGAGATAACATATATCAATTTCAAATATCGACTCGCATTAAAATCGCAATGACAGGAACGATGACTCCAACTACATCGCAAATATAACATATCGTCGTTGCTCAAATGATATCCATCGCGGAAAACCTATACTATCCGATGATAGGCTTTGAAAAATTGATAACACGTCAGAGGCGGGTATTTTTATCGGGCACGTGTAACGAGCACGATGTCGCGATTCGAGAAATCGTTCGGTGTCGCGCGTTTCGCGAGATCGCAATCGTCAACGGGACGCGCATCGATAGAAGGACACGGATTGCCGGTGATGATTCTACGGAGGAAACCGTAAATCTTCGTGGAAAAAGCCCGGTTGCAAACTCGCTCCGAAATAAGAGGAAGAGAGAGAGGGGGAGGGGAGGAGGGAGAGGACGAGACAGAGGGCGAAAGAAGGGAAGACGAGAAAGAAGGACGCAGGAGAGGTGGCCGACGTGTGGATGCTGGATGAGGACGAGACCCGTGGAATGCACAGAATGCGTCCGGCGCACCTGCTTGCGGGCTTCAGCTCCGATTGGGATGGCAAGGGATCGTGCCTGCGGACGAGAAGCGCGTTCTTGTGTGGGTGACACGAACGTACACATCGGAGGAGAATCTGCGAGAGAAGCCAAGAAGGAAGGAGGATGGACGAGGACGGACGGGGCGAAAGGGAGGAACGGAAGGATGCGGGAGACCGAGAAAAGAGGAGGAACTCGAACTGAACCCGCTTGGAGATTGCGGCGCGCCTCGTTTCGCAAAGAGAGACGATAAAGTCTCTTCTCTCTTGTCGCGTGTGTGTGTTTCCCCGATGGACCCGTTTAAAACAACGATCGAAATGATTACGCGAGTTAAATTTCACAGTTAACATTCTGTTAGAATTTTCAGTTATATTACATTATATGAGATATAAATAATCTTTTCATAATATCAATCAACTCGTCTCATTATTCTGTGTGTAAAGATACTGAGAGATAAAATCATTAAATATTTCGCGAGAATTTCACATTTTATGTCGCAACATGTCAAAATAAATAATGAAATATCTCGCGAAATATTCACTTTAATAACTTAACTCTTGACCAAATTAGTGATGTTTTTATCTCATTCCTATTCCTCTTACATGCAGAATGATTAAAGGAATCGATATATGTAAAAAAAAAAAAAAAAAAAAAAAAAAAAAAAAAAAAAATTGAAAATATAATGACGATGTTCATATCTCTCGAGCAACTACAACAATAAAAAATTTTCATCATCATCATCCAATACATCTTTATAATGCAATTTCTTCGATAAAGTTTTTCTTCTAATTAGTCTATAATTTCGAAGATACTGATTATTAGTACAGTGCAGATTTTTCAAGTTATCTTAATGCGAAAGAAATTTTATTTATGCACACCGATAACATCGCAGATAACACGACAATAGGATAATTTTGTACGACATAACTCGAAGTGAAAAGAGACCCGTACAATAATCGAGGTATTTGCTGCGCGGGAGATACACAGACCGGTATATCCCCGGGGTTTTAAAGTCGCACCGCGCGCACCGAGAGCGGCGGAGCACGCGAGAGCGAGAGAAAGGGGCGTTTTATCTGGCGAGGCTTATTGACCTGCTGTTAACCGCCGGCCGCGCCGACTTACAAATTTGCGGCCTTAAAGCGCACTCGCGACCTCGAAGAAACCGGCCGGGAAAGCGCGTTGTCCGCAAATTGGATGGTTTTTAAACATGCTGAAAAATTGCGAAAACTCGGAGGCTTTTTCACATTTCGAAATTTAAAAAAATTAAAATATTTCGACAAACGCGATGACAAGCGACTTCGACGAAGAGCGATGCGCGTGAATTATGAATAATATCCAATTAATATATTACAGAGATGATTTATGTTTAAAAAATTGTACGAGAATAAAAAAATGTTCAATTAAATTTTGAGTTAAAAAATTCAAAATTCGAAAATCAATCGGGAAAATTATAATAGTCATCTTTTAGACTCGATATAAGTTGGACGAAGATTTTCATTAATTTGAATCTAGAGATACATTATCAAAATCCTTTATAAAAATGTTATCTTGAAAATATGTTATTAAAATTAATTCTCATCGCGCGTATATATGTATATTAAATTAGAATAATATTAATCGTACTCTCGTGATATTTCTCTTCGGAAACAAATAAAAAAAAATATATATATATATAACAAATAATTATTAAAAGATTTTATTAAATAATACAAAGAATTAGATATTTATTATCGTTGAAATGTAAGAATAGCAAAAATTTCGATGGCGAATCTTTCTTTCGGAATATTTAATTAGCAAATTTTTGTTTATTGCCTGATCTGTGATTTCGACAGTTTAGTATTCCCAAAATCTTGATCAGATATTTAAAACAAGCTTTAAACAAGTCACACAAATATATCGCAGAAATTGTTTAAAAATGCAACCACGAATAAAATTATTACTATGAAAAGTGGCGATCATCGAAATGACGCGACAGTTTTTTTAGTATTTTTTTCCTTTTTTTTTTTATCGTAAACGCAAATGACCTCGCGATAACTACACCGAGAGAAAAAAAAATAGTTGCCACTATCATAAATTATAACTATTTTTGGCAGCAACTATATTTAAGGTTATTATTATCAATATTATAATAGTAATAGCTATAAAAATATAGAAATCTCGAGTATATTTTCCTTTACTACAATATATGTATAATTACGATTAATCCTTTTTCTCAGTGTATTACATGCGGCGTGACTTGGACGAACAGCAAAAATCGCGCGCGCTCGAAAACACGGAAGCATTAAAGCTCTCCGCGCTCACGTTTTGTAATTGCACGTCAACGACTGAAAATTATTCAATAATAGAAATTGGGTTTGCGCGTCACGTTTCCATTGTATCTTTAAACGACGTCAATTTCTCGTACCTGCCAATTATCGGTTCCAAAATTCCCTTCCTCTCGGCCCGCTCTTCCGCTCTCAATAGCCGGGATTTCCGCGATAGTTTCGCACGTGTACGCATAATTCGTAATTGGCCTTCTACTACCATTGCGGGATAGAAATCATCGACGCGATTTATATATTCATCGCGTTCTATATCAAGTATGCAGATCTGCTTCAATATCAGATGTATGACAATCCCACACGGACAATCGAACGATAGTTAGAGATATCGCGAGATATCTTTTTAGCGAATTCCCGGTAATTCGTATACCCATCAGATTCATGATATAAAAAGACGGAGAATATGAACTATATTGAACTGCGAGATATATATATCTCGTTCAAAAAATGGCAGATGAAGAGATCAAAAATGTTCGCTCTCTATCGTAAGCTGATACCATAAAAATTCTACAGCAAACTATATCCAGCTTGATCACTCGAGATGTAAAAGAGAGAATAGGACAAAAATAATAAGAGAACGTGAAAATAATCTATCGCAGGCATTTGTCGCCGAGTTTGATTGCGAATAACATAGCGGCGGTCAAAGCGCAACGATTAAGCACCGCTTGAATGGAACAAGCGTGGGCAAAGCCATTGGGAGACAATAAAACCGGCGCCTCCGTCAGACGCTTCTGGAATCCGGCCAGATCGCTTCGCGCGATTAATGGTCGTTGACAACGTCCATTAAGCTGGATTTAACCATATTCGTCGCAATGGGAAAGGGGGACGTTTCACGCGATCAATGGGATTTACCACAAGACACCTGGTATATACGAACAAGATCCCACTGCATTGTATGTAATATTTATGTGACATATATATAATATAGATCCACATAACACACACGAGAAATATATAATATTAATTTGCAAATACTTTGTTGATAAATTCTACGATTCAAATATTAATATTATTATTGAAACACGTATCGTTAATTTTGTCATCAAAAAAAGATTATTATTGCTATCAATGATAAAATAGATACTAAAACTTCCAAGTGAGTGAATATAGTAAAAAAATATAATGTATATAAATTAATTTCGTAATACGTGGATATTAAACAATTAATTTTCATCCTCTCCTTCCTTTCCATATATATTTCCTATATATATTATAATATGAAATTATACTAATAATGTTTGTAGTAATTTCAAATTTTCAATAGATTTCTGTAAAAGATCTGTATATTTTCTATTCTGGATAATTCGTTTTTAGACAAGTTTCGTCACTAAAAATACATTTCTGTTTTCATCTTATTTTAATAGATTTATTTGTTTATAATAATATTTATTTATTTACACGTCGGTTAGAAAAACAGTTATTATAAATATGTATAAGAGATTGCGGTCCGGAAAACGTTAGAGATACATTGCATTAACCAATCAAAATAAAGAAAAATCTTTGCTCTTTCTTTCTTCATTGGTCAATCAAATGCTTCAAAGCATTTCTAATTCTTCCCGTCTGCAGCCAAAGTTTCGGAAATCAAGAGCTAGGGGTTTTAGGGCGCATAGGTTCGGGACATTCTGCGATTAGAAAGCTTTCTCGTTGAAGTCGGGCTTGGGGTGATAATGGACAGTGATAAGTCGGATCCGTCTAAATTGTCCGCGGTTGAGATCAGATTACGGTTTTTCGAGGACGCGGAGACGCTTATCTTCCTCGTTTATTAAGCAATAAATACTATTCCGTTAACAGTTCAACGAACTTTTGAATTCTCTCTCGTCACGTCTCACCACGTTCCTGAGTAACCTTACAGTTATTATAAACACGTGAATATTTGAGGTCAATATTTTCTATTTGTACTTATTTGCCTTTAAAGCATCTGGATAATTCTTTATGACGAAAGGCGGTTAATGGCAGTTACGAGTGAGAAGTGGCAAGTGATATCAACTAAAGTCATTTGTTAACAGACAAAGAGACGAGTGTTGAAAGAGAAATGTGAGAGGAAATAATAATTATATGTGTAATATTTTTATCTTATACATTATTTTATATATTCCATATCCATGATAATTTTTTGTCAGTATATTAATTTAATTTAATTAAGAAATTTCAAGTTTTTAACAAGTTTTAATGTATATATCAAATTAAAGTTTTTAATTAATAAACAAAATAATAGAAATCAATATATGAGCCTGAATTACAATTACGCGTAAAGTTTTAAGTGAAAACGATACAAAATAAGCTTTTTTATCTTTTAAACTCCAAATATTATTCGCGTTTGAAAAAACAATTATACATGAACGTGTTCTACTTTCAATAAATTAAATTATCCATAAAAAAAAAAATGTTAATATGTCACTTGCAGTTATAACACGCAGAATAATTTCGTTTATGCCATAAAAGCTACATATATGTTGAAAAAAAGGTTTGTCACTCGACATAAAAAAGATCGTTGATATGTAATGTAATATGTAATTGAAAATTATTTGTCAATATTTAATATAATTTTGCTTCTATTTCTAGAGACGCATTAATAAAAAATTGCAATAATTTAAATAACCGACAAAAAAACAATAATATAGAAATAATTAAAGAAAATGGATGAGATGGCGAGTATAGAAACGCTGGGGAAAAAAGATAACGAAGGCAAAAGTAAGTAAAAAAATATATGTTTCTACAGAGAAAGATTTAGATATAAAAGAGCAAAAGCTACACACAATATTACGAAATCAACATTCGTTAGCATTAAAAATAACATTAAGTATGTAAGTTATTCATCAAAATTGTAAATATTATAGATTACTGTTTTCCGTTTTTCTCTTTGACCGTGTGACTCAGATAGAGATTTAAATTTTATTTCTACAGTATACTGATATCACCCTATAAATATATATTATGTGTAAAAATACAATATATTATTTGTAAAAAGTTCCTCTTTTCTAGAGTATTTTGAAGAAGAGAATGAATTTTACTACAGATTTAAATGTGACAAATGCGGAATGCCAATAGAAACGTTTGAGGAATTCATAACACACTTACGATGGCTACATCCTGAAATATTTCACGACAACAAATACAAATGGAAGGTACAAAGCGAAGAATTTCACGATGAATAAACGATAAAAATTTTGTATGAACGAGATTAATCTCCGAATAAATTCGTAATAAATCCATCTCTATCAAATATTATCTCATTCTCGGAATCGGCCTTCTATACTTTTCATTTCTCCCCTATATCTTTCTTTCTTTCTCTATTTTTTTTTTTGCTTTTTCTCGCAACTGAAATCAATAATTGTTAAAACAAACATTGTATTTCCGATATTCTTGCTAATATTTTTGATACCGCGATTCTCGCGCAACAAGAAAGATACTTGCTTTCAATTATACCACGATGAGCTAATAATTTCGATCAATATGTATCCACCTATCTAAGAATATATATGTTATATAAGTAAATTTTTTATTAGCTATCGCATATTATTATATTCATCGAATTCACTCGCAAAAGACATTGATATACAAAGACTTTATACATGAAATTTCGGCAGCTGTCTATATCTCTCTGACTATCTATGTTTATTAGTATCCTCGATATGAAAAAATGAAAATAAAAATAATCTGTCACACAAAAGTTCTTTTCGTTTCTATTTGTGAACAGAGGCAACCAAACCATGTCGATATTAAGGGCTGCTTGTGTGCATCAAGCGTGGACAAAATCATCGGAAGATTGTAAAATCGGCGCGCCTCCGTCAGACGCATTTCTGAAATCTGTCCAAATCGTTTTGCGCCGCAGACCAGCGACTAATCGTCGTTGACGATGTCCATTAACCAAAAGGTTACGATATTTGACGACGATCGATAAAATTTACCGTAAAACACTCCGACATAGTCTGTTCATATATCGCGCATCCCTGCATTACGTAATACAATATTCATGTGACATATTTGTGTTCGATGTATGTAACTATGGTATATAATATGGAAATGTATTAATTTGCAGATATTTAGAAGATATAAAATTCTACGATGTGCAAATATTAATAATCAATATTATTATTACATAATCGATTATCGCACATTATATGCATAATGTAAACTGTTATAAGATTAATAATTCTATTACGAATATTAAAATAAATGTCAAATCTTTCAACCGTATAAAAAGTAAAAAGATGCAATATTAAATTTGTAAAATAATTGTTCTCGCACACATATACAATATTACAATATTAAATTTTGAACAGAAAAAATGTTAGAGGTAATATTATAAATTTAAGAAATTCTAATATATCCGTACGTTTTCTATTCCGGATAAATTTTTCCTAACGTTTTCCTAAAATTTTTGTCATTTAAAATTCATGCTTCGTAATTTATATATATATATATATATATGTATCGATATTTATAATTCGCGAATTGTATGAAAACATCCGAAAACATTAAAATCGCGCAATTATAAGAAGAACAGTAATCATAAACACGTAAGTATTTGAGCTTAATATTTACTTGCTCTTCTATCTGTTCTCACATGGAATTAGCTTGTGGTTAACAACAGTAGTGACAAGAGACAAGTGGCAACATATGACAATGGCCAAAATCTTTGTTAATATAATAGAGAAAAAAGACTAGTGCTAAAAAAAGAGTGAGAAAATTACATATTTATATTTTATATGTTTCTATGTGTTAAAATCTACTTATAATATATAGAATGCTAAGAAAAAAAAAGGATTAAAAATTCATAAAGCAGATTAATATTCAATAAAGAAAAGAAATGTTTAGTGAATCTATAATTATCAAAAAAAATTTATTTATCAGTTTATGATTCAATCCAATTGTTTTTACTCGCACGGAAAAAAAATGGATAATTTAAATAGTCGATGGAAAATGGTAGTAAAGACAGTTAGAAAAAATAATGGAGGAAGAAAAAGACAAATAATACCGAGAGACAAAAAAGTAATAAAAAATATTTTTGCAAGAAGAGATTTATGCATGGAAAAACAAGATATGTATATACGTTCCAGCATTAATGTGTATTTAATTTCATCAAAATAGTAAAATTTATATATTTCTTTAATTTCCACCCCTTTTCTCACTCTCTTTCTCCCAAATCTTTGTAAATCTTGTTTCTAAATGGTGTATGATATTATATATATATATATATATCTTACTATACAAATACATTTTATAACACTTTGCGATAGAAATTTCAAAAAATTATTTTCTAGGTATTAAGAAAGATGAACAATACAATGTTTAAACGAAAGATGAAGATACTATAAATGCAACAGACGGTTTGAATACACGATCGATTCTGATGAACATGTACAAACATTCACGCTAAGTATCGACAGGCTGCAAGCAGGAACATTCACGGGTGTCGGAAACAGTAAATATTTAGCCATCTTCCATACGATAAAAAATACGATTATATAAGAGGTTTCCGACTACACGCGTCGTAATGTTTCGTCGTTATTACGAGTGCAGTTTGAGTAACTCTCACACGCATACGATGCACACAGTCCTGACTACAAAGTAGCGCTATTAAATAGACGAGTCATCTTCGGGATTTGATCGAATCGATGGCAATAATCAATAGCGATCTTCTATCTTATCTCCCCCGCGTCTCCCTCCCCCATCCTCCTTTCCATTCGCGATCGGAGATTCGCTCTCGAGAGACAGAGGTTAAACTTCCGTGCTTCGTCATCAATCATGATAAAAAATATTAAAAACTATAAAAATTAATTTAGAACCGAGAACCGCGAATAGACCCGCAAATAAATCTATAATTTTTTTCTATTACACAACTTTTTAACCTTTTGAAGAATCTTTATAATATTTAAAAAAAAAATAAGAAATAATGTGTTAGATTAATATAATTTTATCAAATTTAGAGTCCGCTAAGTTATTTCTCATCCGATAAAGTTTATTCGATGAAACGATATCATTTCTATGACAATAGCTATAAACAGTTAAGCTGCTAATACTATCCTAAAAATTAATGACTAATAATCTCATCATGCTATTTCAACCGATGCTACTCTTCATGCTCAGCTTTGCGTATAATCACTGACGAAATTCATGACATCGTAAGAAATAAATTTCACACTCGATAATATATCGATATTGAGATACTATCGTTCGTCCTTATATATTGATCGAATGTTTTATTATAGAAAACCAACAAAAAAAGTATAAATTTAATACAGAAAACCAGTTCGAAATTTTATTGCTGGTTCAAGAATTATTATTATTATATAATTTATTCATTTATTGCAAAGTTCAAGATCGTATCGCGCGTATGAATTATCGGCTTTCAAGCATTTCATATGTACATAGCGCGTTTTTATCATTATTGATAATTACAATACATAATTGGCATTTATGCAAATACTGTGTGCGCAAATAATGGAATGTTTAATTGATCGTTCTGGTTAACGAGAGAATATCAAATGTCTATACTCGTAAAGACATATTTTTCCAAGATTACGTGCGCAAATACGGTTATTGCCATTATCGCTACTATCGCTTATGGCTTATATGAATCAGCGTCAAATTGCTAGAACAAACTTTACGAGATGGCTGTGAATAAAAGTGCCGTGCTACGAAGCTGTTGTTATCTTGCAGTTCAATTCGACGTATTTTGCGACGAAGTTGTGAAATTGCCAAGTCACATTTAGTTATATCCGCAGATAGCTATAATCTAAGTCTATTGAAATGCACGGACGCTCTCATTTTTAAATTATTAATCGTTGCATATGTGAAATGTTTCTATATATAAAAAGTAGCTTAGCTTGGATTAATATCACATTCCATATTTTTTTCTAAAATTTTCTATAAACGATCTTAGTCAAAGAATTCGTATATAAGAATTAGTATATAAAATAGTATAAGAATTTGCAGTTTTCCAATATTATTGCAGAACATGGATCATATAATTTCCATCTTCGTATGAAAATCGTCAGTACTTGAAATCGATGATATCCGATTGGCATTTTTGAAGTGACAAAATACAAAACGATTGAATGAAAGTTAAATAAAAGAGTCGCCATTGTTGGAACATATCAAGCCAATTGAGAAGACAGGTCGCGTGACTACAGCCTCTTTCTCTTATCGACGAAATCAATTTAGAGCTCGTCGTAACACTCCTGAAGGGTAATGCGATCTTTCGCAAAGACTAAAGTTTTCCAAACAAGTTCTATTAATATTAACTGAAGAGTATGATTTTTATTATCCGTTTGCTTTCCTAAACCTTATTGTTAGTTCAATCTATCGATCGTATATAGCTCTAGAGAACTATCGAAAATAGGATTTTCTATTAGATCATATTGTGCGTACGTTATCAAAGAAAATATACTATGTATATCATATTTTCCTGGTATTGAGAAATTTTAATTTAATAAAATACTCATAAATTCGGAATCAATAATACGCCGAGATTAATAAATTAACACACATTTGATTATGCCATTAATGTCAATATATCATAGAATTTGATTTCTCCGCGATAAAAGTGCTAGGTTTATGAAAATTTTAATGTTTTCATTTGATTAAAATAAAATTATGAAAATAGTGAAAAAAAAAAAAATATTAATAACTAAATAAATATTGACTGGAGTATTAAATGCTTCTCAATTAATCTATTTTACTAGAAAGTCACTGGTGTAAATCAGTAAATCTGACATCTGACACGCGATGATTTAAGAGATATTTCTCTTCGTCGAGTTTTATGAATTTATTTACAGCAATCTTATGATGTAAATTACCGTGGCTTTATTATCCGCTAGTGAGACGTATTGTAATTACGATTAGATTCCCGAAAAGTGCTGTAGCCGTCTCAATTTCTCTCCCATCTTTTACTCCGTCATCTATCTTTCTTTCTCTCTTCTCCTTCTCTCTAGTTACGAAGACTTCGTTTCCTCTTGTCTCTCGCGTCGTATCTGCGGGTCGTTGATATCGCTCGTCTTGTGTTTTCTCGGATAAGGCGCATGCAGCGGCCGTCCGCGACGCGAAACGCGGCGTACGCACTGTGTGCGTGCCCGTGATAATAATTATTGACAGATGCGGCCGACTAATGCGGCTTTCGTCTAACTCGCCAATGGCGACGGATTGTTTTACTGATGAAGACGCGAACTCGGCGATAAATCGTCACCGGACGCGAGCACAGCTAGAAATTTATATTTTAAAATCGCGATAACCCGTTACTTTATAGCAATTTTCAATAAAAAGTAATACACAAAATATTAAATCACTAGAAAAGTCCCCGACAGTTTTAATTCTTACGATATATATTTTTCTCATATGCAAATCGATATCGATTGCTTCATGATATCGAGATGCAAGCAAGCTATTCATGCTACAATATATTTATTGTTATTTATGTATGAATCACACATATACATGCTGTTCGTTAATCAATACAATCATCGTTAATCAATATCCGCTGAACCTAATATATTTATTTTAACGCTAATTGATAAATTAAAACTATCCATCGGGTCAGTTTTTTAATTAAAATAATAGCGTACTGAACTTTTTTGTAAATTTTAATATTTTCTATTATGCACTGCTTTTGAAAATTTATTTTATTACTCTTTATCATTGAAAAATTTTACGCTAATTAATATATTAGATTGACTTGTCTTGGGGGAAAAAAAAAACTTAATATCGCAATTAAAAATACAAATGTAATTAAATAAAACCTTTTAATATAATTTAAAAATACAAAAATAATAAAATAAAGAATAAATCTACATTTTTAAAATAAATAAATCAAGAAAAATATTTTCGAGCATACAGAAGCCATAACGCGACGAATAATATATATGTAGCTTTCTCAATCCTTCAAGGGATACATTTTCGTTAGGAATTTCCAGCAGAAATGTAGCAAGCAAACACATAATCCCTTTACGTCATATCAGAAACATGAATGTTTGATTCTCATTTGCAAGAAGTCACAATATAAATTGGATCACTTCTCAAATTAAATAAACGCGGATATTGACAAAATTTGTACAGAAAAAAAAACTCTATTCATACAAAATAAGTGTAAACGAGAAAAATAACGACAGCTTGATAAGAAGTTAATTATGTTAGTTTCGCAGTATTTTAATTATTCGTTAATCACATGAATGCTTCAGATTCGCGCGTATAAAACATATTGACATAATTTCCCGTTAAACTAAAATTTCCGTTGATTAAAATAGATAATACATACACACATATATATATATATAAACATTATTTCCAATTTCCGTCATACTTAATAGCAAAATGTAATTGTCTTATTCGTAATTAATATGATCGACTTGAATACTGGCAAATGAATTATTCTGTCTTAATCAGCGACGAAAACATTCATAATGCGATTTTCATCGGTTATATTCAAAGATGAAAATAAATAGAAGAAATCATTGTAATTGCTGAAGAAGAAAGTTTTTTTTTTTTTTTTTTATCGCGAATAATAATTCTTTACAATTTAGAGCGGCAATAGGAGGAATATCGGATGAAAACTTCTAATGAGACAAGCGTCTCTTTTCAACAGTTGAAGAAAAACTTTAATGTTGCGTTTTGGTTTTACGAGAACAGGCCACAAAGCTTCTGAGCGATGAGATAAAGCCCGCCTTCTCGAGTTTGTTTTTCCGCGATAAAAAGCGAAAGCCCGATGAATCGCGCGACTCGCGGAAACGAATAAACTGTAAATTGACATTTGAAATCGACAGAATTTTAAAAATTTCGGACTCGAACTATTAACGATTCACGCAGGACATGTTTATTGGGGAAAACATATACTTGGAAATATTTTTAAAAGTACAATATAAAAAATAAAAAGAATAGAGATTTAACGTATTTAATGGAATTAACGTATTTTTTAACGTATTTGTTTATGCTCTGGGAAAACTAGTGTAAAGTATAATTATTCTCTCTCTCTCTAGAAAGATAATGATATTTGTATAATGATCTAATAATCTAATTAAAAAAAGGGGCAATAGGAAATTGCACATCATATTGTACTACATACGCTATAAACGTCCATTGTCGATTTTTGCAATAACAAAGGTCGATCGATAAGCGACATACAAACTATAAATGTAAAGGAAGAAAAATATTGCGACTTCCCTCACATATCCTCTCCTTCGCTAGATGCAATCGTCATAATGCACTCCTCTCTTCCTTATCTTTCGCAAGTAAATTCGCTCGCGAATAAATTAAAGTTCAACGCGCGGTACGTGCGCATTCATTCATAGAAAACCGCCTGGTGGAATTTGCATTACAGCAATCTAATTTATCACGCCCTACGTCATTACGTCGAGTCTACCGGTACCAGTGTGAATAACGATTACTTATACTATACTAATATATACGGAATTTTTCCTGGAAAATGAAAACGAAAATGCGTGTATTCTCGTATGTAAATTTTTAAAATTCAATATTGTCTCTATAAAAAGTGTAACCATTACTTTAATTACGACGTTACTTAATAACGAAAATCCACGAGTTGACGAGTAAAGTTTCGCAAATACGACGAAAAAATCATTCACTTAACTTAATATCCATTTTGTTCTTTTACAAAGAAACTTTGTTAAATATATAGTAATTTGAGATTTATTTAATGAGTTAAATATCGAGAAATAATTAGAGGCGCAATTAATATATTAATATATTTAATATATTAAGAGACAACGAATTTTTTACTAGATAAATACATATAAGCCTCTCTTGATCTTAAGAGAGACACATCTTTCAAATTATATTCTATTATTGTAAAGCTAATAAAATTCATCAACATAATCAAAGTACATTAACGGAATATATAAAAAAAATCTCTGAAAACGTGAAACTACATTCAAACATTTATCGATGAGATAATTATAAAATATAGGGAAAAGGGGAAAAAGAGCCTTTAACGTATATATTAATTTATCTATGGCTATTATTTAATGCACGATGCATTGTGTGCCTTTAACAATCGTCTCATTCATTTATTAATTATCGCCTCCATTCACCATATTCGTACGCAATGCGAGTCCGCCCGTTTGGCGGAAACGCGCTGCGGCAAAATGCGTGCTCGTAATTAAATCCGCTCCCGATATACGTAAAAGTTCATTCATAATCTCAAGAAACGGCCACCTTTTAGCAACCTTCTAAGTATTGTTATGCAACAAGCGTGTAAGCGCACGCGTGCGCTTGTTTTAGCGCACGTTAACCTTGCATAAACGAACGGCTTTTATACGAAAAAGGAATTATACAATTTTAGATATTGTTAGAGTTCGAAATATAGAGAATTCCTGTGCCAATATTTTTACACGAAAAGATCTAAGCTCGTAACATATAGTATGCGAAGAAAGCACACCCGGTCTAGTAAACATATAAAAAGATATATTTCATATGTATTAAAATTATCAAATTCAATTCTAAACTTTAGACGCGAATATTATTATAGATCGATAAATCACCAAGTCTTGTTACAAGAATTAAATTAATTCACTTTCGAAAATAAACTTTAGTAAAACACACACACACACCCGTATGTATGTACATCTATAATTAATAATGGAAAACGTGGAAATGTGATTAAAGAAAAGCTCGCCCGCTGCTAAAACGAAGGTAAGTCTCAACGAGCATGTGAATGTAACTTAGAGCATAATACGTTATATACTGAATGTAATAGTAACAATAGTAGCAAAGTCATTCTACGTTCTGCACATTTGCGTGACAAACGTACACGACAATCTTGTGCGCTCAAGTCGACAATACTGATCGCCATAATGAATGAATCGACTCGCCTCCAGCGAGTGTTAGGCAAAATGTATTCGTAACAAATAACGATTTTTCGCGCACATATTGTTTGCGAATATTTCGCGTACGCTAATACACCCGGTGTGTACAAAAAAAAATATATATATATTCAAAGTTCGTTATTTGCTTTACACGCGAATATATTTCGTCTAAATCTCAGATAGGCAAATGCCATTTTAATGTCAAATTATATCAAAATGATTATATATAATTGCCTGGAATGGTCTTGAATCTGGAAGCGAATCTCGAATTGAAAATAGCGCGCTCGATTAATCGAGTTACATATAGGCGAGTTCGTAAAGTATATTTCGATTTATCAAAAGATCCTTACTTTTCCTCTTTCTCCCGATACAGCTTTATTAATTTTTTTCTTATCGGAAATTTTTTCGAGTTTTTACTTTCAATTTTAGCGTGTCGAAAAGCGCGCTATTTATGGGGCTAAATTAAAGAGGCTGATAAAGAGAGTCAGAGCTTACCTTTCTCGAGAACGACTTCAGCGACGAATCGTCCTTTCGAGGCGGGTCCACTCGAACTTCCTTCGGCGTAGCAACGCAGCGCAGTGTCCAGTGCGTAGTTACCGATGCGAGAGTTCGTTCCGCATAAACAAAAACACAAACTCGCGACTATAGTTCGAGCTCCTTCACAGGCGACGTGCGTCTTTCTCTCGCGCGGCGGTATCACTTGCGCGTCGATTTTGTTTTTTTTCTCCTATTCTCGTTCGCGAGAAAACACGCGACGCGAGCGAGCGAGACGGCCAGCTACGATCGCGATGAAGCCAAGTGCGAGAGGAACAGAAATAGAGACAGTGAGAGAGAGAGAGAGAGGAAGAGAGCGCGCGCGCACCAAGTGCACGCGTCGAATATACGAGAGAGAGAGAGAGAGAGAGAGAAGAATGGAGAATGACGTGCGAGGAGGAAGGATTGGACGAGACGGGCAAAAAAAAAGAGCAATACTAGGAAAGGCGCGATAAGAAACGCGCGAGTTTCCTGCAAACGAAAACACGGATCAGATCGCGCGTCCGAGATACGCGCGATAATCAGTAACTCGTCGATATCGATCCCCGTATTTTGTCGTCGCCGTTACATCGTTACCATCGCGTGGCGCGAAAAACGAATCGCTTCGAAAACGATCTTTGGAGGACATGGAATGAATGCGCGCGCGCGCGATCGTTGCAACTTCGAGGGAAAGAGAGGGAGATCGTCGTTCTTCTCTACCACCGGTATGTTCCTGCTCAGGATCCGATCGAGCAGGCACTGACCTCACGAGACGACGTCGGTGCGAATGAGAGAGAAAGAAAAGGCGAGAAAAAGAGGAAGATGTACGCGGTGGAACGAACAGAGCGCGGGGGACAGAAGAGAGAGAAAGAGAGGGGAAGTAACACAACGATAAATAATACAAAAAACAGAGAAGAGGATGACGGAGAACGAGAAAGATCAGCAGCGGATTACAAAGGTGTGTACAATACCTCGATCTGTTTCGAAGAGTTCACTTTTCTCCGTCACGATGTAACTTCCACGCGGGCTTTTTCAAACACGCGCGGATTACAAAAATGAGCAAGTCGCGGGAAAAAAAAAGGTACAGAGGAAGAGACAAGAAGCGCACTCTCTTCCGCTCTTTAAACACGGTTTTCGCACCAGTTTTATGTGTGTACGAACGCGCGACGTTTCCTGTTCAAAGATATATCGCGAGAGGCAACAAAGATCGTCGACGAAAGCGACGATGCGCGATGGAATCACGCTCGCGAGATCCAGGATGCGTCAACGTATTGCTCGCGCGCCGGTTTAGAATAGACTGAATGTATCTTCGGGACGACTCCGCCGCACTGTGGCGCTTCGCACGCGCTCGGCAATCTTCGACCATAATCGGCCGCGCTCGGTTGCCGCGGCCGAACCGACCGCGACGCCTTGTCGAATGTCAACAAAGCTCGCTTCCTCATTCGATCGCTGACCGTGCACCGTGCAAGTCGAAGTAGGAGCGCCCGTTCTACTCGTCTCGTGTCGACGTCACGATCATTTCGAATTAGACATTGCTCTTCTAGACTTCGATCCTATAATAAAATAGGTAAGATTCATGTTAGATATTTTTGTAATAATTTATAACTATTCAATAGCATAATAAATTTATGCACCGATTATTTTCTATGATATTTTCTCTCTTAAATTTTTTGAGATATTCTCATATATTTAGAAGCTGTATATGAGTTCCAAGTATTACTTTTAATTAAAATATCTCGTTTTTTAAATTTGCGTTAAAGTTTGAAGAAAGATGAATTTATATAATTCCTAACTAATTAGCATAATAATAAATGCGTCTATTTTATTTTTTGTAATATTTCTTCTCTTAAATTTTGGGGGAGATATTCTCATATAACTAGAAGTTGTATATGAAAGATCTAAATATCGCTTTTAATTAAAATATTCCATTTTAAATTTGCGTTAGAATTTGAGGAGAGAGATGAATTTATAATAATTCATAACTATTTAATAGAATAATGAATTGATACGCCGATTATTTCCTGCAATATTTTCTGTCTTAAATTGTTGAAGATATTCTTATATGTATAATAACTGCATGTAAAAAATCTAAATATTACTTTTTAATTAAAAAAAATAATCCGTTTTAAATTTTATTCCGGTATTTATATCTTCTTTCGGATAATGTAGAATTATGCAAATGGAATTTAATTCCCGGAGTTTATTTTTCTAACAGAGATCTACGTCTAAAACGCATTGCGCTTGCAAGAAAAAAACATATTCATACGAAATACAATATATCATTGTAACAATGTACATACATTGTTAGACAATATAGTATTCTATGGCTCGTGGTTACGTGTGATACATTAATCGTTATTAATCGTTGTTATATTGTACCAAATTCAAAGCTCGTTTAAAGATACATTGAAACAATAGAACCGTATCCGACAACATCATTAGTTTGACAATCGTTTAGAGTTTAGTACTAATATTTGGAGGAACTCGCTTAAAAGCGCGAGCTCGTTAAAGTTTGAAGTATTGAGTTTTACGAGTAAACGGAATCGTAAATCATTTCAGCGCACATATACAATATCGGTCTTTCAGATACGATTTTGAGATTTCATCCAGAACAATATTGATCTCTCGAGTTGAATATATATTAAATTAAATACAATTTTGTTACTAAAATTTCTAATCATGTATACATCAATGATGTTCATATAAAAATATATAAAATGATATTCATCGCTGCGCATATTCTGTATGTAGGTACTAATACACGTAGGTTAAAATACACTCCAATTTTATTTTCATGAGTTTATTTTCATCTTTGCTATGTTATTGATGTTAGAACGTTATTCCACTATCGTCATATAAAGGCAACTCTATGACATCAAGGCATTGTCGAGCGTATACTACGTTCACGTATACATTATGCAAATTGATTCCATCGATTGGCCGGACTCACCGCGCGAATATAGACTTGTTGCACGTTTCACTGGCTCTATTCCATCCTTTACAGCGTGCTCGTCCTGCAGCTTGTATTTGCTGCGCAATTCCAAGATAATAATGTCATTTTAGGAAAATAACAAGCGTAAAAATAACGAGTCTCCCGGTGCAGCATCTATGCATCAATTTATTACAAGCATTTCCACAATATGATTGACGTGTATCTTGATTCAAATTGCAAAAATGAAAAAATTATTAACGCTTTGGTTAAATGTACAAATTGAGAACAATAATTTTAACAAATCTAAAGTTCTAGAATTCTCTCTTTTTTTGGTAAAAATTTTATAAAATAATTATTTTATATAATTAACACATTAGCGCAGATTAAAAAAAAAATATATGTGAGTCATTATTTTATTTTTTATTTGTATATTTTGCACATATAATCCTAGAAAATAATAGTTATAAAAAAAACAATATTGAAATTAATTCGTAAAAAGCTAAAATTACTACATCGATAAAATCTTTCGTTAATGTGAATGGATGCTATTTCGAGGTACGATCGATTAATCGGTCCTACCGATTCAGATAACGTCTTTCCGTGAATCGTTTCGATTCCGCTATCGACTACCAGTCGCGCGCATTTTCTCCAAGTTTACGGACAATTAAGGGTCATCGTAATTATCTTAAGAGGCCTCTTCGTGGGAGCGGTGCCGTTGCGAGTGATTACATATCGCCAACGACGGCGCCGTTCTCTTCTCGCAACTCGTATGCAAGTGTCATTACATGACCGGTATGTAAATGCCTATCGCGAGATATCGCGCGTTGCATTCGACTAGGGAAACTCCCGCAAACAAGAACGAACGATTCATAAAATAGTCTTAATAATAGTCGTTTAATGACCGTTAGAAGCTATGAGATGATAAAACGAAGTGTCGCTAATCATGAAATTATTGTATCCTCTCATTCCGCTTACGTCAACAGCAATTACACAAAATATAAGGCGATACCCAAAGGAATAATTATATACTTGATTAATTATGGAAAGTACATTTTTTCTTATCGGATTTTTTAAAAGATAAATATATTTTTAGCAACACACATTTAAACTTCCATCATGAAAATACTTTGGCTAATATTTATTATATCTTTGATTAAAAAATTTGTATTATTATATTTTAATTCAAAGTATATATACATATATACTTTTTTATTAATAATATCAATATTTTCTGATATATTTTTTGTGCAATAATGACGCTGTTATTAATTCAGCATATAAAATCTGTACGTCTTTGAAGAAAACGTAGAAACTGTTAAATATGAAACATTTGATTTTCGGTTCTCTTTTTGTAATATAATGTTGAAATCGAAAAATTCGTGTTGTGCACGTTCATCTGAAGTTAGATTTAAACGCCAAAATGTATATGCTGACATAAGAAAAAGAACGAAGTCGGTGACGTAGATCTCTTTGTTGTCTTTAAAAACTAGAAATGAAAAAGATCATATTATATTTTATATCTCTTTTATATTTTATAAGAACGCAGGAATATATTTCTCGCGAAAACAGTCAGTAGAAAAGAAGGCTACTAAGAGGAAAATCAATATGTTTTATTTAATGCAAAGAGCACAGTGAGGAATGATTATTAGGGTTCGCGTTAAATGATAGGTGGAACAACATCATCGATTCTTATCGCAAGCTTGACTTTGCTAAAAAGAGCAGCAAGACTTTACTAAGGAGAGCGGGTTACCTTGCTCCCGGTTATCAAGAATGCTGTAAGATGAGGATTCACTATTGCTTTATGCCAAGCCATAATTATCCTACTAGTAATACGCGGTTGTCGTCGGCGCCATTAGCGTCGTCTTCTTTCGCGAGTTGTCTCAACTCGTCGCAAATTGCTGGCATTGGGAAACTGGATACGATTTCTCTGATAGCGCGAGTATATTTCTAACAATTCTTTTTTCAAATTCCAATACGAGAAAATTAATAATCAATAAATTCCTAAAAGATAACTTTGCAACACAATTATATATAATTGATAATAAATTTTTTTAAAGTTTTTAGTTTACAGAGAAAGAGAGAGATAGAATATTGTCCTTATTAATTAACATTAACGTTATAATATGCGAATCAGTAACCACAACTTAATTAGTGATCGTAATAATTGGATGTCACACGATTCTAACACAGTAAAGTTTCATTATAATGAATATCGATAAAACAAAATTCTCGTTAAAATAATATTTAATGAAATCTTATAGCAGAGAGAGTGCCAGCAGCAATACATGAATAAATTAATATATCACATTTTCATTAGAACAAACTTTATGTTAAAGGGAGATTGTCGCCGCGTATTTATGATAACTATAATTCGAATTATATTTATATTTTTGGCAAAAATATCGGAGAGAAACACGTAAAAGTCATATATATAAAAAATTTAGTTTTCAATACTGTAGAGATCTTTTTGTTTGTATATCATCCAATATCGTTCTGAGTTCTTCATCTTCTAGACGTCCTTCGAGACTAGGAATAAGAGCTTTCGCCTCTTCCGGAGTTTCGGGACACAAGTTAGCTAGCGAGGCAATCTCGAATTTATGTAGCTTCTTCTGCATCAACAAACTGTAAAATATCGCATTATATTAATTACGCCATTCACATTTCGTTACATATTATATTATAGGAATGGTCCATACATTAATTTATATATATATGTCTATAATAATGATTACATATATATATCTTACCTTCTAACAGCTGCGATTGTCTCCTTATTTTTTAACTTTCCGAATCGATTAGTGTATGTCAAGCTCTTCATGAAAACTTCAGAAAATTCTTGCTCTTCTTCCGCCGATTCATTTTGAGCCTTTCTATGCTCTAATAGCATATAAACTTCCGATATCAACAATGTCTCCGCATTTTCGAATTCTGCGAAGGGGAATTTATCATCTTAACATTTAATTAATGACAAATATTTTATCATATAATAGAATTGATGTGTGATAATTCGCCATTTCTTTTCCAAAGTTGTCCAAATTTAGAAGCTTTTTCATTAGCAAATATTAATGACTTAATTATAAATAAATATGAAATGTACATAATAATTAAACTACCTCGTATTGCTAGAGACATTTTATTTCTTGATTAAATAATTAAAAAAATATAAAGTATAACACTTTTGCTAATTAAACATAGTCATTAAAAAGCTTTCATATTACTGACATCTACTTATTACGATCATTAATATTCACAAATTTTAGTCAAGACTTTTAAAAAGAAATATTTTAATTTTATTATTGCAATCTATTGTTAATTATTACCTGACTGATTGCTAAATAACCTAGATTATTGATTAATTTTTGTATTAAAATAATAGCAATTATATAATTCCAATTTCTTTAAAGAAAATAAAAAAACACTATAAATATGCGTATAAAACTTGGACACTTTCTAAAAAAAAGTTATTTTTTCTAAAATACAAAATCTTTCTTAAAACAATGATACGAGAACATTATCTGACTTAATTCATAATATCACAGTATCTGAATATCGCGTGCTACATATTTTCTGCATCATATCAGTTTGCTAAAAAAAATAAATATCATTGAACCGGTTTATTAATGTATCCATTTTCTACTAAAAAATCATATATCTTTCGCGTTTTGTTCACATCGATTTTCAGGAGAATACGGGCCTGCGCCAATCTAAGATAGCCGTTTTTCTTGTTTTCCGTTATCAGAAGATGCTTAAAGTCTAAGTAACTGGCAGGCACTACTCTCGCGACGGAGCAGAGCTCTTTCTCGTCGGTGCTCAACTTCTCATATCCCGGTAAACCCTTTATCGTGAGAGGAGGCGCGGACTTGCGTTGCATGTTTCCGGGAATCGGACTGTTGCAACCGGCGTCGGGTAATAGACTTCTCCAACTGTATTCCGGATTACTCAGGTACTGTTTTCTCTCCCGCTCGTTATCCTGCCTTATCTTGCTCAGTTTCTGAAACATGGATACGCTGTGAAAGTGTTTGAGTCCGTTTCCCCTAAACTCCAGAAGTCTATTGATCCGATTCTTTAACTCGCCAACGCGATGCAGACCCTCTATGAGAAAGTCAAATTCCATTCCGTCCACGAGCTGCATGAATATCAGCAGTCTTTCTACAAGCGATCGCGTTATCGTGTTCTCGTATCTTTGTGTCCATGATATAGCTTTGCGGAAGATGATCAGTCCATGATCGCGTACGATCCTCCGTCTCCTCGCGCGCTCCTTCAATCTGTTATTGTATGCCTGCACTATTGCCGTCTGCAAAGCTTGCCCCAATTCGTACGTGTCGTCGCTCGATTGGAACTCGTCGTACTCGAGATTGGCCACCAACGATTCCGCATGATTATCGAAATTCACCTCAAAATCGGACCTAGCCGCGTTGTATCCGGCCAATAGCTTCGCGTTAATCGTATTCGGGGCGAATCTAGGCGGTTCCTCTATATCTTGCAACTTGTATAGGTAGGGGATCGCTTCGCAAGAGAATAAGCTGGCTTTCGTATCCTTGATCCTTGGCAGGTCCGGTAGAGTCTGATTGTTTATGTAATATTGCAGATAATGCATCTTACATTCCTCCGCGGATTTTCCCTGTATTCTACGTCCTACATCGATCCAATTTCCGAAACCGCATTGCTGCACGACGTCCAGCAACTCGAGCTCCTGCTTAGCGGTCCAACCGCTGCCGTCGATCAAGGGAAACTCATTTTTTATAATCACGTAATCGTGATCGTTCTTATGTTCATTGATTTCACAGCCTTTGGCAAAGCAAAGGGGACAGATCTCAACATTACTGCACATGGCGCAACGAATATATGGCTCCGCAAGGATCGATCTGCACACGTGGCACGTCGGGTCTGAAGTAAGAATTTCATCCTTCAGGACTGACATCTCGAGTTCTATGTCGTGCTCAAACCTATCTCTCGGACTCAGTGAACAGTCTGAAAGAGGAAATTCGTTACCTTAACCCTCGCCACTCGGATGTGCAGGCATTTTAAAATTATGATAGCACAAAAGATAGAAACTCTATTCAAACAGAACTGCGTATATGTAAACTTTGTGAGATGACATTAACGTAACATCAAATTTAAATTTCAGATTAATTAATATTTTCTCGAGATACGAATTAAATTTTAAACTTGGGAACGCATCAACAATAAATCTAGCTGTACATTGCTTTAAATATTATTATTGAAACAATAATAAAATCTTATGTCTCTTTAGTTGTTTATATATTCTATATATATTTATTATATATTTAGATTTTCAATATATATTTCTGTATATATATTTAAAAATTAAACTTGATTTTTTTATCTAATATCAAAATCATACTCAATGTTATCATTAAAACAAATGCAGATTTCTACAATGTATTTGCATCGTATTCTCCTTTGAGACGCGCACAAAACTTTAAAATATATAAAATAGCTAAACATATTTTCGCTTTCAACGCAATTATAATGAAAAGTTCAATTAATTTGAAGGCTGAAAAGATAAATCTTTTCTATTAAATTACCGCAACAAAAATATCATAGAAGTAAGGTTAGCTCTATGCCTGCCAATTTGGATACAATATAATTAGGAAATGTATATACCTTTTGGAAATTGTAGATCCGCCGCATCCTCTTCCGTCATATCTGTGATATTAGAATTAGCCAGCGTAAAAATTTAAAAGTACAAACACTTGTTCGAAAGCTTCGGCAACGAGTATGCGAATCGATGTTGTCAGCTGGAGGAATTTTGCCCAACCTAACCATACGAATAACGTACTACGGTACTACGGCAGCGATCAAACCAAGTGCTGCCTCGACAGAGTCGTATTCACTCAGCGTAGAGTCGCTTTTGTATCCACATAAATTTTAACGTATCTTTTCTCATATTAATAATATACAAAATACGTCAAATTTATATCAAACATAAATTAATGTTATAAATGTACTAATGGAATTACATATACTAATAGAATTTATTAAGTTTCTATAAAAGATATTTTCTATATTTTTATATTTTTATAAGGGCCCTAATGATACCATAAATCTCGATAGCATATGTACACTACTAAAGGTCATCTGACTCTCATACGCGACTACGCACGCGCGAAAAATCCCTCCATCTGACATGACTGCTTCTACGGAAGCACGCGTGACTCCGAAGCATGAATGGAGACAAATTCGCGTTCAGTGGCGCAATCAGGTGGATAAAAGACCGAATGGTTAGAGAAAATTTCTGGCGCCGAGTCGATAAAAGCTTGTAACTTTTATATACCATATTATGCTTCCACTATATATTTTAAGCGCCTTTAAACATATAGAAAAAAACACACTACACATAATATTTGTAATATACAATAGTATTCAGAAAAAATTATTGCATATAATACAACTTGTTAAATTAATTCATTAAGTTTTTTTATTTGTTTTATATATATATATATATATACATATATCATTTAAAAAAAAAAATCATATTTGTAATTTTGGGAAAATTTCTTCAAGCAAGGAAAATATTAGTAATAATAAACAGTTAGCAGTTCGAGACTAGATTATTTTGATTAATATATTATATCAAATTGATTGTGCATCCGGACTAAATTTGCATTCTTCCTGTAAAGTCTGCAAAATGCAAACGTAATTTAACACGAAATGTTGCGGTAGAAATTGAGCACATGTATGTTACTTGGGGAGGACTCTGATTACTCTGTAATATGTAGAATACAGACATTGAATTAGGTGCGTCCTGAACAACAATGAACCAGGCATCGCTTGAAGATGCGCGGTAATTAAGGTCAAACGTAGAGCGATAGCATCGGAATACCTAATCGAGAGAATCCGCGTTGAAGCTATTAGAATGCACATCGTCGCTTTTCAATGAACAACAATGGACCATGAACGTGAGACCATGAAAATAAAGTCGAAACACATTGTTGTGTCGACGCGAAAACCGATTATGTATTAGATTGCATGTCATTATATCTCGCGAGCGATATTTATCGACTTTCTCCTAAAAGCAGGTATCGGCAACAAGTATTGTTGTATCGCGAAAGCAAAACATTGTCACTTTAGCAAATTGAGAGAAAGAGGCATGGGAAGGAAAGTTTGAACAATAAAAACGAGTTTGTTTATTATATTATCTCTCGTTGGGATGAACAAAATAATACGTACAGATAAACAAATAATGAATAAAGGTATTTCTATTGCTTTTCCCTTCGATGATTCGCATTTGTCAAAATAAAACTTTATTATAAAAAAATGAAAATTGAAATTAATTAAATTATATAATTATAATTATATCTCAAACATTTATAGAGCTTGCCATTGAAATATTTTTTAGCGTGGTAAGAAAAATATACTTCGCTCACGAATGCTAAGAGGAATTTATAATCACGTAATTATGATATATAAACACTTGTATATATGGATATTTTAAAGATTTCGAATGTATCCACTGATTTTATTTCTATTCATTATATTCGCTTATGTTGAACATGTCGTTCGTTACGTTACGCGGTTTCTTCGTAAAAAGCATGTATGCATAACAATGGCATCGTTATGCGCACATATTAGCCGACATTTTGTGAAAGTGTCGTGTAAATTGCCTTTCAAACACGCTAACGGCTTTCTCATTCGAAGATGTGCGGCTAATAATAAGAATAGCGATTTTTCCGTGACGCGAAAAACGAAGTTCTTTCCAATTTCCACATCTCTAGAAGAACGTAATTTTTTTGTTAGAATTTTTTTAATTTTAACACGATTTCCTGAAAATTTTCAGAATTTGTTCTTACCATATCGTGCAATTAAATTAACAATAACAACTCTATCTCTTAAAAACTTGTGAAAAAATTAATCTTATAATCGGAGAACGAAATTGAGATTAATTTTCACAAGAGTTTACGGAAAGACTTTAATAACTTCTTATAACTTAATAGTATATATATTTACATATTCAGTTTTTCGACTTTGAAAACTCTTACAATCGTTCAATTTATCTGATATACTCTGTACGTTCGAACGCAGGGTATACGGTATATTGTGTTTGTTTATTGTTTTTCCATAAATTTCACATGCGCCCTACGAACGTCTCCCGAAGCGCGTCGTCCTTCACGCATATGTGTCTCGGAGACAATAGAAACTCGCATCGTGCACGATGGAAGTTTGTTCCGTGCAGTTCTCTCGCGCGAGCGTGCATTAATACGCGAAAAGCTCGTCGCTCGATCGCCGACCGTGGGAAACGTCGCCGAATTGTCGTTCACGAAGTCAATTTCCGCGTTTTCGAAACGAAGATATACGTGACCCGTTTAAAAATGGAGATAACGCAGGATGCGGAGCCGGACTTCTCGAATGCAAGGACGCTGCACTTCCACGAGCTGATAGACAGAAAGGACGGCGACGTCCGCTCGATTCGCGACAATATCTTTGATACCGTCTATAGAGTAACGACCGTTAAAGGGTAAGACATCGTTTGGCCTTGTCAAAAATGTCAGGAGAATACTTCCGGAAAGCTGTCCGTGAAGCGCGATGAGCTTCTTGAAAAAGCGATCATTAACGTACATAGTTACGGTGCTTCTGATGAAATAAAACAGGAGAAGCAGAGACTATATTTTTAAAGTATCTTAGCTTGTGGATGGTAGAGACAATTTTATACAAAGCATTGTTTTTATTTTACTTTAATACAAAACAATTATCAGGAAATAAGAGAAAGTGGTACAAAATTAGATTTTTTTTTTTTTTTTTAATAATGGATATTTAAAGGAACGTTTGAAATTTTTGAAAAATTATATAATATATTATATTAGTATATTAAAAATGTCTTTAATCTTTAATATATACATTTTTAATTACGTTTGATTAAGTTACATAAAAAATAGAAATTGTTGAAAAAATAATGAATAAATAATATATTTTTCTAAATAATAAACCATCAAATAATAATGAATTGTTTTTAAGACTATAATTGATTTTATGAGGAATATTTGGCGATTATCGATGTGTACAATTAAGCACAATTAAACTTTAAATCCATAAAGAATCGACACAATGAATAAATGCAAACGAGAGCTATATTCTCCATTGTATTTTGTTGTTATCCAATGTGTTTTATGAAACGGCTTGGTAAAATTTACATTTCTTGCGATTGATTTTTAAAGCACTACGTCAGTGAATAATTAACGTTATGTCACCGTAAATTACGTTCATAAACGCAACCAATGCAGTGTTCATCAACGAGAAAAGAATTAAGATAGATTCAACATTTGACAATAACTCAGCGAGCTTTCAACTAAGTCTCAGACTTTTGAGTGTCGAAAGTCGACATTAGTCATTCAATTTAACGACTCGACCATGTAGAATAATCTGTTTTTAGTGGAACAATCGAAATATGATGATATATAGGAAAAAATAAGCAAAATAAAGAACTCATTTTTTCATGTAGTATCATCCTCTTTCCGTTTATATCACTAATAATAAATCATATGAGATAAATTTCTTAATATAAAAGTTTTCAAGGGAAATACAAACAATTGTTTTATTAATTGAATCCTGGCGAGATGTCGACTATTAATAAGCTCCATATAACGATAGAGTTAATATATAACTGATCGTAAGTTAATGCAATCATATAATCAAGTTATATCTAAAAACGATCAGTCACACATCGTGACTAATTTTAATCTGAAGATTCCATAGAAAACTGGATAATGACGCGTTTCTCTCGATGCGATCGAACATAAAAAAATAACATATCTCTCTCTTTCTGTCTCTTTTGCGATGATATGAAAAAATATGTTTGTATGTCTATGTATATGTATATATGGACTTTTTACGATTTAACTGCATGACTTCAATTTTTCTCATTAATCTCATTGCCACAGCGATTTCCGCATAACGGTGCATGTATTAGCGTGCATGTGTGTGTAGAAAATTTCATCTCACTTACAATTTGCAGCCGAAGCTATATATCGTTCGATTACGATTCACAATAAAAAGTGCGTGTATATTCAGAAAAATTTTAAACATTATTCTATGTTTCCAAATTTTTCTACAGGAAAAATAAAATATCTTTGCCGATATTTTTAGCTAAAAATTGCATATATTTTTAGATTTTATCATTAATTCAAAATTTTCTAGGGTCCATATATAATTTTAATCCATTCTATATATATATATCGATTATTACATTAATGAAATTTTGAAGTAATGATAAAATAACAAAAATTAATTACAATTTATAGCTGAAAAAACTATTTTACATTTATCTTTCATATAGATACATACACACACACACACACACACACACACACACACACAAACTATATATTTAATATAATTGCGATAATGGAAAATATTAAATGATTTTTCTTATAGAATTTTCTCATTTTGGGAAAAACGGTTTCGAATATCTGTCATTGTGTATATGAAAGGCTAACATCGTTTATAAAATTAATTAAAAAGTTTATACATTTATGTATATGTGTAAATATATGTAATTTATATAATATATAATATAAATTATATAATATACCCCACGAATAGAACGTGTATTATACCTTCATTATGCTTCATTTGTATGCCAAAAAGATGATCTTTCATGTGTCGATTTGTAATTTAAACGTAGGAATGTAATTCTATGGCAGTATAAAATTCTGAGAAGTTTATCGCGACGAACCACTCAATCATGGAACCTAGAACTATCCTCATCTAAATTCAGATAGGCAGATACTACTTAAGATCGATGGATCGATCCACCCCAGATCCCTCATAGGATCTTTTTTGCATTCAATCGATTCGATTATAATATTATGCTAGACTATCAACGATCACAGAATATATTTTAAAATTCTTTAAATATCCATACTCTTTGCACATTTTAAATAGAAGCAAGTTGAACAAAATAAAAAAATAATATAAAATAAGAAATAAAGTTAACAAAAAAGTATATATAATAAAAAATATATAAATGTAATAAAAAAAAAAAATAATAATTCAACATAAATGTTTATTCGGAATATTGTCATCGGGTTTCTTGTTAGAAATGTAATTGTGAGAAATGTAGTTTTGTAATCTTATGTATTAAAATAGGTCTTAAACTGAATCTTATTAAAGTATAGCGTCGATGAATATTCATGAAGTGATGACTTTGGTTGTTCACAGATGCCACGATTATGTGGTTCCAACAGAAATTACGATTTACGTAAGCTACCGTGATCGATGATAGCGAGGTCGAGTTCGCCAAAATATGTGATCATGTACAAAGAATGAATAAAACTTAGTAAAAGAGAATGCATTATGTCGAAATAATATCACGAGAATGGCTTTTCATTGTAAACAAAAAAAACATGTTTTTTGGTTAAATTCATCAATATATTTGAAAACACATTTTATATATATATATGTATTTTATGTCCCTTTCTGTCTCTCTCTTTCTTCATAAATTATCTGAAAATTATTAATACAAAAACAATATTTTATATTTTATGGACTCACTAAATTGATGAGATTCGATGAATATTGAAATTCGATCATTCAACATGAAGAAAAATACGAGACGCGTACAATCTTTTTCCTGTATATATAACATATATTTATATTTGTAGGTATATAGTGGTATATAGATAATTTTTCGGTTTGTATAACATATTGTAATTATAATAATTCGAAGCGAATGAAAGGAAAACGTTACTATAATTATACGCATGATAAAGAACGCAAAACTACTTTCACCAGTCGTTATTAAATGGAACTTTTTTGTTACTGTATGATCGATTATTAACAGTTTAGAAAGTAGGATCAATCAAGGCGCGAAACTGCGCGTAATTTTATCTGTACAAAAATGGTTCGTTTTCACGCTTTTATCGATCATCGTATCATATAAGACATTTCTCACTTATTTCTTTCCTCACTAATACACAAATTGATGTAGCGCAAAGATTCATATTCTTTAAATAAGTTTCTTTTCATTTTATTGTTAAATGACTATAGCGTTTTAAATTTGAATGCGAGATAAAAATACGAGTCAAGGCCTTTGCCATCTCCGCGATGACAAAGTATCTTCTTCGCATGTAATCTTACGCTATTAAAAATGAGGCGCGGATTGTCGGAAACTAATTGTCATGTCCCGGAAGTAAAGATAGTTCTAATTTTGTTGCGCAACATCGTTCACGATTATCATGCGTTCGGTTTGCTCTTTGTGGATGTATATGGAGATATCGAGTATTCTCTTCATTATCCTCAAGCGTTATTCGAGACAGTTCAAAACGTACAACGCTAAAAAAGCATCGATTAAAATCGTAAAATTTAACGAACTCGTGAAATACATGAGTAATTAATAATGGCATTTCGAGAAAGACTCAATCTGAACATTTTAAATATCTTGCTACGAGACACACATATACGTACGGAAATATTATATAAGGACATAAAATTTGTTCTTCGACAATAAAGTTGGAAAATGAGAAAGCGAAAACGCGATACATGTTCGAATTATGTTTGTCTAGATTCATTTTAAATTCTTGTATTTAATCATTTAGGTTTTAGGTATATTGCACGCCGTCAATTATCCTGAACTTCACGGATTCTTAATGAGATATCAATAAATCTTGGCGAATCGATACGCTATTATCGCAATAGTTAACGGTCGTAAGATGCGATTTCAATCGAGATGAATACTTATGAATGATCTTCGATAGACCGTCTGTTGTACACATTAGTCGAACTTAACGAGATAAAATCGATAAACATATGATCGCCGCGATAACGATGCCACTCCTAGTCGACTGTTGCATACGTGAGATTGCGCATCTTTTTTGCACGTATATATCATGTATATGCATCTTTTCTATTTTGTGTATCCTGTGCATATAATTAACCCGAGAAAGATCCTATTTATATATTAAGATTGGATCTTCTAAACTAAATGTATCATTATAGAGTCCAAGTATTTGGAGTATTTGAAAATTATTTCAAATTTAAAACATATCTTATTAATTTTTTTTTTTTTAGTTTACAAACACTAAACTGTTGTTTTTTACTTATAAATATTTTTATTTATGAAAATGCTTTGAGTGAATTAAAAATTTAATATAAAATTCTAATAAACTTCAAACAACGAAATAGTTTGATATAAAATATTGTATTATAGTGAAAAGAAAGAAAGATGCCAGTTAAAGTCCAAGTATAATAATGTATGCGTAAATATTGATAATAATTATATCATTGGAAGTAGACCAGAATCGTCATACATGTTTTATTTAAAGTACGATTGTGTAACGGAGAAATACTTCGCTCATACGGAATATTTTCTCATTTTTAAATTATCAGCTAACCGTTCATAGTTCATATAAAATATAAGCAGTATTTAAATATATGCAAATTACAGCGATCATTGAATCTTTTAAAAATATCAAAAACTCTATAATATATAACGATAATCAATTATAATCGTATATTTCGCGAATTAACGAATATTCGTGGTCTATACGGTAGAGTATCGACACCGAGTATTAATACTGGTAACAGTTTGTGCTAGTTTATTATCGCATTGGTATAGCCAATCGTATTATAGCATTAAAGCATGTGATTTAAGCATCGAGTCCTACAATATGTTATTTATAGCTTTGCATACCGGTTTATGATCGTAGAATAGGCATAAGTTATGAGTATGTCTGCCGATTTCTATCAAAATCGTCCGTTATATCCCATATATAACCGCGATTCTCAAATTCCAATAATTTATGATTAACAGAGATTTTTATGCGATTATCATATATATACTATATAATATATACCGGCATGGATCATGATCGAACTTTTCTAACATAAATACCGGAATATATCATAAGAGATGAAACAGAAAAAAAATCAATTAAAATTATAAATCTATCAAAAAAATCGATAATTGACAATATTTAATAAATCATAAATTCATTTAATAGAGAACTTTTAAGTGTAATGACAATTATTAAATCTGCTTTTGACGATTTTTAATCCGCGATAGAATACACAGAATAGAGTTTTATTTATCATTTTATGTATTTTGATATGAACGCTGATTCTTTGCTATTCTGAAAGGCTATTTTGATTCCTCAAGAAATTAATACTTTCTTATCGCGGGCAAATCTATTCCCAATGGATGGATTGTAATTTTAATTCGAGATAAATGAAATTCAAATCTCCGTATCGGATCATCGTTAAAATCTAGCTTACTTCCAGACAAACAGCTTGTAAATTTATACGCAATACATAAATACGATATCTCAATCGTTAGATTTTTACGAGTTAAATTCATATATTTTTGCCGCGATCAGTTGAATCATTCGATTATCGTTAATGAATTAGTTCGCGTCGGTAATTGCCAAGTGGTATGAAATACGCGACATACGATGATTCGGTAATCCTCTTTTACTCGTAGTAGACATTGCTCGAGATGCGTAATCGGTTAGGTCGATTGATTATATTAAGGGAGCCGTTAATGACTTCCTCATATCGTTTGATAACGCTTGTGATGGTATTAATTTGCGTATGATTCGGGAATCGCAAACAGATCAGGTCCCTCTCTTTCTCTCAATCGGTAGATTATAGAAACGTTGTATATATATATATATCTAAACGTTATAATTGAAATGGCTATAATCGAATTATAATTGTACTCCGGGTGTCACCGAGTGTATTTCCATATCTGATTGGATTGCACACGCATTCAACAATTGTTTGCCGATTATGTGCGATGCGGGGAGCCGTAATAATAAATAGAGCTCGTGTTCGTGCGAATTATCTAGCTTGCTTTATGGATATACATAAATCTATCGATATGACATTTGTACTGTTTCCCAATCTGTTATCGTAGTCAAGACTATGGATTCTTAACGCGTAATTGTACCTTGCCTAATGACACTTTTACTCCAATCTATAGGGATTCTTTAGATGTATCTTGAAATATGTAGAAGTTTTTTACGTTTATTTAAAAAAAATTTACAAAGCAAATACTCGCTCTATATATACGAGATTTATTAAATATTACCTCTCGAGAAAACATTAACTATTAAAGCACGATATGTGCAGTCTCTTAGAAAAGAGACCATTTTCTCGCTAATATCTTTTATTTTGACGGATGTCAACAGGCATGCAAAGATCCGAAAAAATGTCTCGCGATCCGTAAAGTGGAATGACAGTATAAAAAACCAATTCTTTGGATTTATTGTCCCACGTTTCAAATCTCGGGATGATAACTTTTCGGGGCTTTACTCAAGACAGATTTTAAGCATATCTTCGCATTTGAATCGCTTAACTAATGCCATAAAGCGCGCCTCTGACATATCGATCTTTTTAATGTCACGCTAACGGTATCACATATCTCCCTATCTAAAGAGCTCGCATTCACGTGTTTAGAGAATTGTATTTTTATTGAAAATTATCGCGTGAGATAACAAATCGAGAAATTTATATTCAGATGCGTAGATCGAGAGATTTTATGCTTAATAATAGTGAATTGTTTGATCAATGTTGCAAATTAATATTAACAAAGGGCAATCAGAAGTTTCGAGAGTGTGCGAACTTATTTATTTTGTTATTATTTTTAATTCTTAGTTAATTATTTATTATTAATTAATTTTCTTTTCCTATATTAAAATGTATTTCTTATTCTATTAACTAGAAGGTATCTCATTCTTTCTTATTAGTTGAAACAGTTTATTTCATGTCACACGCTATATTATCTATGTGCATATCTCTTTTGCAAAATAAAATGCTGCAGCTTTCGAGGTTCTACATACATGCAATACCCAAATAATCGCAAAGAGATACGATCCTGAACTCCTTTCTACCTAACCCGAAGATCGTGACAACATGTAGAACGGATGTCCCATGTTTATGAGATTTATTGCAGTCTATTAACTTTTTTTCTTCAATCTCTCGCTATTATAAAACCGATAATCGATGGAATTTCTTTAATTAATATTGACATAATTTCAAACACATTATACGGTTCACTGACTTTATTCCAAATCGACTTTCGCTTCGTAGGTATTTCTTTGCCGAAGCGAATCTTATCCAATCTGACGACAATGACGACCGAACAGAGGTGAACGTGCAATGGCTCTCAATTGGGTTCAATTTATTATTATTGATAAATACTTACAGAAACGGTATATTATACTCTAAGCGCTTTATGAAACTTTAATCGATCTGCTGATTGGAAATAATTTCTCCCTTATTATTCTGATGTTGAACTCACAATAACTAAAATAATTGAGATTTTATGATTCAAGTTAAATCGCGAGTTTGATTCGATTCCTAAAGAAACAATTTTTTCGCGTGACGTTATATTCTCTCGGTCGAGTCATTTTTACTTGAAAACAAAATGCGTGCCTTTCGTAAGAAACGAAGATAAAGAGAAGTGCATTTAACGGTGACAAATCGCAGAAGTATTCATTCGTAAAAGTTTTTGACGCGGTTTCTACGCTAGGTCGCGTAACCTAATTAGCATTCGGCCTTGGTCATTATCCTTAATAAAACTTTGCAGCTTATACCGCAAAGAAACTTTTACGGAGGAACGAAAGAAGGTGAAGGATGAACAGAACATCAACCGCGATCGTGCGTATCGATTGTTTCCCTTTAAAGTGATATGGTATTGACGTTTACATGGAATTACATGGAACGATGATTCTAAAAATATTCTATAAAATAAGTTAAGGAAACCTATACGGAAATGAAATAAAAGATAAATTAAGAGCTCTAAATGTGATTTAAACTTGATACTAATAAACAAAAAATTTACCTGTCAAAGCTTTGTCTCTCTTTTTCTCTTTCTCTATTCTCCATCTCTGCAAGTCATAGACTTTGTGTTCTTGAGAGAACACGAAACTTATCCTTGAATTGGCGAAACCATAAGTTGATCATTGTGTCGATGCAATTGACAATTGTATGTTGTCTTATGTATATAAATTCACGCCCTACGTTAACTGGGTTCTAGTTATAAAGCGGGATTTCTCTCCTTATTCAGGATCGAAAAGTTTCGAGATTGTTTCTATTAATGATGAATTAAGTTTCCGAAACTCGGCAAAATTTACGCTCCTTTATTATTCACGAGCTCATTCATTGGTCATTCAGTCTCTAAAAAAAAAAAAAAACTGTTCTATCATTCTGGGTACGCATCAATTTTATCATAATATTTTTTTTTAAATTAAATCATCAAAATGGAAATCGCCGAGCGACATAATGAGAAAGTATCTTCTTACTATTCAAATCGGCGCACACCAAGACCGTAATATTCGCCAGAGTTTAAACTCGGAATTTAAGATGGGAGCTTCACGGTTCTATCTTCGTAAATTCTTATCGTTCTATCGATTTCATTCGTATCAAAATTTGAACGATCAAAATCTAACGTAGAAGATGTCTTTTTATGATTTATGATAATATAGAGCACACACACACTATATAAAAAAATTTATTTGCAAAATATATAATTAGAGAAAAAGAAAAAGAGAAGGAAAAAATTCAGTTATAGTTTTTTTTTAAACGAAAGTTTCCAAATCTATCTCGCCGAGAAGATGTTTTATAATATTTGTAAAAATTTCCTTAAACGTACCTAACGGTATAAATTGAATCTTTAAGGTTTCAAAAATCCAAAGATTGCCTGTGTCGTGCCTATATATTTACATCTCCGTATTTTTTTTAAAGAATATTTTAAAATACTTAAAAAAAAAAAAAACAGAATTGCTACGAAACAATAGAATATATGAATATATTTTGCCATTCGGGCAAAACCTTCATGTTTTCAATAATTTGCCCGAATCAAAAAGAAAATGTTCGGGAAACATGGGAATTTGCGCGCGTGAAAGAGCGAGAGAGAGAGAGAGAGAGAGAGAGAGAGAGAGAGAGGGAAAGAGTGGATGTGAAAGGGAGGGAGAGGAGTTTAAATACGAGCAGAAGCGCGCGCGCTACTTCAGTCCGGCGCTAACAGTCCAAACTGATTGCTATCCGGATCTCGGAGGAAGGCAGTGACCTTTCTCCCTTTTTTCACAATCCTCTTTTGATTCCCTTGAAATAGAATTAACGAGAGAAAACGGGAAATTGTATCAGGACTACGAGAAACTCTCGGCTGACATTTGAAACAGCGCGGATTCTTCGGTTAAATTTAAAATTCGAGCCAGCGGTGGCCGAGGATAAAAGTGTGTGTAATTATGTGCTAGTGAGAATCGATAAAGAAGATATAGCAACGAGGCACAAAAAAAAAAAAAAAATACTAATCGCAATGACGAACAGCATGAAGCAAACGGTTATCAAGTGAGTTGGCATAATTGTTAGAGAAGCAGCAATAACAATTTTCTGCGATAGTAGTTATTGGCGAGAATGTATATTTCTCGAGTCATATTTTTCACTCTAAAGTGCAACTATCTCTGATACGCTGATTAATAGGATACAACTTTCACGATACAATTATTGCTGCGAGTTGCAATATTATTCTAATGTAATGATACGATTGGAGGAATCAAATGCAAACAATGATAAATGCTGTTTTCGCAATGATTGAATTATTTATGAAGGACGAATAATAAAATGATTTCTATGGAAATATCTTTTCTCAACAGTTGTTTGCAAAATATTTATATTAGCGCTCGAAATATCAAATTTTAACTTGTTAGTTTCTTTTTATTATTTAAATTCGCGGTGGATATAGAAATTTATGTAGAAATTTAAAATTTATATAGAAATTAAATAAGAATATACATAAAATTATTAAAACGGGTTATAGAATATGCAGTGTGTTTATGTGTATATATATATATATATACTGCGTATTTTATGATCCATTTAATAATTCACATACTTTATAAAATTTTTAACAAATTTATAATTAATAATTATTTCCCAAAAATATTAAGATACTAATAAAAATGTTTTTAATTTTAAATAATATTAAAAAATTTAGGAATTTTCATAAATAAAAATTTTCTGGGGAAGTGCAAGCAGAAATAACAAAATCTTAATTTATATTTTATTTCAAGTAAATTTCATTTTATGCTCTATACAAGACAAAACTTTCCAGGGATATCTTTTTTTAACTTTTTTATCTATAAATGAAAAACTTTTACATTAACATAGAAAACACATGTTTAGCAGTCGTAAACTGCTGACACGCCAGCCATACCGGAATACTTTTTGTGTATTTTCTCTTTTTTCTTTTTATGTATTAGTAACGTTTTACTTTTACCGTGGACTATGTCTTTGTAGCTTATGCAACGTTATTTAAAAAACTGGTCGTTCGGTGAAACCCGCTGACTTCAATTGAAATGAAGGAGTATTTCATAAGAGAAGAAAGTGTTCTTAAGTTCGATAACAAATCAAGATAACACAGATATATCAAACGTATCGAAGATTTTAAAAATTACATCTTTCTAGTGTTGTGTCTTAAATAAGTACCAACTAAATCATTAAGTAGCTAAGTACAAATTAATACAGAATTACTTGAATACTCGAATACTTACTTGAATACACTATAAGAGTCTAGCAGAATAAGATCATATTTTCCGTAAAAATAATCGCGCGATGTTTTTATGAAAAATATATATCTGTAAAATAATAGAACATTTTTTTATCAAGCAGATCGTCGGTCTAATATTTAAGCTCTGGCATATATCGGTTCAATACATCATCGTTGGATCTTACGTCTAGAACTCACACATTAACATTAGGTTGATAATTTGCTCCATCAGCTTCAGAGAAAAATCCCATTCATTTACTTTATGTATGTATATACAATAGATATGTCGACTTTTAAACCATTGTTACGTCTTGTTTAGAGCATATGGCTCTATGCAATGCAAATACTCGCAGACGTATCGTTTTCGTGTTGCTTCAATATTACAATTATGTAAGAGATTGTTTTGTAGTTAACAAAACAAACTTTGCGTAAATGTGGCTAGTTGCTAACACCAGATTTGTCAATATCACACTCGTGCATCTCGCAAACCTACTCCGATATGCTATTATCTTGATTTATCAAGATGTAAATACGTTATCTATTGTGTTTTATCTCTATAATCAATTAACAAAAAAAAATTAAAGAAAATCTAAAAGAATCATTATAAACGAGTCAGATATTTCAATCAAAATGCGTTGTAAGACTGCTGCTGATGAATCAAAAGTTCAACCGTTCGAAAAATTATGACATAATAATAATTTCGTAACAACATAATCTACAAGTGTACACAAATATAATATATTATATACGTGCAATTAAACTTATATGGTACCTGTAGCTGAAAATGGACCACGTCCATTTATCGCGCTACTATGACAAATCGCGGTATCGGCATATGCGATTCTACTTAATGCGCTTTGATACGTAAACGGGAGAGCGCGCAGCGCTTTAACGCAACGAGAGAAATCTCGTGATTTCAATGCAAGGGACAGCTGGTGATAAAACGTACCAGGCGTTGATGTTACAACGAGAGTCGGTCAGCCATTGTGCCGCATGAAGGAATGTAAAAAAGAGAGGATGAAGAATGTTAGCGGAAAAACAAACTCTTATTACCCGAAAAAAATTTCGAGCTCTCTTAACAGGTTCAGCTAATAAATATTCGTACAATTACGTGTCGCCTTGTTTCTCCTTGCGACCTTGATTTCTTGCCTAATGAATAAACATTATGAACGCATATAAAATATTTCTTTCGTTGCCGCTCGTTCCGTTTGGACAGGAACATCTGCTTGAAAGCAAACTCTGCTTATTGCAAAGAAATACGGAAATTCAAATCGTGTAACAAAGACATTTCTGCGATTTACAGGAACAAGAACTTTCACGCAATTTGCGAAGAAACTTATATTTAACTGTGATATTATAGTTGTCAAGTGCGATTGTACATAATACATATTTCATAAGACTAAATAATAAATACATCAAAGAAACATGTCGGTATGTATTCCCCAATATATATCATAGTAACTTACAATAATAATCCCTCCCCCCCCCCCCTTCCCCACGATACATACTTAAATATCTTTAGCAGTCGTCTAACAAATCATGACTTATGATTTCGAGCTATAATTATAGTCTATCGATCATTCTAGAGTGAAAAAAGTAAGTGTATTAAAATTTTATATGTAGGATGATAAAATAATTTGCATAATGCAAATAGTATCCTCGAAGCAATATAAACGTATGATATTCAACTTTAAAAGTCAACTGATACGAGATCTGTCCGGAAAGTATCCGACCTTGTGCTCGAATCTTGTACCTGGGTGTGCTATTGTTAAAAATAGGTATTCATCATTTAGGGGGGACCTTTATGAGTGCTCCTGCCAGGCAGCACGATCCTTCGAGTCCTCAGTCGACAACGATACATTGTTGAGTAAATGTTGAATTTCGTGCGCGTTGCATTTCACGATGACTGAACGCATCGAACAAAGAGTGTGCATTAAATTTTGCCCAAAAACTCGGCCATTCGTGGTCAGACTCGTACATCAAATATTAAAAGTTTTTGGTAGCAAGGAAAGAATACAGTGATTAATTGTCAGTCGGAAATGACTGACCAAAACACAAACTAAAAACACATTTTATATCTATAAATTATTTATAGATAATAGTGCAGAGATGTGTAAATTCGAAAAATTAAATATGCTTAACAGTGTTTTTAATATAGCATTATGTTAAATTTTAAATTATATAAGCAAATGAAATAAAAAGTTTTTATTAATTTTTAAATTCTTATCATTCTCTGAAAAGTAGAAAACAAAGATAAATTCATGCATTAGCAGAACGTTGCGTATTCTCTTATAATCTTTTTCATACTGATTCGACAAACATACTTCAAAATGTTAAAAAATAGAAAAAAGTATATATATATATATATACACATAAAAATATATGTTAATGTATAATTATTATATGTATATGTATTATGATATATGATCATACAATATGATTATAAATTATGATAATAATTTTCCTGTTGAATGGAAATTTTTTTCCGTGCGAAAATCAGTATGTTGCGAAAGATGATGAAGCATCGTGTGTCGTATAATAAAAGGCGCGAAATGACGCGAACTTGCATTAAACTCGCTCGAACGATTGGCGAAAGTTTCTGGTGAGGTACATTGAACGCATTTATGGTTCATGGTGCAAGTTTACAAACGCTTGTCCCCCGAATTGTTGCTGCGTTACGCCAACCGCGCCATCGCGATGTAATATGTATGTAAAATTCGTGCGACGGAACGATTCCGTTTAACATCCTCATGAATAAACCGACCCGCGATAAATTGATTTCACGGAAGCGTAAACTTGGCAATACATTTTGTACGAAGCATATTTTTTCTCGTAATACATTTCAAAAGATTCCTAAGATGGGCATAAATTACACGCGGGAGTGTTAGGGAGTCTATAAGAAAATTTCTATCGAAAGGATAATAAAATTTTATATAATTTATGATACTTGTGAATCATATATGATGTGTTTCTAATAAAACTTTAAGATTTATTATTGTTTTGCAAGTATATGTTAGATCTCTCTAATTTCATATACGCATAATATATTTATCTTTTTTATTATCATTATGTACGATAACGATAAAACGAGGGCTCCATATCTGAACAATTTTCGCAAATACAATCGCTTTGTATTACTTCATTTTAATCGCTATATTTGCCTTCTGCTTCTTCTAATACCGCCTCGATATACGCCTCTGTCTTACAATAGAATCGAGCAATAATAAATTTGGAATATATCATGCGAATACCGCACGTGGATGGAAAATTATTTGCAATTAGATGCAACTAATGCAACAGCTTATTACATGTTCAATAATGCCACGATGGAGCGAATAATTAGTATAATCTTGTACATCATATTTCTGCACATCACTAATTTTAGAATAATACAATGCATAATTTCAGACACTATAGTGCTATCTATTGCAATAATTTAAATACTATTCTTTTAATATGTAAATGTAATAAAAGTTGCATATGCTTCCGACATTTTTAAACCTTTAAATATGCGCAAAAGTGTCTTTTTTCGAGTAACTTCAATTTTTTTTTATCCCAGCATAAATTTTGATAAACGAAAAGAATAATGATAAAAAGTTTTCTCTTTATACAAATATATTTGCAAGAAGATATATGGAACTACGTTCTTTTTTTGCAAAGATACAATTATATTTGTTAGATATCCCATAAATCATATATGCACAATTGTATACTTAAAATTCATAACTACTATAAGAAAAATATGAAAAATGTGATTCGGTAAATATTTAACGATCTTAATCTCGTTCTTAATAAGTCAATTATTGCACTGTTATAATATCTCACTATTGCATTTTTCTGCGGAATAACGCGTCTTAATTCGACAAGAGTCTGTGTTCCTTCGTATTATGTATGTTCTGTTATTTTTATAAATATTTGTTATATTTATACCTATTATCAGGAAAAGAGAGATCGGTATATTTCCTGTGTGTCCGTTATGTAATATCGCGACGGAAGAGAAAGGGGAAAGTGTAGCATTTTATTACATGTATTTATCATACAATTATAAAACTGTTATTTATGTCGTTTTCGTATGTATCACGATGTGTACACATAAACAATGAAATTTATCATATAAGATGTTAATTTATAATAACGAATTTTTATTTAAAGGATTTCTTGTTCAACAGGAAATGTACTTGCATTTTATTTAAATATATACAAATATAAAACAATGTTTTTTATGCTGCTTGATAAACTTGCGATGATCAATTTTATTGAAATTATGAAATAATTAACAATGAATTTCTTCGACAACAACGATCTTTGAAATATTAACGCTATAAAATATTAAATTTATTTGTCAAACAAATTTAAGGGAAAAAATATTATTAAAAGTTAAATTAACATACATTAAATCATATTTTTAAATGATTACATATTTAATAACAAAATATATTGTAACTGATTTTTCGCGTATTGGGCAACGTGTTTTATCAAGTGCGGCTATTAATCGAATATAAATACCTGACCTCATACAAATTGCGACATAAATGGTAAAAGTAGGATAGCATTTTATATAATAGTAAGAAAGTTAAACAGAATGAGAAAGACGAGAAATATGAGTAACTCACGAAGCAATAATTTTAAAATTGGTATTTCGTTCTATTAAATCGTTGTTTTTATTATTTATTACACGCATTATCTACACAAAACACAGTAAATGGAGAAGTAGATTAGAAAAGGAACCATGTGATTGAGATAAGTCCTTGTTTTATCTGCTTTTCTTAAAGTACAACCATATCATAATGATAGCTGAACAGATTTATGTTTCTTTGACCCTTTTACATGTCTATGAAATTTCAAGAAGAAAGCTTAGGGTCCTCTCGACGAAAGAACATTATGAATAGTCGTATACATTAGAACTTTGAGTATTTAAAATTATAGCAAATATTTTGAAATTTCACTTATTGATAGTTTATTATTTTAAGTACAGATGTATTTTTTATGTAAAAAATTATCTTGTAAAAAATATTAAAAATTTAATGAAATATAATTCTTTCCAAATTATCGAGATTTATCTAAGAATCGAGAGTTATTTTTGCGCGTAATGCAAAATTATAAATAGCAGAATTACATAATTACATAATGATTCACAAAATAATCGATATCCCACATATCTATTTCTCATATGATATATTTATAAATTTTATAAACTTTTCTTATCTATATAATGTAGATGCTAAATTAGTAATTTATTTACATATATATATAGTGTTCGAATTTGTTCACAATATCATGGAATTGTTTTATTAAAAGTTTAGTTGCGAAGGGAAAAGTTTCTTTCTCATAGATTAATAATTAATAATTATATCTATATAATTAGAACATTATCTCTAGACGTATCCGGAGGATCATCTATGACATATGCAAGAGAAATCGGAATTAACTGAAAGCGAACTTTCCTCTTTCAGTTTGCAATTTTACGCAAGTCGCGGATTTGCAAAGGTCGGCTGAAAGACGGAAGAGTTATGTTCTAATCTGCACGTCAATTGTTATAATTTGATGATTGGGTACAAAATTACGAATAAAAAGCTCGCAACTCGACTTAAATCTTCTCGCGTGATCTTCTCCGAAGTGAAAATTTACAGTTACATTGTCATAGTTATCGTCATCGTTGTCCCATACCCACTCAAAGTGGCCTCTGGTCGACCTCGTTGTCGTACAACGGGAATATCGAAAACATGCGAAAGTTCAAACGACGTACACTCCTCGCTTGTCAAAAGAACACCTCACCTACTATCCCGTTAAAAGTTTTTGCACAGATCGTACGCGTACACGCGGAAAGATATTTAATTTTTCGCTCCACCAATTTCATTTCTCATTTTTCCGACATTTTTTCGTCGAAAATAATATATCGATACTTTAAGTGTGGAAGTTTGTTCAACTGCTTATATTATATTTTTCTTCATAATTGCTTATATAATTGCATTTGATACGTATTTTTTCTTATTCTGAAAAAGTGTACAATAATATAGAGAAGTTTGTTTTTAAGTATTTATATATAGATCCATATAAAAATATTTTCTAAATATGCGTAATTTCTTCATTTGTATGACTCTGTTTTCTTATAATTTTTTAATTATTTCATTATTTATATTTATGTATTTTTATTTTATATTTGAAAAACTTCTTAATGAGCAACATTAAATATTAAATTATTCACGAATTCGCATCGTTATATATATATTATAATTTAAAATATACATAACTTGAAATAATAAATAATTACATATATAGCAGTTGGTCTTATCAAAAGATTTATAACGTATTATGTTTTCTACTGCGCATAAGAAACGAGTTACGTTCCTATATATATATATATCTAATGAACAACTCTGGCGATTTGTTATCGCATGCATTATAATACATCATCGAGTCCAGTATGCTATCGTGTAATTTACGAGAATTGGAAAATTTACTATCATCAGAGCTACCCACGAGGAATTGTGCGATGTCGCGAGTGTGAACGGAGCCAAGATATGAAACACACGTGTGGAAAGATGAACGAACTGCATAATTACGACTAATTTAAAACGAGTCGTAAAAATAACAAGGCCGCGAATGTCGAAAATATGTTTGTCCGGATAATGAAATAAACAATCGCACGGGGTTTAAAACACTGAAAGAGATTGCGAAAAAAATCTATTTAAGAGGAACAACAATCTCTGAATATAATCAATATTTTAAGTAATAATAGCTCGTCGATAAAAATAATATCGGCCTACAATAACGTATTAACAACATTTTAAACATGTATTTTTTTTTCCTTTTTCTGCTAACACAATAAATAAAATAGATCTAACGCTCTATAGAATTTCTCCTGAAGAGAAAATTAGAAGTCATCTAAGAAAATTACAGCGATTATTATTAAAAAGGTGTCGACCGTTAATCCTAGTCAATCCTACCATTAGCCAATATCGGAGTGATATCTAGCTATCATGTCCTCATTTCTAAAAGAAAAAAGGATAATTTATACGATTAGAGAAATAAATATACAATAACCATTTCATACCTTAATATTGCTTATTATTCACTTCTATTTCTACATATTTTGATGTTGATTTTTAATAAAACAACAATGTATAATATACACGATGTACCCTATACGTATACAAGGAAGAGGGTCAGGAAGCATCACGATTAAGAGGCGCCAAGTCACGGCACGTGAAGGCGATGCCGCTCTGCTCGCTCATGCGTCTCTTCATTATGATGCAGCTCGCGCCTTGCCTTTCTATCGGACTTCAACGCGACACAGTTTCGCGGTCGCGTTACTCTGTCGAAACACACTGTGCAGTCTGTGCATCGGCGAACATATCCATGAGGACAGCGTGTTCTCGATATACATATACCCGTATCACGTGAATCGATTTTCCCAAGGACGAAAAACTGGGAGCTCGATTGCCAATTATGCAAACACAATGGAATCAGTCGCTTCAGGAAGAGAATATCTCGCTTGAAAAAAAAAAGAATCTTTATGTACTTTTTGGAAAATATAAAAAAAAAACATTATATACAGTCAACATATCTCTTATATCGATAGATTAAGAGAAAATAATTAAAATAAATAGTTATTATATCTATAGATAAAATAATTTCATGACTTGTAACAGACTTATTAGGAAAAATTTTATTTTGAAATTATAAATAGATTTCTTTACTGAAAAAGGATACTATTTTCTTTCCTTTCATATGAAATTGAGGAACAGAATATCTTATAGGAAATATATAATATGAAATTTTATCCAATTGGGAGCAAATATATAATATAAAATTTTATATAATTTTGAACAAATAAATAATATGAAATTTTATATAATTCAAAGAATTAACGGTACTTTGTATAGAGATTACGCACAAGCTAATGATCGCAACGTGAAAATTTATCACGAGGTCGCTAAAAAATCCGCTTATTCGCACGTTCGTTTATTTCGTCAGGTGATGTCGTTTGCAAAAACGCGCGTGCTCGCACGTGTCTAGGGAAATAATTATACCTTATATCATAATGGCTTACACATTTTAGCTGTTGATTATCACTTTTATCTCGCAAGATCTTCGAAAGCGGAACTCATCGCGTTCTGTAAAACATATTTTTTATTTTTTTTATTTTTTAATTTAAGGAGAAGTTGTAGTGCGAAGTGATTTTTTGGAATATCATGAAACGATTTTTGATATATACTATATTAATCGAAAAATATATACTAATCCTAATTCGGACCAAATACAATATCGATGAAAAGTATTAAATATTTGTACTGCGCTTTTTTATCAACAACTACGATTAAATAAATTACGTTGATATATATATATATATATCATAAATCCGTTAAACTTGCTGCGAGATAAACTACAATGTTTTATCAGGGTTTTGCTCGATCAAAATACAGATATAATCTTTAGTGTACGTCAATTTCGCATATCATCGATCAATCCATCGCGTTCCGATGATGCAGCTTGATTACTTGGTTAGCGATGCGACAAATATGGAATATATACCGCAATCTCTCGCCGATACCCAGGAGGTAAATACCGCAAAATCGGAGGATAATCATATCCTATCCGTTTTCCACGGCCTCTCGCTATATCGTTAATACTTTGACGCGTAATTATTTCCAAGCACTGACATGAATATGTAATAAAACGATCGAACCGTAAAGCACGATAACGAAGAAATTATCCGCGACTATTCAATTTTTTTCGTTTGAATTGAATTTGTTAGAAAAAAAAAAAAAAAAAAAAACACTAAAGAAAAGATATCAAAACTGATACAGTATCTTGTTTAAGGGTTCCTAGCTAAAAGTTTAAAATAAAAATATATCTGTAGATATTACATATTGCTATAAGATTATATATGTATATATGTGCGAAAATGATTACACCAACTTGATGCATCGAAGTTTCAATTTGTCTCTTATCATCGCATAAATATATCGCGATATATGTAATGTCGAAATCTGTGCTGTCGGGGTCAAGGTTACACGTCATATGCAAACGCGTGGCATTGACTTCGATATTACACATTACGCGATGGAAGATCCCTCGGCGTAAGTGTGTGATGTCGCCGCGTCTCAATGAGGTCAATACACTCGTCGTTGCATTACGTGCGCCACGAGCTCTATTATGTGTTTCACTATTAATCAAAGTACCTTTGATGCATTTGATGCATTTGTGCATGCGCGGGGAGAAGACTCATCGCTCGATCATCACACATTTGTCTTGCGAAATAAAGACGATGCGATACAAAGCCGATAACTGTACTATCCATTACATATCGATTACTTCTTGTATAAATGCATTTGATAACTATTCCTCCTCTTATAAATTGACGATTTTTCTCTACGATCTCGATTTCAATTATGAACTAGGAAAGAATTAAGACCGCGATGAAATTAGCAAAGCCGCGACAAAGTAACACGGTGAATCATCGTTTCGCACCGTGTGATGGAAAAATAAGAATGATAAATTACACGGCTTTTAGTGATCAAAAGCGCAAATCGATTCTAATTAATTTTTATTACATCATCGGCGAAGTATACATCGCGCGATCTATCCTGTTAACTATTACGATATAAGGAAAAACAGAAGAGTAAAATTAACATTATCATCGAGTCGAAATTTTCTTCCTTTTAGACTTCAATGTTTAATCTAACATCTATTTTAATACTTTAAGCAGTCAGATCACACTATTTTGCCGAAAGTTCTTTTTTTAATCTTCTAAATGGAAAACTGTTTAATGCCTATCTGAGATAAAAAATAGAAGCTTAATATGCGATTCCTATATAAATAGAACTGATTAAAATCCTCCAGGATCTATAAAGGTAAAAAATATAAATTGAAAATAGGAGCAAAATTTCGACTCGGGATATCGGAAACTTAAAAAATTTCCGCATATTCACTACTATTATGAAAATTATTTTATCTCAAGATTGCTAAAGGATGCTTTACCATAGTATCTTAATGAGAAACAAAAATAACTGGAATAAACTTAATAAAACATCGCAAAAAAGTTTTGCGCACGCTCGATTCCAGCGTCTGTATTTCCCATCATCTCTCGATAAAGTCTCGTTGAGCGATTATGTGAGGAATTTAATGCTCCCCGCAATCTTTCTCGTGCGAGATGATCGTAAAAACAAAACGCAGAAATGGCGCGCGGCTTCGTACGGAGATAAAAATCTCGGATCGCGATTCGCCTTTAGCTCGCCGCGCGAATTGCTTGCACGCCTCATGAAGAAAAGCGATTCGTACAAATTCCGATGTCCCTAATGGTTACACGTGCCATGAACGGCGACCCGAGTAACGTTTTACTATACGATATTTCGCTCGTGCTATGTTAATAACGCGAAGAGATCGAAATCAAAGATTAGAAAAGTAACGAATATGTTTACATGCATACATACGTATACATTACCGTGATACTCCGCGCACAGAATACTTGTAATTATCCAATGACAAAAAAAATTGCTGGTGTTTATAGCCTACCATTTATATTTTGCGGAGAGGATAGTTTGTATATTGGTTGTCTCGCTTGTGCGCCGCGACTTGCTTCATTCGTGTTATTTTCAACTGTCAAATCATGCGAATTTTGACAGTTTGACAATTTGTGAAAGAAAAAGTTAAAGTTAGGAAAGAAAAGTTAAAAAAATTGGTAAATGCCCGTAAATAAAAGCGCGCGCCTGTGTTCTAGTGTAATAAAGATATCGTATGCAGTAACGCATTTGATACAGTACTATATTATTTATACAGAGAATATGTACGTACAAAAATCATCAATATCGTTTCGTATAAAATCAAACTAAGAGAAATATCCTTTGGGCATTATTACTGTAATTACTAGAAAGATTACAACAGAGAATTCTACCATTATGACAGAAGAAGACAGCTCGTAAACGTTATTTAAATAAGTAATCAAGTCACAAGAGAACCTCTCTCTTTCGTATGCAACTGCGATAATGTGCAGATAATTATATAATCGTTAACTTGGAGACTATGTTCGTTGAGTTTATGGAATACGAGAAATAGATCCTTTCTCTCTTTAGCCTTACACGAAGCGCAATCACGAATGCTAATACTATAAAAAAATTTATAATTTTTATAAATGCAAAAAACAATATTATAGAGAAAAATATAAGATTATTGTATCGATAAATAAAAAAATAAATAATTAAATAGAACTGAACGCGTAACATCTGCAGAAATATTTTTAAAACATCTTTATAATCGCGTACGATTTTTGTATAATTCAATTTTTGATTACGCGTATTTTTCATTTTACTTTATTATCTCGCAGAAATCCGACATGGTGGAAGAGACGGTCCGGTTTGGAACGCGGGTTAACGGTGATAGCCGTTTCCGGATTCCTCTTATGTGTCGCTTTGGCTGTGGCGCTCGGAATTTTGGCGTCCAACACGACGTGCAATACTACATCCAGACCTGGTAAGAGCATTCACTTTTACAACGACCCACAACACGAACCGCCTGGTGCATGCATGTTACAAGTGCAATGTTATTCGAGAAGCGTAGAAGTAAAACTCATATATATATAACCGTCTCCTTTCGAAATTTGTAGTAAAACATCACATACATATATGGCTTTGAATAAATTGCCTACATTTTTTATTCCAATATTGCATTATAAACGCTAAATGTTGGTTTTGTTGTACACTTTGGAATAGTGAAACATCGGAAATCGAACATAAATATCTTTATTATTTTTAATGAAATTAAATATTGAAAAAAAAAAAGAATAAGTAGAACATACAAAAAATTCAAATGATTTAAATGAAAAATTGAAATATATTTCTAATGTGCTAATTATTTAACGTAAATTAAATAAAATAATTTTACACGCGTTTCGTTTCTCGCGACTTGATCTCTAAAGTGTGACTACAATCTTAATACAATATCAAAGAGAAGATTGGATCTTGCATTACGAAAGCCTGTCATCGTATGACATTTCTACAAATGTGTACAGGATCAGGTCTATTCCGAAAATATACAACCATTTCTTCGATTTAAAAAAAAATGAGCCTCGTGTTTTCGATAGAAAACAAAAAAATATGATAACTTCTCATCTTCTTTCACATAATAAGACTTTCATAAGGTTCGAAAATTTTTCGAAGAAGATCTCAATTTATTTCTTTCAATCTAAGCCGCGTGTAATTTGTAAACCCGATCCTGCGCGTGCAACAACGAAGTATCATGCATTGGCATCCCAACAGATACGTTGGTCCCGTGTTGCGACGTTACTTAACATCGTCCAATTATATTAATCATTAAGGCTTGGAATGAAATTACTAGTGGCGAGCAAGTCATAATTCTCCGCGACATGGCAACGATAAACTTCTGCAATGGTTTATGCTTAGAGGCAGTAGAGGCGCAATAAAAAATTATTAGATACTGAATCTTATAAATCTTCCATGCAATAAATGTATCTTACGACACACGTTAAATGATTTAGGAATGACAATATTCTGATATCTTAGAAAAATTTCCCAACGATATAATTTTTTTAATGCATTTAAACAGCTAGAATTTTAATTCTATATTATCTTATTTTTGACAAATGACGGATTGTTTATTTTTGATCTAAAAATGTTATTATTATGCGGGAGAAGAGAGCGCGAAACGTATATGTATTGTATAATAAAACAGTTAAAGAGGCTGAACTTATTTTGGTGTGTTCAGGAAGATGTTAATGAAAATTTTAATGGTACTTAAATCATACGTGCTCTTAATCATTGGTTTAATTACTGTTAGACGTATCGTCGAGATCATTTGCCGATATGAACGTTCATCTGTACACATTTTTCTTCGATATCCAAAAGAGAGAAAGAGAGAGAGAGAGAGAGAGAGAGAGAGAGAGAGAGAGAGAGAGAGAAAGAGAAAGGTAGGACGTGTTTTTTTAATGACTCAATGCGACAAGCGGCGGTTACGTTTACGATCGAAACCGTTTGGTAACGGTATATGCTATAAAAAATTTTAACTGTGCGAAAATAAAGTACGCGGAATTGGATCGTTGTCGTAAATTGTATTTATAGATCGGCGTCTTTTACATGCGTCTTACTATCAAATGTGCTTTGTCAGCTCATTAAACGAAGGAAAAAGGTATATATATATATATATATATATATATATATATATATATATCGCAAAGTTATAAAAATTGTTGTTATTTGTTTATCAATATCTATATTTTATCTTGCCATTATTAACGGCAAGAAACAGTCAGATATATAAATTAAAAAGAGAAAGTTAATTTCGCAAGATTTGCGATAATGTTTTCAATGCAAGATTTTCATCGGAAAGACGAAACGCGTCTTAGAAAAGTTCGAGAGAAAATTACATTTCTTAAAAAAAAAAGCGACAATGCTCATGACATATAATTGGAAGTGACGTCAACGAAAAGACGGCTCTGATGAATTTTGATATTTCTATTGGGGCAAACATTGTTTTAAGGGTTACTCATCCGCCGCACGTGTTTACACTATGTATTTTAAAAAATCGACGGGATACGAAACTCAGCGTACATGATAGTTTGACGTTGAAATATTGCCTTTACGTGAACACTTAGCGATTACATACACAATCAGAGGAATAATAACAGGTGAAGCAGTGTGTGATGTTTACACGAACGCGTTCGAATCAAAAGAAAATCGCGATATAAAAATAGGATTTCTGCTGTCTATAAATATTTAATATTAATTAAAAAAAACAAATTTTACAAACTAATGTTTATAAATTGATATTTTGTTTATAAACGTTTTAAAGAAAAATTAAAAAAAGATCAAATAGATTATTTGTTATATAATCCGTGCTCCTGATTTACAAAAATAAAGAAATATATACAATACATATACTGTTTTGTAAAAATATTCTTTCAAATTTTTTTGAGAGAATTCTCGCACAATAAATTATATTTCGTAATAAATTATATTTTACTTTGTTATGTAATTGCTTATTATTTATGTAAAATTTTAATAAACGTAGTCGATCGAATTCTATCAATATAGAAAAAGTATATCCCTTTTTTTTTTTAATACATTGTGCTATTTTCCGGAAAACTCCACATTTTTGACAGACAATAAAACTGATAACCCAAGCACACATAAATGCACAGCAATTCATATTAATCGCTTGCGAGAAGAGAGATATTAAATTTTGCTCTGTATATAATTTAAGTTGTATGGCGGCTTATTGTATGTAACTCGATGCTTCACCCATCCATTAATTTGTTGCTATTACGCATTTTTTTCGCACCTGCAACCGTATCCGCATCCGCACGAGAACAGATCCTGTTAATACAGAGATGCTACCATCCACAGCCGAAGCGTTAAGCGGCTCGGAAACGTCGAGCAGCATCCATGTCATACAGAAAAGTCCGGAATGCGACGATATATGCTTAACACCTGGATGCGTTACCACAGGTTAGTGAAATATAGCGGAATTTAAATTTTCTCTGTTTATTTCGATCTAAATATTTATAGATTAGAATCATAAAATTATGGTATAATCATATGATATTATAGATTCTAGTACACCTTGTTTAAAAGATATATTAACGTATATTTAAACTGTCTGTTTGATACATTAATTAATTTTAATAAAAATAAAATAAAAATAAAAATGAAAGATTTATAGTAAATGTTTTATATTTTTCTCTCAACAAAGATTTTATAATTTTATTCGAATAAAATTTAAAAATGTTTATAAAAAGAAACAAATCATATAATCAACATTGAAATATTATATTCTTTGAATCTACGTTATAAGAGAGATGTTACGTATTTAAGAAAATATTCGATAATTTTTATATTTTTCTCTTTGATAATTGTTTATTTCATCTAATAATTAAAAGTTTTGCCGACAAATACGAAAATTATTTTTCACTCTATAAATTATTTATTGCTCAAAAATATTCCAATGAAACATAAACTTTGGACACATTTGGATATATTAAGATAAATCAATCTCGTCACACGAAGGCTAAAAATCTTTACCTAGTAATATTGAATCGTATTAATTTACGCATACCGTAGCCTCACATATACTGAAAAATATGGATCGCAACATGGAGCCGTGCGATGACTTTTACAAGTTCGCCTGCGGCGGCTTTCTCGATTCTAACATCATTCCCGATGACAAAACCAGCGTAAATGCGTTCTCCGTCATCGTCGATACCCTCTTGGAACAACTACGGACTAGTATCGAGGAGAAGAGTCCTCCAAACGAACCCAGACCATTTAGACTTGCCAAAGACTTCTACAAGGCTTGCATGAATCAAAGTAAGCAGTCGCGATATGACTTTTTTGCATAAATCACTAGACTTATAATGCACTTGTCTAATAAAATTCAAACTCGCGTATTTTCAAAAATAAGCGATAGTAAAATTACGAGTTTTGTAATATTTATCGATAGCTATTAATTAAGTAAAAAAAAAAGTTCTATTTCTCTCTCTCTCTCTCTCTCTTTTTTTTTTTTTTTTTTAATTTATTCGTTCTTCCAGCCGCTATCGAGGAGCGAGGCTTGCAACCATTGTTGAACAATCTCAGAAAACTCGGTGGCTGGCCAGTTCTAGATGCCGAGCGTTGGAATGACGGTGACTTTACTTGGAAGGATACCGTCTACAAATTTCGCAAATTGGGCTATTCCGTCGACTACTTCATCGATTTTGGCGTCAGTGTCGACTTGAAGAATAACTCGAGGCGCCTGATCGACGTAAGCATGTAACAATTTACAGCGAAAGGCGAGACTTAGAACAGCGCGTGGAACTATGCGAGGACCACAATTGTTCCAAGCTATATAGAATTTGTAGCAACAAGTCCGTGATCAATGCAAATTAATTATTTTCAGCTTGATCAAGCAGCTCTTGGTCTGTCGCGCGAATATTTGTCGAAAGGTTTCGACGAGAAAATCGTTCAGGCATATTATAAGTACATGGTGGATATTGCTGTGATCCTTGGAGCTGATCCAGATCGAGCCCGCAAAGAATTGAAGGAGTCACTTGAATTTGAAATCAAACTCGCGAATGTAAGTCACCTTCCAAGAATTTAAAATTATAAATATAGCCTTTTGATACAAAAATAAAATAAGATTGAGTAAATTCTTAAATTGTAATTCTTTTATTTGAATAAAATGAAAGATCCTTCGAGAAAATGCAAAATCTTCTGAATTAATTATTTTATGTACTAATGAGTATAAACGTAAATTAAGACTAATGTTGCGATATTAATCGATTAAATATATACTATACGCAGATCTCGCTGCCTAATGAAAAGCGACGCAATGTAACTCTTCTCTACAACCCCATGACTGTGAACGAGCTGTCTTCGGCTTACCCTAGCATACCATGGTGGGAATACTTCAATACAATCCTCGCGCCGCAAGCGCAACTAAATCGGGATGAAATAGTTATCGTGAACGTGCCCAGTTATCTAAAAGACTTTGAACAACTGATCAGCAAGACACCGAAGAGGGTGCAGGCGAATTATGTGTTTTGGAGGGCGGCCGCCGCGTCGGTCAGCTATTTAACGGACGATATCCGAAAGAGGCAGCTGAAATATACGCTAGAATTAAATGGTAAGACGGAGAGGGAACCGAGATGGAAAGAGTGCGTGGAAATTGTTTCTGGTAGTATGGCGATCAGCGTCGGTTCGATGTACGTGAGAAAATACTTTAAGGAGGATGCGAAAAAGACCGCTCTCGAAATGGTCGGCGATATTAGAGAGGAATTCACGAAGATCTTGAAGAAGGTGAGAAAATAAAAAAGCGAAAAATTCAATTTTTGCGATATCGCAACGCGGGAGATTAAAATCTTGGGATTGATACTTTCTTGACCTCTATTTATCTAGAAATTGAAATCTGGAAAATGAAAAAGTCTCTCTTTTAATTTTCTTTTATCTATAAATTAAAATTGCGGAAACACACACACACACACACACACACACACACACACACAAGAATCTTGGCACGCTTCTATTTATCAACGAATTAAAATATAGAGAAGAACTATTTTTATTTATATATTTTTTACTATTTAAGAAAAAAGAAACAATTCGTCAGAAATATTTTGACTTTGTAATTTTAATCCCTTTAGTAAATTGTTGACAAAATTGCACGCATTATTAGGTGGAATGGATGGATGAGAAAACCAGAGCAAACGCCTTAGAAAAAGCAGCTGACATGACATCACATATTGCTTATCCAGATGAGCTGCTGGATAATAGAAAGCTTGACGAGTTTTACGAGGGACTCGAATTAAATTCCAGTGATTATTTAGGAAGCATTTTAAACTTGACTATCTTCGGAACAAATTTTTCATTCGGTAGATTGAGAAAGCCAGTGAACAAAACAGAATGGATCACTCATGGAAGGCCGGCTGTTGTTAATGCATTCTATTCATCAATCGAGAATAGTATTCGTAAGTATTTAAATATAAGCAATTTTACGCGCAAATTCATATCAATAAATAAATATTAAATATATGTATATCTCTTTAATAATAATGTGTATAAATTTAGGAAAGATTTTTTACAACGAAAGTAAAAAAGAAATTAATTTAAACAATAATTGAAGAAGTATATTTACCTCTGATCTTGTCATTCACAATGCCAATAATTTTTTCAAAATCCCATTTCAATAAGACCAAATTTAAAATTTTTAAACTTCCAAAAATGCAATCTTTTTTATTACATTTTATATTTATATTCTTGAATAAAAAATAAAAAATTTCCATTATACGCAAAACATTATATGAAACTATTCAATTAAAATATAAAAATACTTTTTATTTAAGAACCTAGTAGAAAAATTTAATGTATATAAAATTACGTACAAATTAATATTGCAATCATTATTTTATTGCCGAGTGTCAAATAATTTTCTCGCAATTTTTTTTCCTAGAATTCCCCGCAGGTATCTTACAAGGCACATTCTTCAGTAATGATCGACCGCGTTACATGAACTACGGCGCTATCGGCTTTGTCATTGGCCATGAGATTACCCACGGCTTCGACGATCAAGGCAGACAGTTCAATAAGGAAGGTAATCTCGTAGATTGGTGGGAACCGGAGACAAAGGAACACTATCTTAAAAGAGCCGAATGTATAATTTATCAGTATGGAAATTATACTGTGAAAGACGTCGGAATGAACGTAAGGCGAATATTACATGTTCACATTTCTACATTTATATGCTTAATTATATTTTTCTTTTAAAATTCTATATTTTTTCTATGTATACTTCTATATATTCTGTATTCTATATTTTTGATGCAGAAATATAATCCGCGAAGTGATATGGATAAAATATAAGAGAGATTCATATTTGTGTTATATAAATTTTTTTGCACGTCGTTTTTGTTTCTTTAATGAAATATTCTCTGATGATACTGGATGCAATTGTCATAACATCCTATATTATTTTATTGGCTGCTATTTCCGCCGCACTTGCTATATAAACAAATGCTATCACCGCAAGAATAATTACAATTCGAGTTAATTTTTATTCATTGCATGTCGCAATACACCGTGTAAATGTTGCTAATAGAAAATTTATGTGCGGTAAAAGCGACGGTGATCAATGAACTTTTTCATCGGAATCATTTTCGAGTAAAATATTTAATACTCATATAAAGTAACTTTTTCTATATGCACAGAATTAAAAAAAATAATTATCTACACAAGCATATAGTGAGTCATAAAAAAATATAGTGTCTCTGTCATATTTTTGTCGCAATTCTACACAATTTAATTATCAGTACGATTGATCAATTATTCATTCCATTCGTCATTATAAATAAAACATGATAAATAAGAGATAAAGACGTATCTATAATTTTTTATATATACGCGAGAATAAATTTACGATTTAAATTAACATTTAAAATGCAATTATAAAAATATTTTATATTATAATATTGCCTAGAAAAAAAAAACTTGATTATATAATCCCATTTCAAAACCTATTTTATACTTTTGCAGTTAAACGGAATAAATACCCAAGGTGAGAACATTGCCGATAACGGCGGTATAAAAGAGGCATATTACGCGTACAAGGAATGGGTAAAACGAAACAAACCGGAACAAAGATTACCAGGTCTGCCTTACAGCCCGGAACAGATGTTTTGGATAAGTGCCGCTAACAGTTGGTGCAGCAAATATCGTCCGGAAGCGATGAAGCTGCGTATCACGACGGGATTTCACAGCCCCGGCGAGTTCCGCGTACAGGGACCATTGTCAAACATGGAGGAATTCTCGCGCGACTTTAATTGTCCGGTCGGCTCTAAAATGAATCCCGAAAAGAAGTGCGCCGTATGGTAGATCTCACAGATGTCGGCAAGAAATGATTGGTTACGTTGTAACATGCAAAGATCTAACAAGACATTCTCCATGATAAAATCCATGGAGACCATAATGCAACCTGCGTTTTTAAATGCGCAGCATAGATATTATAAATCGTTTTTGGTAAACAATTTTTATAATAAGTAAGAAATACGTGTCACGATACGCGTATGTAAATAGAGAGAAAATGGAATATATAATGATGGATTTAAGAGTTAATTAGTTCTACTTGTATGAAGCTATATTCATCTAACTGTCTTTGATGTATAAGGCATAAGATTTCTGTGTTACAACGTTAATGTCAAAAATTTTTAATTGTTTCATATAATGGAGTAACTCGCACAGCATTAAGCTAAATTGTCAAACATATCTCATTCTTTTATTTTTTTGTTGAGAATTTTTATAGTTTGTATGTCGTAAAAAAATATTGGCAGCTCCATTAAGGAAACGTTTTTTATCCGTTTTTTATCGTTGGCAAACTTTTTCAAGTCTTGCTTCCTATATGAAATTTTTAAGTATTCTGTTAAGACAAGAATGAATAATAATAGTATACATTACCATATATACAATATGATCCGTAAAATCAATATTGGGAAAGATTTAAGAATATTTCTTGATAAATTTGTTATACATTTTTTATGAGAATTTTAATAGGACACAGATCATTTTTCATAACTATTTTACGTTGAGTATTATTTAGTAGTATTATCGAGTATAACAATTATAAAGAAACTGCAAATTAGTAAATGTACGTTTGCGAAAAAGAGCGCTTTTTCCCTAGAAATAATACGATTTCTGATATGTTAAAGTTCTAGTTACATTATAGTCTTCAAATATTCATATAGATTCAAATACAGCACATCGAATATTTCTTCTCTGAGATTTTGCGGATGAAAGAGTGCCAAAACAATCATTTCTTAAATCTTTGACGATATTTTTCGCAAAAATTAGATGTGCTAGTCAAATTAGAAAGCAAATAAAATTATAGAAAATGGATTATTTTTTAATTAATACACTCGTGAATTTATAAGAAATATTTTACTAAGTTAAATATATAAATCACACTTCTCCTATCAGTGAGTAAATATCCAATGAGCTCTGTTCTTCCTTCAAAAAATTCATTTTTTTAGGAAACACTCATTTATATATATAGGAAAGACACCAAAAAAGACACCGACATACTATTTTTGATCTCTAGTTCTCAGCCGAAAGTTTAAAATAAAAATTTATATTCACAAAAATTTACTAACTTAAAAATAACTTTTCAGATTTCTTATAATTTTTTAAATATTATTTAAAATTTTTAGCAAATAATTCTTTTTAGGTACAAATGGAAATTAAAGCCTGAAAAATTGATTTCCAAAATCGATATAGTTTATAAAAATTATAAAAATATGACAAACATTATGCAAATAAAACACAAATAATAAACATGTAAAATGATGTAACATCATGAAAAAAATACTTTGCTATTATTGCTATTTAAATTATAAAATTCGCTAAAAAATACATTCGCTAAAAATCTTTTAAACCTCAAAAATTGGTTAAAAGAGCCAAATTAATATAGATATATAAATTTATAAACTATAGACTTGTGATGATTAGTAAATTAAATAAACGGCTCAAGCCTATATTAGCTCTAGGATAAAGGAGCAGCATTTAATTACTGAGAAATATGTCGTCTCAAATCTGTATCAATTGGTATCTTTCTTTTACCTAAACAAGAAAATGTAGAAAAAAATTTTTTATCAGAAATAAATTGGAATCTTCAAGAGATTAAATGCGCTTTAGCGCTATTCGACCTCTTAAATAAGTTTTATTATAGTTTTATTATTATACAAATTAATTTTCCAAAACAGATTAAACATAATTAAAAATTAAGATCAAATTTCTTCTCTCTTTTATCCTTAAAATATAATTTGCAGAGATATTTTACATTACAGTGCAAAATAACAAAATTTATATAATGTCATTTTTAAATTATTAAATACACAAATATTGTTACTATTATATTCCTGATTTTCTACTAGCCACATTTGTATATTATATATATTATATATATTTGTTGTATCGGCGTTGTAATTAAATTTCGATAATTTAATGCGAAAAGTTTTACTGTTTGTTTAGACACATTTGAGTAACTATTAATCATAGAATTATCGTTTCAAAGTACTTAGAGCAACCTATAAATAAGTATTAATCGTAGATATGTAACTGCAATCGTTGAAATTTTCAATCGCGATTGCTTTTCAGCATATTACTTTTTGCATCCGTATGCATTGCATATATAGTATTTTTATTTGCGTTACATCCTGTCTATCTTAGATGTATTTCCAAATTTCAGATATTTATAACGATGGTTAATTTAAGTCATCGAGTACAATAAGTTTAAGTAAAAGAAATATGAGATATATCTTATAAGATATTTGTTGAATATATGTAAAAGTTTAATACAAAAATACTTTGTGTAAATATCAAACTGTATTTTACGCACTTTTCAAAAAAATATCCGTATTATTATTTTTTCCGGAATATACTGTTAATGAAATTTTACGCAAGCAATTTTTTACTTGTCCGCGCACAACGCAAAGATGAAAATATAAACAAACATTTAACGCGCTATCACTTACCTTAACTGATATATTGAAATAACCATCCGATCTCCAATGGTCCTGCCTGAGTCTACATGATGCATATTAAACAACGAGACAATAATTTACGACACTTCGATTATTCGATCCTTTCGTAGTTTGTACTTTTCAACAAAGATTACTTGCTGCTAATGTCCAACTTACGACGATATAAATTGCACTATAATTGCGAAGATTCTCAAAAATGTCGCACGCTTCTAGTTAACCGATCACTGAATTCTCGACACTGCTTTTATATTTTTAAACGTAAACAGACGCGGCGACAACTTCGCGCCGATGTTCGAATTTTTACAGAACGGATTATATTGAAGAAGGCGTTAATGGGTGCGTTCAGGAGACACAACCGTTGAGTAGCAATCGAACGTGATTGGTTCTTACTTCTAGAACCAACAAATCAACGTCGAGTGTTGACAAGACGATGCTCAACAGTTGTTTCCTGAACGCGCCCAATAATACCCTCACTTTTAAATGCGACATTTTTCGTTCGGACATATCGTGTCTAGATATATTTACACATCGTGACTGTTGGTTCGAAGAGAATTAGCAATGTTCGGAACAAACAGAAGATAAAAATAATTATTATATTATATTCCTCATATTTAGTCTTAATTGATCAGATACTTGTCTAACTATTCGTTACTAAATTGCTAATTCATCTAAGAACCGACGATCATGAAATGCGCGAATGTAAACACGATGCGATTGATTCGAAAAGTGAAAGGCATTATTAACGTCTACTACATATTATAAATATAATACTAAATATATATATATACTGTCTTTAAAAAATTGCTCACCATCGCATTTATTGTTGCATCGTCCTTCGAAACTATATTCGATACTCCGATTATCGCTTTACACGTCGTAAACGGATTTTTAAACGGGTAATAAAAAAACTCGGCGACAACTTTGCGTTAATCTATGAATTGCCACGAAACCTGTAAAAAGAGCAGAATTCATTATAATAATACCTTTAGTGACAGATTAAATATATAGTTTTAGTATTATCGATATAATATTACCGACGACGAGATATCTTATTGAGAATATACCTTGTTTTATAAGATGTGTGATTTTATAAGATGTGCAATGCGTGAAACACACGGAGAATCATTTAAACGACGCAATGTTAAAGATGATAACCGCGCATGCGCGGCCTGCATGTGCACAACTTTGCTCCGCGCGTATTGAGATATTATTGGAAACTCGTAAATAAATTTTCTCTCTCATATCGATATACAATTATTCTTAAAATTACCAATATTACACGATAACACTTTATTGAATGTGTCACTGGGTACGTACCTTTTTATAAGTGTAACGCCTTTTTGATACAAATCGCGGAGAGAAACGCGAACGACGGTTTCAAACGGCGCAAGACGCAACGCTAAAGATGACGGCCGCGCATGCGCGGTATCGATCATATGTAACCAGAGAGAAGCCTCACGGATGCCAATTCCTTAAGCCCGTATCAGACTACGCATTGAAGATTGAGATTCAAGATTCAAATTTGACCAATCAAGACAAAGAAATTTTAATCTAATCCTTTTTGTTCTAATTAGTCAAATTCCAATCTTTCATTTTCAATGCGTAGTCTGATATGGGCTTAATGGAGATTCGAACCCTGCTTTTAGCGGTGATTCGAATCACGTATTGTTCTAATATACGAGATCTGTTCTTTATAGTTGAATTGGCTGCACTTATTCAGAGTTCATCTTTTTCTCTTCACATTAGAAAAAGAAAGATAAGCTCTGAACTAGTGCAGCCAGTTCAGCTTATAAAGAACAGACCCAATATATTAATGTGACGCATGCGCGCGCGGCTCGGATTGCATCTGTCATCATGGCGCAACAGAGCGCGCGTGAAGCGATATTTATGCGGGGCGTATACGGACGTGTAGTTGCGCAAAATTAACGTGTTTTGGCTTCGCCCGAGAGCGAAACGGGGAGACTGTATTGTGCCAGCATGGACAAGCAGTCGTACAAATTGAGCAGCGTGCTGCTAGGTCATACCGGGGATGTAAGAGCGGTGGCGACCTTCGCCGACGGTACCGTCGTCTCGGTTTCCCGGGACAAGACCGCGCGCGTATGGAAACCGACCGGGTTGGTATTCTCGGAGTAAGCTCGTGTAGAGTCTCCCTCATATACGAGAATTCGTAACGTTGTTGAGAGTTTCTCAATCTATTGGCTTCAATTTTCTTAATGTCATCACGTAGCTACGAGAGAGATACGTTTTCTTCTCTGCATATGCAAGGTTACATCTAAATATTGCTAATTTTCTTTCGAAATGGAAGTTATTTAGATTTATTTTGAGTCTGTAATTATTTTATAATAAAAGTTGGCTTTAAACAAAATCAGTTTTATACTTGTCGATAAGATGTAATGCATATCACTCTCGTAGAGCGTGATTCGCAACTGATATTGGAAATTATTTTTTATCAATATATTTGAACTGTGTGTAGATTATTGGTCAGATAATAGAACTATTGCAAATATATCTAAATACTATATTAAATATATAACATCAGAATTTTACAGGAAGGATAATGAATATGAACAGAGCGCAATATTGACGGGTCACTCTAATTTTGTCAGTTCAGTTTGCGTTATAAATCCGTCAGAAAGGAATCCCAAAGGTTATATCATTACTGGCAGTAATGACAGTACCATATGTGTCTATATGGCAGATCAAACAATACCTGTGCATACATTAATGGCACATCAGAATACTGTGTGTAATTTAAGGACTGGGAAGAAGGACAATACGTTTCTTTCAAGTTCTTGGGATCTCACTGCTAAGTTATGGGATATAGGAGATTTAAATAAACCGCAATTGAATCTCACAGGTCATACCGCCGCGGTATGGTGCGTGGCAGATTTGTCGAGTGGCAATATAGTGACTGGATCGGCCGATAAATTGGTAATAGTGTGGGCAAGAGATGGTTCGATACAACATAAATTAACAGGACACGCAGACTGCATTCGTGACATAGTTGATATAAAAGAGGACGAATTCCTAACTTGCGCCAATGATGCTACTATAAGGCACTGGAACGCAAAACTTGGAACCTGTTTAGGCACTTATTGCGGGCACGAGAATTATATCTATAGCATAGCAGCCATTCCGAATGGCACATATGTTTATTCGTCTGGAGAAGACAGAACTATCAGAGTATGGTACAACGCAGAATTGAATCAAACCATTGTTCTGCCGACGCAATCGATATGGTGTATTGAATTGTTTTCAAATGGTGACATAGTCGCCGGAAGTTCCGACGGTGCCGTTAGGATATTCTCGTCCGATCCCGAACGATACGCGAATTCGGAGACATTGCAAGCGTTTGAGAAGGAAGTGGCAAATACCACTCTGAATGCAGAGCAAGTAATCGGAGATATTAACATAAAAGAGTTAGTGTTTTTTTTTTTTTTTTTTAAAGATAAAGTAAGAATCTTTCTACTCGTACGTTGTTACATTAATTTTAATTTTGTGAATAGTTTACCAGACTCAAAAGTTCTTCTACAACCTGGCCAACGAGATGGTCAAACAAAGATTGTAAATGAAGGGGATGCGGTTAGAGCGTATAGTTGGTCGCAAAGTGAACAACGGTGGATAAAGATTGGCGATGTGATGGGAGCATCCGGCAGTACCGCGGCTACATCCGGAAAGCAACTCTATAATGGCATAGAATATGATTATGTTTTTTCGGTTGATATACAAGACGGCGTGCCACCTTTGAAACTTCCATATAACAAAGGTGAAGATCCCTGGCATGTTGCACAAAAGTTCCTTCATGACAATAATCTCAGTCAATTATTTTTAGATCAGGTATGTATCTTGGAGAGTACTATTTTTATTTATTATACAATATTGTTTATACAATGAATGATAAATGTAATCTCTTTTGGCGTGTCTCTTGTTATTGCTTTATTTAAAAGATGATTGGAAAATCATAAATCTGAATAGAAAGTGCGAGGTGAAATTATTTGTATACTTCGCTTCAGGTTGCAAATTTTATAGTAAAGAATTCTGAGCCAGCTCCAATTTTGTCTACTGGATCTCAATATGTAGATCCTTTTACAGGAGGAAACAGATATGTTCCTGAATCAGGAACATCGTCCAGTACGTCCGATGTTACTGTGCAATCTTCGATGTTTAGTTCTTCCAACACGTCTGCATCACCTTCCTATATACCTCACTTGAGGTATTTAAAGTTAGAACAAGCAAATATGTCTGCCATTTTCGGTAATTAAGTTTAAGATAATTAGACATAACATAGAATATACAATTGTATCTCATTCTGTGTTTGTATTGTAGAAAAATTAAATGAATTAAACGTTAAACAAGAAAGTATGTATAAAATACCAGAGGAGAAACTAGACGCGATAGGAAAACTCGTAGGCGGTCAAGTGTCCGAAGAAGTTAAGGCCAGCGCTATCAGTGCACTAAAGAATCTTCTAGATTGGCCAAACGATACAGTGTTCCCAGCGCTAGATATAGCGAGACTCGCTGTGCTTCACAAGGAAATAAACGATCAATTGTGTACAGAGGAACTGTTGCCAGTCATAGAAAGGCATATCAAACCTGATGCAACTCCGTCGAATCAAATGCTCACCTTCCGACTAATAGCCAATATGTTTCAACACGAAAAGGGAGAGAAACTTTGTCTCGATCATCGGGATGAAATATTGAAGTCTCTGCTGGATCTGCAATCTTTTGGAAATAAAAATAATCAAGTACGTCATGTTAAACAAGTATTAAAATAATGATCAAAAACAAAAAAAAACACTTATAAAAGTCTAAATTGCATGATTGAAAGTCTAAATTGATAATTATTCAAATAATCGTAAATGTAATTCATTGCTCTTTCATACAAACTAATCTCTTACGATATAAGATGCAAATAGCGTAAGAGCTGTAAACAAAATATTTTTTAGGTCGCAATATCGACGTACATCTTAAATCTGATCGTAGCATTAAATAAGTATAATGATATGCCTGCTAGAACGAGAGCGCTAAATGTATTATTTGCCGTGTTATCCCGTTTGAATGAGCCTGAAGCAATATTCAGAGCTTTAGTTGGACTGGGAACGCTATTAGCTGCTACACCAGATCCTAGTGATCGTAACGAACTAATTAGCGCTGTGCGACAATCAGAAACTGCTTTGAACGTTCTTAGAACTCTGTCGGAAAGCGGGACCGATATCAGTACGACAAACAAATTGGTGAACTGTTCCAAACAAATTATCGATTTGATTATTTAATGCGCTTACGAATGGTTGGAATACGCTATTTATACAACTGTTACGAAAATAAGCTTTATTAAACGGAAGAAGAAATTGAAAAGATTATATAATAATTAATGCAAATAATTACTACAAAATAAAAAAAAGATTTAAGATGCACCAATATATAACTTTGGTAAACGCAATTAAAAATGCGAAGTAAAAGTAAAAGTTCGTGCACATATATGCATGTTTTGTAGTTTGATTATTCAATCCATAAAATATAGTAAAAAAAAAATAAAAATACATTTTTTCATATGATTAACACACATTTAATTATTTAAATATATACTGTGCCCTTCCATGTAATTGCAGAATGTACTTGAAAAAGATACGTTTACTGATTCATAATAATTAACACGAGACACACAATTATATTTCATGTTCCTTTAAATAAAATATAAAAAAAATATAAAAATGTATTTAAATATATATTATACGCGATTTTTAAGATTGCTCTACATATATTTCTAAACGTCTTTTTAGAAAAACTAAGGCAATTTATTGGCTAAACTTATGCAATTAAAATTGTAAATGATATATTAACAATTTATTTATCTTTAATTTGTTATAATTGATAAAACAACACTTTTTATAGATATTGGTTCAATGTATATGTTGACTGTTCAGTACTCTGCGTTGATACCACTGCTT